>NC_064291.1:4752680-4902966 GCF_019186545.1 Solanum stenotomum | reverse complement strand
TATATTTTAATTATGATTTATAGTACTTTTAAATATAACGTATAGTGTGTTTGTAGGCTCTTATTAGATTGAAAAAATATTTTAAATTAGTAATTATTGTAATTAATAGTGTATATTACGTAATTTTCAAATTTGTAATAAATTTTTTTAAATATTAAGTCTAATAATTTATAGTATCTTAAATGTAATCTTTGAATACATATAAATTAAAAAAAGAAATAAGACAAATAAATTATAAATTGAATAATTGACATTTTCAAATATTAATTTACCACAAAATGAAAGTGAAGGAAGAAGTTGTGAGGCAAAAATAAAGAGAAATTATTTGAAAAGGTGTCAAATAGACAGGAAAACGGGCCCATATGCATTGAATAGTTGGCAGCCATTGAATGGGTCACTAATACACGTGGCAGCGTGTGCATTTCACGCTTTTGGCTCCAAAAATCGCGTGTTTATTTATTTAAAGGTAGGATAGTTAAAGTGCCTATTTGTGCATTATGAAAGTTGGAGGTCAAAGTTAAAATTTGAAGCCAAATTTAGGGGCCAATATATGTATTATGCCATTAAGAAAGGATACAACTAAGAAAAAGCCGTAACAGCAAGAGAGGTACCTTTCTCACGCTCCTCATCAGCTACTTGTGGATCGAAATACTCTTGTTGTTCCAATTCTTTCTTCACCTTCTCAGCCTCATTGAGTTTTTTCAGTGTCTCAGGGTTACGATGTTCAGTAAGAGCTTTCTGGAAAGTTTCAATTGCAGGTTCATAATCCTTTGAAATTTTTGCCATCTTCACAAGGGCAGTTCCCTTTCGAGTCAGAGCCCTTGCAATCATCTTATAGTCTGATCTGAGTTCCCTCCCCCTTTCAACAGCTTTGTCACAATCTTTCATGCAATCCTCATACCGAAATTAAGACAAACTAAAATAAGGAAGAGCTCTGATGGACTATTCATGACTTGAATAAAACCCATGCAGAAGGATACACAAGTTTATCATAGCACCACATCAGCAGAATGATAGGGTCTAAGCGCTAACCATGCCATAGTGGAAAAAGAGGATCAAATGAAATGCAATTATACATCACAACAGAGATGGAAACAAATCCTAAACAAAACAATTAACTCATATGCTTACTCGGAAACTCCTTTTCCTCTGCCCTGAACTTGTCTTCTTTTAATAAACTAGTAGTGGTCTTAGATGATCACAAATCACCAAGTAGAACTTGTTACATTTTCTCCTAAAGTTAGTTTTAAGCTCATTTCAAAGTATATTAAACAAAAATAGATAGACAAGCCAGAACAAACGAGACTTGACCAAAAAAATCAATTAGTAAACTACTAATCCTTTTACAGAATTCATCGACATTTCATTTATTTTTCATGCAGTAGCATCTAGATTACTGCACTACCAAAAAACTAATTTAATTAGAAAAGGCACATATATTCCTTTTTAGTTTTTAATGCACAACCAAAAAAGTAACTGAATTACAATGCACAATACATTGGACAGGGAGTTATTCCTTTTTAATTTCAGTCTCCGACTCTAGCCCTCTGTTCATATTTTTACTCTACCCAGTTTTCTTCTTATTTTACAATCTGCAATAAAATCTAATTATGCAAACATACTCTTGGGTTCTACCTATTTTCTTATCGGTGCTCTTCATAGCTACTTCGAAAGATAGTAGCACAAAAAGACAAATAAGAGAGCTCATTACCACTATCTTTATGTATCCAGCAATTCCTTTATCAATGAGAAAAGCAACAAACTTTTCTAGAAGTAGCAAATTTATACGAGCTTAGCATTCTATATGAGCTCACATTACCAGTTCCAAGCCAAATTAAATCTAGAGGAGAGTCACACATAGTCTTGCCCCGCTAAAACTAGTCAATTCATAATTGCATTGGGACCTAATCTCCTAGGAATATATTGCTTGAACATAACTAGTTTGTTTGAGGTATAGTAGTTGTTGTGTCAAATACGCAGCATTAGAATAGCAAGATTTCTTCAAACAGATCATCATCATGCTCAAAATAAGGAAATAAGAAAAACAATCAACTACCAAGGGTTTGACTAGTAGTTAATCAAGTGAGTTAAAACCATGAGGTCTCAAGTTCAAAACTCATGTGAGGCAAAAAAAACTACTCCCTCAATTCCATTTCAATTTATTTATCTTACTTTTCTTTTTAGCCCGTTTCAAAGTTCTTTATTTCTTAAACTCCATGTCAAGTAGAAGATTTCTTAAACTCCATGTCAAGTAGAAGAAACCAGACAAACAAATTGAGAAGTGTGAACGTTGGCCTGGATACCACGGTTAGCAAACAAACAACCAAAAAACAAGGAACTCCATAAACATACATTATATTATAACAGAGTAAAGAGTTCTACGTTATACCTTTCCCATCTCCAAGAACACAGCAGCGCGGTTAGTAAGAAAAGAAACATCAGCATCATCCAGCTCAATTGCCTTACTATAAAGCTGAACTGCATTCTCAAAATCCTTCTTCTTATACGCCATATTACCCGCCTCCTTCTCCTTCAGCGCCAACACTTTCCTCTCCTTCAACTCCTTCTCCTCCTNATACGCCGCATTACCTGCCTCCTTCTCCTTCAGCGCCAACAATATCCTCTCCTTCAACTCCTTCTCCACCTCCGACACTTCCACTGGTTCGGGCTGAGGTACGGGTTGTGCCTTGTACCCGGCCCGTTTCTCCTCTTTTACGGGCTCATTCTCTGCCCGTCTTTTCCTCTCAGGTGAACCTCCCGTCATCTTCACACCCTCCTCCGGCGTCCTAGTATCCCATTTCATCCCTAACAAAACTCCAAACGCTTGCATTACTCTCTGATCCTTCATATAAAAATCCAAATTGTTAGGGTTCTTCTGTATATCCTGCATCATTCTTACAAAATCTGGTTGTTGCAAATACGTTCGGGTCCTCGGGTCACTTGTCAACTTAGCCCACATCTCCGGCCCGGAAAATGCATCACCAAACGAACTACTCGGACCTCGACCCTGACCCGACTGAGCATCTGAAAGCCCGCATTTCAACACTTCATTATTAGGATCAATTTTCAAACCCTTTCTATACGCTAAAACAGCGTCGTTATAGTTCTTCAAACCTAAATAAGCAGCGCCAACCCGAGAATAACCTTTAGACCAATCCGCTTTCAGTTCAACGGTTTTCTCAGCGTCAATTAAGGCTTCGGAGAACTTTCTCAAGGAAGCGTAAGCTGCTGATCGGTTAGAGTAGAGAACGTGATTGTTAGGAGAGAGATTGATTGCTTCAGTGAAGTGGCGCACGGCGTCGGTGAAGTTACCGGCTGCGAATGCAGCGTTGCCTTTGGACTTAGCTTCGGTGGCGGCGGCGGCGGCCATTGTTGTTTTTCTCCGGCGAGTTGTTGTTGGTTTGTTGTTCTTCTAGAGAATTCGTTGTAACTGCACAGAAAGAGGATGAATTAGGGGCTTATATAGGGTACCGGAGGTGGGGGGGAGGGGGTTGAAGGAGGGAATTGGCGGCACATTTTAGGAGTACATTTTTAAAAAATAAAAAATAAATCTACACAAATAGCCATATATTCAAATATATTAAATTCTAAGTTGTGTAGTACTACTAGATTTTGTTGCCCGTGCTATGCACGGGCTCAATAACATAAATGGTATGTTTTGGGGCTAATAACGAAGTTTTTGAAACGATTGTTTGCATGGATAAAGGAATAAGTTTTTTATCACAAACTTGTACTTTCTTTGACGCTATTCAAGGCAGAATAAGACTACCCACATACAACATTTTTGAACAATTTTATGTTGTCAATTATCACGATTTAATTTTAAGAATCAGTCAATTTTTTTTTCTGTTTTTTTAATAAATATTTTAAGTTGTCAATTATCACAATTTATTGTATTTTATACATAATTTTTAACGATAGATTAATTTCAAGAATCAATCGAATTTTTTTAAATGTATTTATTTTTGAAATATTTTATGATGTCAATTATCATGATTTATAGTATTTTTACGATAGATTAACTTCAAGAATCAATGGAATTTTTTGTATCTTTTTCAAAACATATTTTATGTTGTCAATTATCATGATTTATAGTATTTTTACGCAATTTTTAAATATAAAAAATTTAAAAAAATAAGACAAATAAATTAAAATGGACTTGATATGTTATTTTTGTTGTCTCAATTTATGTGACACAAATGAAATTTGGAGAGTCATTGAATATTATATATTATACTTGGGCATAAACTCTCTTACGCACGGGCCCAATAACTATTATTTTTTGTCCTAATGTATGTGACACAGATAAAATATAGTGAGTTATTTAAATTTAATATGATTTTTAAATATTTTAAGTTGTTAATAATGTAATTTATAATATTTTTACGTAATTTGTAAATACTTAATATATATTACTCCACTTGTCTCAATGTATGTAGCATAGACAAAATTTCAAGAGTTAATCAAATGTTGTTAATTGTTAAGATTTACAATACATTTTACGTAGTTTTCAGTAATTTGACATTAAATAATACATATTACTATTTGTCTCATTTTATGTGACATTGATAGATTAATTTTAAGAATCAGTCAATTTCTTTTTTTGTGCATTTTTAATAAATATTTTAAGTTGTCTATTATCACGATTTATTGTATTTTATACATAAATTTTAACGATAGATTAATTTCAAGAATCCATCGAAATTTTTTATATGTATATTTTTTTAAAATATTTTATATTGTCAATTATCATGATTTATAGTATTTTTACGATAGATTAACTTCAAGAATCAATGCAATTTTTTGTATCTTTTTCAAAACATATTTTATGTTGTCAATTATCATGATTTATAGTATTTTTACGCAATTTGTAAATATAAAAAAAAAATTAAGACAAATATATTAAAATGGACGCAATATATGCTATTTTTGTTGTCTCAATTTATGTGACACAAATGAAATTTGAAGAGTCATCCAAATTTGCAATTTTTTAAAATTTTTTTTTTTTTAAGTTATTAATTATTGTGATTTATAATATTTTTATGTAACTTTCAAATAACTTCCTAATTTATGTGATATGGATAAAATTACAAAATTAACCCTTTTAAAATGTCTTCCAGATATTTTAAGTTGTTAATTATTATTATTTTTAATACTTTTTTGGTAATTTTAAAATGATATATGTTATTTTTTCTGTCTCAATATATGTGATCCGGATAGAATTTGGAGAGTCAACCTATTTTATGGTAGAATTTTAAATATTAAATATTTTAAGTCATTTGTAAATGATTTATTATATTATATTATATTATATTATATTATATATATATTATATTTATTTTCTACTATATAATAAGAGGGAGTTTATGTATATATTATATTATATATTATATAAACTCCCTTAGAAAATAAATATATATTATATAGTAGAAAAAATGATTTATTATATTATATTATTATATTATGTATTATATAGGGAGTTTATGATGGGACATTCTTATATATAAGTAGAATTTGTTATTTACTTATATATCTAGTTATGATTTGTTTATTCTAGTCTAGAATTTGTTATTTACTTATATATCTAGTTATGATTTGTTTATTCTAGTCTTGATATCAGATGATGTGTTGGTATTAAGAAGGAAGATATATTCTGACCCCAAAAGAAAGCTTTTCTGTTTCACAAAGCTACCAAGCTTTGTTGGGAACTCTGCCAAAATTGCAAGATGCCGATTTAATATGGAGTACAGTAATGCTATCCAAGTAGCGGCGCATTATAGTTTGGTTGGCATAACAAGAAAGGTTGCTCACAAAGGAAAATGTTAGTATATAGGGATAAGGGTCTTGAAAAATATTTTAACTTTAGTCGGATTTGTTGTTGCGATACTAAACTTTCATAAGGACCTATTACCTTCCTAGACTATTTAATACCGTATTTTTTACCTCCTGAACTATTTAATAGTGTATTTTAAAGGTATATATGCGTCCACGTGGACACATTACTAGTTATAATTTTGTATTATTTTTTATGTCCACATGGGCAAATATATATGTTTAAAATACGGTATTAAATAGTCTAGGGAGGTAATAGATCCTCGTGAAAGTTTAGTATCGCAACAACAAATTCGATCAAAGTTAAGATATTTTTCAGACCCTTATCCCTAATATATATACCTAAACATTTCCATTGATACCAAACAATGTTTGCTTATATGAGGAGGATTAAGAAAGACATATAATTACACATGTTTGCAGAATGTCGATATGTATATATATGAAGTCAGGAGCAAATTGAGTAGCTGGCTAGGGATACTAATAATACAATGTAAATGAGTGTATAGCACACTCCAATGGATCAAGAGAAAAGGTAGAAGCACTACCAAAAGGAGATAGTAGTAGCAGTATGGGGGACAATGATCTACTACAGTACAAGAGTGTACGGCCAAAATATGCGATTACACAAATATAGAAGAAAATACGTGAGAGGAGTGGTGGAGCCACCTTATTGCTAGGGGGTTCGATTGAACCCTCTTCGGTGAAAAATTATATTATTTATATATGGTTAAAATTATTTTTTAGGTATATATTGCAGACTTCGAACCCCCTTCGACTACTCCGTGTGTTTATTTCTTCAAATTTCAAACCCCCTTATTAAAGATCCTGGCTTCGCCACTGCGTGAGAGAGTATACATGTTACAAAGTACAAAGAGAGTTCATAGATGTCAAAGGTNCTCTTGTTGTTCCAATTCTTTCTTTGCCTTCTCAGCCTCATTGAGTTTTTTCAGTGTCTCAGGGTTACGATGTTCAGTAAGAGCTTTCTGGAAAGTTTCAATTGCAAGTTCATAATCCTTTGAAATTTTTGCCATCTTCACAAGGGCAGTTCCCTTTCGAGTCAGAGCCCTAGCAATCATCTTATAGTCTGATCTGAGCTCCCTCCCCCTTTCAACAGCTTTGTCACAATCTTTCATGCAATCCTCATACTGAAATTAAGACAAACTAAAATAAGGAAGAGCTCTGATGGACTATTCATGACTTGAATAAAACCCATGCAGAAGGATACACAAGTTTACCATAGCACCACATCAGCGGAATGATACATTTAGGGTCTAAACGCTAATCATGCCATAGTGGAAAAAAAAGGATCAAATGAAATGCAATTATACATCGCAACAGAGATGGAAACAAATCCTAAACAAAACAATTAACTCATATGCTTACTCGGAAACTCCTCTTCCTCCGCCCTGAACTTGTCTTCCCCTATCTTAATAAACTAGTAGTGGTCTTAGATGATCACAAATCACCAAGTAGAACTTGTTACATTTTCTCCTAAACTTAATTTTAAGCTCATTTCAAAGTATATTAAACAAAAATAGATAGACAAGCCAGAACAAACGAGACCTGACCAAAAAAATCAATTAGTAAACTACTAATCCTTTTACAGAGTTCATCGACATTCCATTTATTTTTCATGGAATAGCATCTAGATTACTGCACTACCAAAAAAGTAATTTAATTAGAAAAGGCACATATATTGGACAAGTAGGTAGTCCTTTTTAGTTTTTAATGCACAACCAAAAAAGTAACTGAATTACAATGCACAATATATTGGACGGAGAGTTATTCCATTCTAATTTCAGTCTCCTACTCTCTATCCCTCTGTTCATATTTTTACTCAACCCAGTTTTCCTCTTATTTTACAATCTGCAATAAAATCTAATTATGCAAGCATGCTCTTGGGATCTACCTCTTTTCTATTCAGTGCTCTTCATAGCTACTTCGAAAGAGAGAAGCACAAAAAGACAAATAAGAGAGCTCTTTACCACTATCTTTATGTATCCAGCAATTCCTTTATCAATGAGAAAAGCAACAAACTTTTCTTGAAGTATCAAATTTATACGAGCTTAGCATTCTATATGAGCTCACATTACCAGTGCCAAGCCCGAAGTAAATCTAGATGAGAGTCACACATAGTCTTGCCCCGCTAAAACTAGTCAATTCATAATTGCATTGGGACCTAATCTCCTAGGAATATATTGCTTGAACATAACTAGTTTGTTTGAGGCATAGTAGTTGTGTCAAATACGCAGCATTAGAATAGCAGGATTTCTTCAAACAGGTCATCATCATGCTCAAAATAAGGAAATAAGAAAAACAATCAACTACCAAGGGTTTGACTAGTAGTTAATCAAGTGAGTTAAAACCACGAGGTCTTAGGTTCGAAACTCATGTGAGGCAAAAAAAACTACTCCCTCAATTCCATTTCAATTTATTTATCTTACTTTTCTTTTTAGCCCGTTTCAAAGTTCTTTATTTCTTAAACTTCATGTCAAGTAGAAGATTTCTTAAACTCCACGTCAAGTAGAAGAAACCAGACAAACAAATTGAGAAGTGTGAATGTTGACCTAGATACCACGGTTAGCAAACAAACAAATAAAAAACAAGGAACTCCATAAACATACATTATATTATAACAGAGTAAAGAGTTCTGCGTTATACCTTTCCCATCTCCAAGAACACAGCAGCACGGTTAGTAAGAAAAGAAATATCAGCTTCATCCAGCTCAATTGCCTTAGTATAAAGCTGAACAGCATTCTCAAAATCCTTCTTCTTATACGCCGCATTACCTGCCTCCTTCTCCTTCAGCGCCAACAATATCCTCTCCTTCAACTCCTTCTCCACCTCCGACACTTCCACTGGTTCGGGCTGAGGTACGGGTTGTGCCTTGTACCCGGCCCGTTTCTCCTCTTTTACGGGCTCATTCTCTGCCCGTCTTTTCCTCTCAGGTGAACCTCCCGTCATCTTCACACCCTCCTCCGGCGTCCTAGTATCCCATTTCATCCCTAACAAAACTCCAAACGCTTGCATTACTCTCTGATCCTTCATATAAAAATCCAAATTGTTAGGGTTCTTCTGTATATCCTGCATCATTCTTACAAAATCTGGTTGTTGCAAATACGTTCGGGTCCTCGGGTCACTTGTCAACTTAGCCCACATCTCCGGCCCGGAAAATGCATCACCAAACGAACTACTCGGACCTCTACCTCGACCCTGACCCGACTGAGCATCCGAAAGCCCGGATTTCAACACTTCATTATTAGGATCAATTTTCAAACCCTTTCTATACGCTAAAACGGCGTCGTTATAGTTATTCAAACCTACATAAGCAGCGCCAACCCGAGAATAACCTTTAGACCAATCCGGTTTCAGTTCAACGGTTTTCTCAGCGTCAATTAAGGCTTCGGAGAATTTGTTCAAGGAAGCGTAAGCTGCTGATCGGTTAGAGTAGAGAACGTGATTGTTAGGGGAGAGATTGATTGCTTCAGTGAAGTGTCGCACGGCGTCGGTGAAGTTACCGGCTGCGAATGCAGCGTTGCCTTGGGACTTAGCTTCGTCGGCGGCGGCGGCCATTGTTGTTTTTCTCCGGCGAGTTGTTGGTTTGTTCGTTAGAGAATTCGTTGTAACTGCACGGAAAGAAGATGAATTAGGGGCTTATATAGGGAGGTGGGGGGGTAGGGGGTGAAAGATGGAATTCACGGCACATTTTAGGAGTACACTTTAAAAAAAAAAATCTACACAAAAAGGCTGTATATTCAAATATTTACTTTGTTTTGATTTATATGATATAATTTTTTTTCATATATTATGTTTAATGAACTAAAATAATAATAGGAATTCTAAGTTGTGTAGTATTTTATTTACTTATTTCTAGTTACGATTTATTTTTCTTAGTCTTGATATCAAATGACGTGTTGGTATTAAGAAGGAAGGTATATTCTGACCCGAAAAGGAAGCTATTCTATTTCACAAAGCTACCAAGCTTTGCAGGGAACTTTGCCTAAAATGCAACAAGTCGATTTAATATGGAGTGCAGTAATGCTATCTAAGTAGCGGATTGTAGTCTGGTTGGCATAACAAGAAAGGTTGCTCACAAAGGAAAGGTTAGTACACCTAAACATTTCCATTGATACCAAACAATGTTGCAAATGTGAGGAGGACTAAGAAGAGACACAATTACACCTGTTTGCAGAATGTTGATATGTATATGAAGTCAGGAGCAAATTGAGTAGTTGGCTAGGGATAACAATATAATGTTAATGAGTGTATAACACACTTCGATGGATCAAAAGAAGAAGGTGGAAGCACTTCCAAAAGGAGATAATAGCACCAGTATAGGGGACAATGATCTACTACACGTCGCAGACAAGGAATTTTACCAAAATATGCGATTACACAAATATAGAAGAAAATACGTGAGAGAGTATACATGTTACAAAGTACAAAGAGAGTTCATAGATGTCAAAGGTTGATTTTGCAACTTAGGTAATTAAATGTTTGTTTTCTCGAGATCTAGTGGTTATGAGGTATCCTTCCTAGAAGGTGGCTGAAAACACTAGAGGCTCCTTAGGGTGTAATATTTGTTTGGTATGGTAATATTTCACATTTTATCACCAAAAAAAAGAGAGAGAAATAATAAAATTTAAGACTCTTTAAGTTTACAAATAAAAAGCAGAAAATAGTCCTTGTCTTTCAATATGTTAAGTAGCAAAAAAATAAAATAAAATGGTCGCAACACAAAATTAGCAACGCACAAGTAATGTGTTATACGATATAATTTAGTTCCTATAAAATTTATAACGATAAAGGAATAAGTTCGTTTTAAGAACCAACAAAGTTACACTTGTTGTATGCAAATTAAATACTCCCTCCATTTCATTTGTGAGGCAATGTAAATTCATTAAGAAAAATATACAAGAACATAATTTAAACTATGTTTTTCATTATTACCTTTTTGTTTATTCTCAAGTTATTCTTAAAAAGATAGTCATTACTTAAAATGTAAAACTTCATTAAAGGGAAAAACAAATATGAAAAAAAATTAAGACATTTATCTTGAACTTTATACAATAAAAAAAGATCCAAAATTAACTTATTATGGAATAGAAGAAGTAATACACAATTTATTTCTGACAAAGTAGAGTAGTTAAGAGCCCATAATACAAAAATTTAAGTAGTTAAGAGCCCATAATACAAAAGCCCATAATATTGGCCCACCCAGACCCATTAGCATCTTCTTCCTCCTGCAAGATGCATTTTCACAAAAAAAAATTAAGAAAAGAAAAAAAAGCTCGCATCGCCAAACAGCACCCACCTCTGTCAAAATCTTGAAACAGTGGACGGAATCGAATTGTATGTATTCCTTTTTCTTCTTACTCTCTCTGTAATTTTACGAAACCCCTTTTTTTCCCCATTGATTTTCATTGAATATCGTCTGAGTTATACTTAATTGTTTTGAGCTGTTTTCAGAGCATTTTAAGGCATATTTTTTTTGAGGTTAACTTGATTTTGAACTCTTAAACTTGGATGAATCGCTTCCTCTTTGTATTTTGTTAGCACCCAAAATTACAATTTTATTGATTGATTTTTAATCTAATACTCCCTCTGTCCCAATTTAGTTTGATTGAGTGCAGAGTTTATGGAATAAAGAAGAGATTTTAAAATTTTGTGGTCTTAAATTTGCCACATAAAAGGTTGAAAGTGGAAATCTTACTAAATATAGAAAGAGACATATTTTTTAGACAAACCAAAAAGGAAAGTAAGATACTTAAATTGGGACGCGGAGTACTATTTTCTATTTCATTCCTGTAATTTGTTGTTCATTGATGGGTTTTAGAGTTATGTTTCTTGCTATTTGCTGAATTAGCAATATCCTCTTATATGTGTTATTAGGAATATGATTACTGAACTCTTTGTGTGATTTTTTGAAAGGGTTCGAATTTGTAGACACCATAATTAACCTTTTTGTAATTAGTTGAAGTGTGCCGAAGCTAGCCTGGACACCATAGTTATAAGAAAAAAGATGAATTTTTGAAAATGTACAATAGATCAAATTCATTTCTGTGATTCTCCTTTGG
Organism: Solanum stenotomum; assembly: GCF_019186545.1. Classification (NCBI taxonomy): domain Eukaryota; kingdom Viridiplantae; phylum Streptophyta; class Magnoliopsida; order Solanales; family Solanaceae; genus Solanum; species Solanum stenotomum. Next base: position 4,891,054 of record NC_064291.1, on the reverse strand, counting down.
TCGCTTTATTGATCTAGGAATAACATTTAAGAATCAGTGTATTTGGAATGGTGTTGCAAAGATCGTAATTTTTTTAGGAATGTCACCTGCCCTTGTATGTGATTTTGTAGGGTTCTGTTAGTTTTATAACTATGGGTAACGGCACGTAAGATGATTTTGTTAGTAGATTACACGTTTTTTTTTTTTTTTTTCAATAAAAATCACACCTTTTCATTTTACTTATATAATCTAACAAAAAAAAATTGAATCCCACTACCAGTGATCTAAGCAAGTTGTACACCATGTTTTTACTATAACAACAGAATATTTTTGACAAAGCTTAGTTCAGCTAGCTGCACTTCTGAGGTCAACCCTTGGTTCTCTGTCTAGTACCAACACTGGAAGGACGAGTAAGACTGTAGGGGTCGTTTGGTTGGGAACAAGTTATCCCAGGATAACTTTATCCCGAGGTTAGCTATCCTGGGATAACTTATCCCATCACTATGATATAAATGGTGGGAGAAGTTATCCCAAACATGACAACCAAACAAGATACAAAAATTTTATCCCATCACTATTTTCTTATCCCATCATAAGCAAACTTTAAAGCCTTGCCTTTCCAAGGCTGATCAACTAGTCAGCCCCTAATGAAATGCCTGGAAATAGCAGCTACATGCTTGAACTGATGTCAGAGAACTACTTACTATTCACTTCAGAGTGATGAACGTAGTCACTATAAATGTATTGGAGCACTAAGTGTTGAGCATTAAGCTTTGCTTTCTTTTTTACAGTTCTGCCTGGTCTCTCCATTAATGTTTCAAAAAATGTTCTTAATTTTTTTTTAGAAGGAATAGTTGAGAAGTAGTCTACCTAGCGTTGGCCGTTGAGCCAATACATTTTAAACTTTCTTAGAACAGAATTTGCATTTCATCTTGTGTCCTCTAACTCTATTAAACTTACTCATTTTCGTCATCTTTAGAATTAATATTATTCATAGTGTTGCTACATTGCTTAAAGTGTCGGAGCAATGCGAAATGATGGTTTACAATTCTAATAATGTGAAATGAAGCAATTTGGAAGAGACACAGTAAGTCATAAAGCGATCCAAGCCAGAACCAGTCACTTCTTTGAATGTGACTTTAGAGATGAAAAGAGAAAGTAAAGGGAGGAGACGTTTTACTGTTTTAGTACCTGTGTAATAGGACTTCTATCCAATAGGGCCTTTTGCTACATTTGTACTCAGACTCCTCTCTTTGTTGTCTTCTTCTTCATCTTATTTTTCTAGTTTGGAATGGCTCTTCTATTTTTCTGTATCTCTGTATCTACTGTATCTACTGCGTTGCTTTTAACTTTGTTTTCTTTTATAATGACTTTTTGTTCTTTTAATGTGTGGCCCTTCTCTTCTCTGCTTCAAGCCTATTTTTCCTTTTTTCATTTTTTTCTTCTACTATCGATTGTTTTTTATTCTTTCTTGTCTGCTCTTTATTTCATTATATATCTGATTCTTGATTTATAAGAAGATAAGCAATGACAGTTGCAACTTAAGTTGATATTAGTGCAGTGGGCAAAGCAATCAAATATGAATATTGACCGCTGCAAATCTATTATTTTCTTCGTGATGAACTGAAAACAAAAATCAGTCTTACAATTGAACTTATCTTTCTGTAAAATTACTTAAACTAAATGATGCCTAGTTTAGTTGTTAGAATTTTTATTGTACTTGTGACCTATTAGATGTTGAATTCATAATCTTAATATCATTTTTTTATGTTATAAGTATGCATTCTTTTTTCTAAAATAACATAGCTTTGAATGGGAAGGTTTACGTTTCAATCTGTTTCCTCATAACCGATTTAACCTACCCATACAGAATCCAATCTATTTGTCTTTCAGCTGTGCACTTCAGTAGTGAAAGGTTGACAATAATCTTTAATATATCATATTCATTTCTCAAGCGAGAAACAAGAAATAATGCTGAATCCTGTTTGTTGTCCACCATCTATTGGTAAACAAAAATTTTCAAAACGAAAGAGGTTTTCCAGAACTTCTTGGAACATTGTATCAGAACAAGGTGTCCAAAAGCACATATGTCTTGTCATATCCGTGTATTATGTCCTCCATGTCAAGCCAAGTTAATTTGTATGTATGAGGATAGGTACTCGATCCATTCTATTTATCCTTCCATTTTGTTTTCTGTTATTGAAAAAGGATATGGCTGTCTTAAGTTTCCCTGTTCCAATGCATTCCCTAGCATCAGTAGTTTCATCTGCAGTTAATGCTATGTTGTTGATTTCTACACTCATGTTTGTGACTGTAGGAAACCACTCTTGGGATTGAAATGAATGGTGCTTCCTCGTCCGGTGGTATAAGAGGTGCTTTATCCTATTGTGTGCAGCAAGTACGACGTTATGATTATCACCACTACCTATGCCTTCTTGAACTTCCAGCAAACATGCGGAAGGCTGCATTTGCACTCCGAGCTTTTAATGTCGAGACATCCCGAGCTATGGATGTTGCATCTGATCCCAAAATTGGTCTTATGCGCTTGCTGTGGTGGCAAGAAGCTTTGGACAAGATCTATTCAAACAAGGTAATTGAGCATCCAGTAGCTCAGGCCCTCACTTCTGTGGTATCTGAACACAAGGTTAGCAAAAGTTGGCTGAAACGAGCTGTGGAAGCCCGAATAAATGATGCGAATAGAGAAAATAATGATATTCCACAAACTGTTGAAGAATTGGAGCGATATGCTGAGGACACAACATCAACTATTCTGTACTCTACACTTCAAGCAGGTGGTATTAAATCCACAGCAGCAGACCATGCTGCTTCACATATTGGTAAGGCAAGTGGACTCCTTTTGTTGCTTAAATCACTGCCATACCATGCTAGTCGAAACCATCAGTTTTCATATATACCAGCCAAGGTGGCTGAGAAACATGGATTGTTGGTTCACCAAAGTGGTCAGTCAGAGATCAAAAAGGACTCGCGTGAGGCCCTTTGTGATGCAGTTTTTGAAATGGCATCTGTAGCTAATGCACATCTGCAGAAGGCTCGACAATTGGCCGAAAGTGTGCCAGCTGGAGCTCGTCCTGTGCTTTTGCCTGCCATGCCTGCCCAAGTCATTTTAGATTCTTTGGCTCGGGTGCAGTTTGATGTGTATGATCCACGGCTGGCACAAGGAATCTTAGGGGCTCCTCCGTTGTTGTTTCAGTTGAAACTGAAATGGTATTCGTGGAGGGGAAAATATTGACATTACCCATTTTCATTCCTTTATAGAGTGTGTGTGTCGCTAACCACTGACTGACATGAGTAATTGAATCCTTACATGAATAAATTGATGATTCTTTGGTTGATCCTGCTGGTGTTTCGTCCATACACGGAAAGAGAAGAGCATAAGCTACACGTGTTTGGATAAATTTCCGCTAGTACTTTGTCATCTGCTTTTCGAGTTTGTTTTGACTATATTGCTCGAAGTGCTCGGTTTTGTCTGAGCAACATAGCCAGAAAAATCGCAAGAAGCAATCGGATATTATTTGGTAAGTCATGTCTATTATCTATATCATCTCTATAATCTTCATCTTAGTTTAGGAGTTATGAACACCGGCAAGTGTAATGCATGATGACTTTGAATCTAATTTGACTCCAGAGCTAGCTCATGATACGAGAATTTCCCAAGACCATACAAGGAGACCAGTTCTACATCTCACAAACCAATGTGACTAAATGTCTGGTGCTGTAGACACCTAGTTTGAAAAGGCATGTAAGGTCCAATTATGGATAATGCATGTCAAAGTTTGTACAACTACTTCCTGTTAATCAAGAATTTTTTACTAGTAAAGAACTGTGATCTTCACTGTTTTTTTTTTTCTGGATAACTTGGTGTCCGGGTCAGCTTGTGTGCTTCCCGACTAACTTTATCGGATGCCTATTACCTCCCAGTTCCCACCAACAACAATATTTGGTAACTCTATCAAGACTAGGATAGATGGAAAAGAAATTACCTAATGTTTTTATCTCTACCGGAACTTGAACATGAAACTTTGAACATGAGACTTAGATGTTTACTATTGAGAAGCAAGACTATTCAAAAGTGAAGTATAATTATTTTTTTTAAAATGTATTTATTCTTGTCATTGTCATGTAGCATACTAGTGGTGAATTATAAGAACAGAATAAGCAGACATAAAATAAGTTAAAAATTATATATGCCCATGTTATTTCGTGATTAAGTAATTGACCGCTTGAATTGGATATCTTTATTAGTGAAAAGCATTAAAACTTCTACGATTCTTTTTTTCCATTCTTATCTGTCTTTTAGCATATTTGTGGTCGATAATTAAGGTGGAGTCTAGTGATCAATGAAATAGTCAAAAGTCGTTGGAAACAAACATACACCATGAGTATTTTCCATGCACACCTAAGTTTTAGTAGACTGAATTATCGATTGGGTGCATATATTGGTTGGAGAGATGGTTTACTCGGTGAAATAATTAAGACAAGTAATATGGTTATAGGGACGGTATTACTGTATTAAGTATGAATTCAGATGAACTTAATAGCTTTTACTTAAATCTTGTGTTGATGTTTCGTTTAATTTATAATCTTACTAAGAAAGTTATTAGTATATTATCCTACTACGTTTTAATTTTTAGCCATCATTTGTATATATAACAATTATGTTAAACGACTCTTCAAATATTTTATCCTAAAGATATAACAATATGTATTTGAAGAATTTAAGAGTTCCAACATATACTCTTGTACAAATAAATTTTTTTATGAAAAGAGCAAATACAATAACTAAATTACATCCTCTCAAAGTCGACATCCTTTTTCCAAATGCGATAAAAGAAACTAACAGACTGATTACTAAATAAATATATACAAATTCCGACATAATCAAATAGTCAAAGATGAATCTAAAAAGAAGTGAATGTAATACATTACTTTCTTCAAATACACATAAGTTAAAAAAATTATACTTTTAAATTTTGAATTCGCTTCTAATTGACCATAGCTTCGCCTCCACAACAACTTCCACGGCCACTAGTTGGCAGCAATTCTTTACTTTCTTCTACGCAAATAAGTTAAAAATGTACTTTCAAATCTAAGATTCACCCCTAATCACAACTCACCCGTACTTTCGCCTTTCACAACAACTTTTACCGCCACCCATGACGGGAATTCATTACTTTCTACTACACTCATAACATATTAAAACAGTGTACTTCTAGATCTTAGATTCAATTCTGATCACAACTCACCAGTACTTATACCTCCAGCTCCGCCTTTCGCGACAACTCCCACCACCACCCGTGGCTGCGATTCTCGATTGAACGTTCTCGAATTCAGATATCCGACAAGGGATTTGGATCCCACCCGAATGATTGAACCCATAAACCATTTCAGCCTCTCTCAACAAATCAACAAACAAAGGATGATTAAAGTAAATCACAGGCACTAAAACTCTACATGCAACATCTTCTTTTTCACCAACATACACAGCCAAATGACCCTTTGGTATTTGGTTCTGATCCATCAATTCTGATCCGACCCGAATATAACCCGACCCGGGTTTCACAAAATTTACACTTTTAACCCCATGCTTCAACAAATTTCCAAAATTACATAGCTTTGAAATTGCTTTTGTTGCACAATTGGAAGATCCCAAACGTTTGTAGCTGATTTTACCCTTTTTTCTCCTATGAATAAACAATTTGAAAACTCTCACAAGTCTCCTTCCAAGCCTAAATCCTCTAACTTTCATCATTTTTTTTCGATAATCGAATCGATAAATAAACTATAAGTGTTTGTTGTCAAATCAAAATACCTTTTTATACTGTCACTCTATAAGAACTGACGCTTTCTAACTCTGAAGATCTTTGCCTGAGATCAAAAGTCCCAACTTTTTTTTTGATGGAGACAGAATAATCTATATCATCTCTGACGTTTTTTACCTTTTTATGATGATCTTTACCTCGAGATAAAAAGTACTTTATCTTCTTTGAACTTCACTATGAGAACTGGCGCTTTCTAACTCTCTAAGAAAATCTTCGCCCCAAGATAAAAAGTATCAAAACTTTTCTTTGACTAAAACATGTAACATGGGAATTCCTTACTGTGTCTCAATATGAGAACTGACGCTTTCTGACTCTCTATGAAGATTTTCGCCCGGAGATCAAAAGAAATAACAAAAAAAAGTATTTGTTGAATTCTTGAAATTGGCTATAATGCCATAGAGGATTTCAAGAACTTGTAACTGACATTGCTAGGGGTGATTTTTGGTCATATTTTGAAAATTGAAATGGAGTTTATAATATTGCTAAAACTAGTGTTGTTTGTTTGTGTTTTTAATTGTTGGGATAGTTTGGCTTTTTTGTAGAGTACAAATGATGATGACAAAGACCAACACTAACTATAAATGGGACAAAAAAGTACAGCAAGTACTTAGAGAATCATTATAATAAACTTTGATTTGTTTTGAATTGAGACGTAATTATAGTTGTCTGAGAGATAATTCAAACAAAAGAAAAATAGTAATTACTTAAGAATATAATGTAGTGTATGAACTTGTTCTTTTCATAATCAGAATTCTCGGGTTGAGTTCTAGGTACGGAAGATTTCTTGATAGGGAACGTTTCTTTTCAAATGGGATTGTATGCGACACGAATCTGAATTAATCAAACTTCAATACGAATATTGAATATCGAATAAGAAATCATATTATATGGGTGGGGTGGGGTTGGGGGAGTAGTGTTTAGCACAAACAAGGTGAGACTTGATCAAAATTGTTTGACTTTTGAGTTTTTATGTTACTTATAAGGAAAAATAAAATAATATGGGATACAATCTATGCCTTTTAGACTTCTTAAAAATACTGTTAGATATATGTCAATTGAATCCTTTTGAAATAGTACATTTTGAAGAAGTCAATATATGTGCATTATTTTTAGAGAATACGAATAACATAAAAAATAATTACTAGTAATTTCTTTAATGTCAATTAAAATCTATACGAAATATCATATGTAGTGTGACTCAAGTCCAGATCGAATGAATTATTTTTATAACATTACAACCCTCTCTTTCTCTCTTGTTTAACTCAAGTTGTTCTATTTATATGACAGTTAAAATAACTTGTTTCAAGAAGATTATACCTCCATTAGTATATGTAACGTTCATAAATTTTTTGATTGATAAAAGTAAAAACAATTTAGAATCATACTTACTATATCTAGTAATACTGATGAATTTAATTCTTACCTTCCTCATTTTTTAATTAAAATAATAATAAATAGAAATATGTGGAGCAAAAAAAGGGAAGTCAGATAAATTGAAGTTGTGAAATCTTGGCTATATGGAGTTTCAAGGGTCAGTAATTNTTATTGGACTTTTAAAAAAAAATTGAATATGACTAATTCTTATAACAGAAAAGTTGGAATAATTTTTTTAAATAATGTGAGTGGGAATTTTTTTATGTTTTATTAAAAAAAAATGCCACGTAGGTCCATTAGACGTTTTATTTAGGATACTTCAAGTGGTACGGAACTTTTAATATATTTTTTTAACTTATTCGTCCTTTTCAATTTCTTGGTACGAATTTTGCCAACTTTGTACGATTTTTTTTTTTCATTAAGCTGTGGACAGGGGTGGAGCCAGCCCTCTGTCAGGGGTTCATCCGAATCCTATTCAGCGAAAAATATTACTATTTATATATGATTAAAATTATTTTTTTAGGTATATATAGTAGATGTCGAACTCCTCAGTTAGTTCGTGTGTTTAGTTCTTCAACTTTTGAATCCCTTTATTCAAAATTCTAGTTCCACCACTGGTTGTGGATACATTTGTTATAGTGATACACTCAATCATATTAGTAATTTTGGTTTATATTTTTTATGAACTAATGAAATTGCAAGAATTATCATTTAGATAAGTTAGTTTTTAATTTTTGTTCTTCAACAATCAAATTTATATCTAGTACAATATATGTTCCTTCAAGGAGAAAAGTCATGTGAGGCATAGCTTGTGGAAATTATAATGCCAGAAATTATAAAAATGGGATCATTTGCACTTTTGCCCTTATTTTGTGCTAATTTTTAATTTTTGTGTTCAAGATAAATAATTTTCTGATAACGCGTCTGTATATATATATATATATATACCAAAAGTTAATTCAAATTTAGAGTTTCTTTAATTTCTTGATTATAATAACTCTTAATTATTTAAATTTGCGTCGGTTTGCTTCACGGGTGTCATTAGCAAAGGATAATTATTCATTTTGTCGCATGTATAATTATTTGTTGTCTACTAGAAAATGGTATACTTAAAATGTATAATTTGCCTATTTTATGAATTTGAATTTGTTACTTGACGGAGTTATCCTAATCGGACTGTTCTGATCGGATTAAGTATTAATTAACATTACAATCCATTAGGTAAGAAGTTTCCATCAATTAATTAACAAGCTAATTAATTAATAAGTTGATTTTAGAGGGGAATCAATGTAAAAAATTGATTCTAAGTTGACCTTGTTTAGAATCTTTTATTATTTATTGTAAAAAAAAGATTTATTTTTTAAATTTTTTTTTAGACGTTTGATAATATTTCTTAACATGTAAATTGATAAATTTAAGACGTTATACGATGTTTAAAGAAATATCAACCTCCATAGTTTAAAAAATTAACCACAGTCAATATAAAAACTTATGAAAGTGGATATTTTTCGAAAAAATAATATCTAAAAATGGATAATGGATGCTATTTTTATCTTCTTAAGTTAAAGGCTTAAGCCAATCGAAAGAATTTGTATTTTTGTAAGTATTTTAGATAATTCTGGGGCTATTTTTTAAATAATGGTGCTTTAAAGTGATTATAACTCTACTTAGGCTTGTGGCTTTAAGCCCACACTAGTCTAGTTCTACTAACCGGCCCACTTATGTAGCCCAAGACCAATCCATTTAGGTGCAACTGAGATAATAGAAAATTTTATTCAAATTTTGATAGTATTCGGAGCTAATTACATCCTATATCTACTCTTTCAAAATTACAAAATTCCTTAAATTTGGTGGAATCCGAATACATCCAAAAACGTCCCGATACATCACGTTTCGATTTCAAATATATCGCTCAACGTCCCTATACATCACGACTCGATTTCGGATACATCACTCAATATTCCGATACATTGCGTAAAGTGATGTATTACGTCCCAATACATCGCGTATATAGTGATGTATCTGAGAATAGGAGAGAGTAGATATTTTTGTAATTTTATCGAATGGTAGGGAAATTTAGAAAATATGATAAAATAAGTTGTGTATTTAGGTAATTTAAATTTTCGTCGGTTATATCTTATGGTTATGCCGTTATGGGCGTGTAGTAAGCACGGGCAAGTTTTCATCTATTTGTTTGAGAAATTTTCTTTTTATCTCCCCAAAAAAATGGATTCAAAAGTATTTGATTTAGGTTTTTTTATTTGTGTGAGATAGAAAAAACCTCACACAACTAGAGTTTAGTTATATGAAGCACGTATAAAATTTATCGTGAATAATAAACTTCATTAAATCGCTAATATTTTTTCTTCATCAATTGTCAAGTATTCATTTTGAAGTCGATTAATAAACTATTTCATACTTCAGGAATCGAATGTAAAACCTCTTAGAGGTCGTTTGGCGTGAAGGAAAAGAATAAATAGTTCTATGATATAAATTTGGTGTCTTGTTTGGAATAACTTATCCCACAATTTATATCATAACAATGAAATCATGAGACAAGTTATCTTATATATATGGTGGATAAATTATTTCAGGATAATTAATTATGGAATAACTTGTTTCCACCAAATGGCCCCTTATAAGGGACTATTCATTCTCTCATCAATTAAATCAATTAGTTAGCTTTTGGCTGATGTCTTGTCCCTCTCTTGACTCCAAGATCCAAATTTTGTTTCTATTTTCATCAAATAGTAGTAATAAAGTCAACAAACATTATTGCCTCTTTGTACTTTTTTCTTCATCTTATCTCTATGTAAATTTTGGTTATATTTGAAAGGATTTTTCAGCAGCCATTATGGACCTTTTTTATGATCAATTTGTCTCTATCTCTTTTTCCAATGTTGTTTTAATGTCATAGGCAAAATATAGGGAATGAGTCTAATACTGCAAAAAAGATTTCATTTTGGATCTTGTAGTTGTTAGAGTTTCTTGGCTAATTATGCAAACAAATGGTGTGTAATGAGTGCATTGGTTGGAGATATATATGTAATTTCTTGGTATCAAGGAGTGTCACATCATCGCGTCTATATTTTTCTTTCCAATACATTAGTGAATAAGCTTGCGGTTTTCACAAATGAAGTTAGAAAAGAATAAAACATATGCAGAACCTGTCTCCGCTTTTGTGAAATTGAAGGAATGATAGATTCTTAGCTCTAAAAAAGTGTAAACAAAATAAGATACGTAAAAAATAAATATAACGATTACAAAGCAACGAATAGTAGTAAAAGCTAAAGATTAAGATAGTATGAATACCAGATAAGAGTAATTAATAATTAAGGAGAAGATGAGAGTATGCGACTAAAACCCCTCCTCTTCCACATAGTACTAGGAGACTCGGCTACGTATTGATACCTCTTGAAATTTGTTAATATCAAATGCCCACACATCCTAGGTCCTTATTGATACCTCCATCACACCTCTTCTTCACATATTTGAATTATTTCAATCATATTTTTTAAAGTATAATAAGTATGAGTAATCGTACTTTTTTAAAAAGCGTGCAAAATACATATTTAAAAAGTAATATATAGAGTACTTTCTCCGTCCATTATTATTTGTTAGGTATACTACAAATAGTTATCCAAAATTAATTATCAATTTAAACAATTAAAAAATAATTAGTCACTTTTTTTTTCAATTATGTCCTTAATAATTACATAACTACTAGTTTCAAAAAGTAGTCATTTTAAAGTTACAAGACTACTTTAATGTGAAAAAAATTGTTTTTACAGTTTTTAAAAACTACAAACCATTTTAATAATGATTGATAGTAGGGTTATATTAGTCAAATTGTAACTTATATTAAATTTTTCTTAAAGATTGTGCATGATCTTACTATGACAAACAATAGTGGACGGAGGGAGTATTACATTGATTTGATATAGATATCAATGCGATTAAGCTTTTTTTTTCTTTTGTAGTCCACCTTCGAAAATTTTTTAAGATAGTAGAGGTCCAACCAACAATAATTGTTGATGTTTCATTCAATTTTTGACACTTGAATAACTGGCCCATATGCACACTTTTACTTTTCACTCTCTACCCCCACCAGTTCCATCCCATCTGCCCACCACTCCTCTATTTTTATTTTTTTATTTTTTTAAATTCTTCATAAAATGGAAATGTGAAAAATAATAAAAACCTTTTTTTGATAACAAAGAAAAGTTGAAATATTTTTCTTAAGTCGGATTATTAATTATTGCATACTATATAAGTAAATAAAAACTAAATTGAGTTTTCACTTAGTTTAATACTATCATTTGTGATTTGAGTCACTTTGATATAAAAATGTTGGATAATAAATTTATTTTTAATATTTACAATTTTAAAGAAGTTTTAGTTATTTTAATAGATAAGTTGTTACTAAACATTTTTTTTATTATCAAATGCATCAAAAACTTATTTTCAGCTACAATACTTAAGCACTAAAAAGGTGTTTTTAAATATGTATACCTAAAAGTTATTTGAATTCAGCTAAATCAATCATTTTTAATTCTAATGTTTTCGTTAATATTCAACTATCTTTACATATTTTTAGAAACTTAGTGAAAAAAAAAATAGTCAAATTAAATAAATTAACTTTCACTTTACGGCGTGAGTCTCGTTTATTTTCTAAACATTTGATTTGTTACCTTTATATTTTAACTTTTCTTCGGTTATATAAAAAATAGGCATAGTTTGATAATCAATTTATATGGTGAAAGAGACTCCTGTGAAAATTTGGTAATCAATTTATATTTTAACTCATATTGGTTACCAATTTTCTTTTCACATTTCCATTTTTTGAAGAATTAGAAAAAATATAAAAGAAGAAAATAAAAATAGAGGAGGGGTGGGCTAACTTATCTTTGGTTACCAATTTTTTTTTCCCACATTACCATTTTTTGAAGAATTAAAAAAAATGAAAAAGAAGAATAAAAATAGAGGAGGGGTGAGCAGATGGGAGGGAACTGGTGGGGGTGGAGACTGGAGAGTGAAAAGTAAAAGTGTGCATATGGCCCACTTACTCAAGTGTCAAAAATTGAATGGAACCTCACATAACTTCATTGGTTGAGTCTCTACATATTAAAATTTTTCGTCCACCCTCTATTGCTTCTATATAAGGGTCATTTCTCTACATCTTCGTGGACAGAGACAAAGAACCTCAAGTACACAAATAATTAGAATAACATATTAGTTGAAATGGTTAGTTTTAAAAATCGTTTCATTTCTTTTTGTTTTTAATTTAGTGTTTGACATTTACTTTGAAGTTCAACTAATTTCAATTCGCTTTTAAAAAAATCATTTTGAGGGTAAAATGCTCTTTAGTAAATTTAAGTGTAAATTCGAGATCTCTAATTAAAAATAGAGATCGCCTTGTTTGTGTGAAATAGTTTTTATTGCTGAATTTATATGATTCTTTTTTGAAGGTGGGAAGTGTTTCAAATTCAATTATTCCGAAATGGCTTGAAGTGCTTTTGAGTGAAAAATTCTTTAATTCATGTTTGGTTCATGAATTTGAGAAAAAAAATGAAGAAAATGCATATTGTTTGGATTGTTGCCTTAGTTTATGCATCCACTGTTTGCCTTCTCACCAAAGTCACAAACTTTTGCAGGTTAGTTAAAATTATTTGAATATAGAATTATTATTTTTCAATATATTGTTCGGTTATACATTAGATTGATTTTATTATAAGATGGAAAATCTCTTTTTTAGACCTTCAAATTTCTAACTTTTAAATGAAATACATGTTTCAATAGGTAAATGAACTACTATTTTTCAACTCTCAAGAGTTTCTTCTTACAAGGTTGAATCAAATCTATGTCTTGCCTACTTGATATGCATTTGAACTACGTGTGTGCTTGTTATGATAAAAAATATTTTCTTAAAAAATAAGTAAATTCTATTGCATATTTTGTTATGTTTGGTAAATAGAAAAAAATATTACTCCATCTATATATATATATCTTTTTAAATAATTTATGTATATCTCGATTATTTTATTGATTTTGTGCATGCATTTTCTTGGTTTCGTAGATAAGAAGGTATGTTTATCAAAATGTTTTGCGCTTGAAAGACGTTGACATACTCCTAGATTGCTCCTTTGTTCAAGTAAGTTTCTTATGATCAAATTAAATTAATTTTCATGTTTGTTCTCTTGTTTTATGATACTTGGGAAAATTCACAAATACTTGATTTTAGCATCGCTATTTAATTTGCATCCCCCGCCCCACGTATACCTATTTCAGATAACTTCAAATATCATAAGATTGATGTTGAATTAGTTTTGCTTGAATTTCACCTATATATGTCATTTCTATCTCACGTAACCATATTTACTTGGATTTTTGTCATGTATGATTGGAATTTTGTCATTTTTTTTTTCTTATTTAGTTTTAGACGCATGAAAAGAATAGAATGTAAATATATTTTTCCTTTATTTTGATGTAACTAAAATTTAATCATTTTTGTCTGACTTCAACTATCTTTTATTCAAACTTTTGGCACATATATTTCAATTGTTCAATTTTGTGCAGTCATATACAACAAACAATGCTAAAGTAGTGTTCTTGAATCAAAGGCCAATTAAAAGACAATTCATCAAGGGCTCAGCTAATTACACTTGTAATCAATGTCACAAAAGCCTTCAATGCCCAAATATTTTTTGCTCCATCTCATGCAAGGTTTGAATTTTCCATCTATTTATTTAACATGAATTAAATTTAAAATTGTCGACTAATTTTATCTAGACAATCGAATTATAATTTATTTCATTTCAAATACTTATTATAAATAAATTAATCAGATAGACATGAAGTTTTACAACGTAGTGAGGCTAATATGTATAATTATTGATAATAATAAATTTTAGCAACTAACTTATCTACGTTATGATATATTTAAGATTGCTTGAAAAAGTTTTTTAAAAAAATTAAGCCAAATGTTTTTAATATGAACGTGTAATTATGTGATTAGGTAGAACTGATCGTAATTCAAATATCTAAATAAATTTTAGTAACAAATTTAAGATGTTATTTATATATTTCATCTTAAATGATGAATGTCTCTTACCGCTACTCGTTCAAAAGACGACTTTTAGTATTTTACATATATTTGATCAAATCTTCTTTAATTATGTATACTATGCATATATTCAATTAAATACATTTACATATTTTTGAAGGACCATGACTTTAATTTTGTTTTCTCTACTTAGGGTGTGTTCGAAATGGAAATATAATTATATTTTCTACACTTGATTGCAATTTTTTTAGAAAACATATCTTCTAGAAAGTAATTATTTTTTTTCAAATAAGAAACATAGTAACTTTAAAAAAAAAAAAACCAAAACTAAAAATAAATTCTATAACAACATTTCACATTAATTGTTTCCCTATTCTCCAAGTCATCCTACCTCCACACCCCCCAATTTTTAAAACTAATATTTTCTACTTAACTTGCTAAACATTTGATTATTTTCATTTGTCACAGGTACATTATATGATAAGCCGCTCTATTGTTAGCTCGATTATAAAGTACGAAAAGTTCATAAATAAATCTGAATGTTTAGTGGAACTTATTGAAAATCAAAATACAACATACTCCATAAGAGCTTCTTGTGGCTCAATCAATATCAAGACTGAGACCACTCGTGACTATGAAGAAACCAAACATACATCTCTTAGTGTGTCGATTTGTTCATCAATATCTGATGGTTCATACACACACCGCCGAAAGGGTGTGCCAAAAAGGTCTTCCTTGTGTTAGGTTTTTTTATCTTGGAAATGTGTTATTTGCAATGTATCGTTTTTTTTTGAAGAACTTAAATAGATAGTGTCGAATAAATTGAAATAGAAATCTCTACTTTATTTTTCAAGAAAATATCTTATTTCTTAAGACCCTACTGTTTTCCTTCTGTCCTCTTGGTTCAAGAGCCCTATCAACTCCACATTAGTGTACATTAAATCACATTGGTGGTTAATCAATAAAACTAAAGTGAAGGATAACTTTTTTTAAAAAACAATATATATTGTGTAGCAAGGCTCTTTTCCATAAAATTAGGCAAATGACAGTATAAGAAAGAAATTACTTCCTTTCCCCACTCTTTCATTAATTACCAAAAATTTCTTTTTTTAGTATTTTTCGGATACATAATATAGCAGTGTGGATACTTAATATAGCAGCGCGTATACTTTAATTAATAACGGGCGGATACTTAAATTATTAAGTTGTTAACAGCACGGATACTTAATTAACGGGCGGATGCATAATATAGCAGCGCGGATACTTTAATTAATAACGGGCGAATACTTAAATTAATAAAGTATCCGGTTAAATTGAATTGAACGAAAATAAGGGATTTTTGTATTTTAGTAAAAGAGTTGGAAAATATTGATAATAGGTAAAGAAGTGTTGTGTATTTAAGTAATTTTTCCTATAAATATCAGGTGGCATAACTTTTTTTCATTGTTTCCTTCCTTTATTTCTCCCAAAAATGATTTGAGTTAAAAATTGATTATCGATTCTATGTAGTAAGTACAATTTAATAAGCATTAGATAACTTGGATATTTTTAGATGAAAAATAATTTGATTACTTATTTTTACTTTTTATATCATGTTTGAACGAAAAAAAGGCTTGCGAACTTCTTTAGTGGAGGGAAAGCTTGTCATTCATCATGTTTGCTATTTACCCAAATCCCAAGATTTTGCTCTTTCAACATACGTTTTAAAGATGTTTCAAATCTAAACCAACACTACTACATTGTGCTCAATGAGCTTTCATTCATAATATATATATACCTAATTCAGCTTCTTTTTTTCTTCCTCCACCCCATCTCTAAGAGGATCGATAGTGTTCTCAATTGCCCTCTAACATGACTTGAACGTTCAACTTAACGATCGATATTGGAGATGCTAAACAATTTGAGTCAACCTCACTTGTTTAGTCCACCTTCTTTCATAACTATAATAAAACTTTAAGTTTACTCAGAAAACATTATTGATAGTTGTTACACTCGAAAATCTGATTTTCAATATCAACATTATTATAACTAAAATTGTAAAACTTTAAAAGAAACCTTTGAAAAACATGTCAAGATCTTCCTGATCTGATCTTCTTTGACAACTACATCAAATCAATCAAATGAACATGTGGCAGAAAATGGCAAATCATTTAATGAGAAAATAAAAGGAATTTTCCTTCTCATATTTGGCCCATAACAAGGACTTGTCTATGTACTTCAATAATCAGATATTCGAAATTTATTAATTCAATTAATTTAGATTCCAATCACTTAAACTTCAATTTAATATTTGTATACATAATTAGTTATTAAAAGATGTCAATTATATACATTGTATCAACTTGATTTTGTTTCTCCATTATATGTTAAATAGATAATCGAAGGATAAAAAGTAATTACGTGAC
Organism: Solanum stenotomum; assembly: GCF_019186545.1. Taxonomy (NCBI): domain Eukaryota; kingdom Viridiplantae; phylum Streptophyta; class Magnoliopsida; order Solanales; family Solanaceae; genus Solanum; species Solanum stenotomum. The sequence continues at coordinate 4,874,393 of NC_064291.1, read as the reverse complement.
ATGTAACCAATTTGATTTAAGAGGAAATGAAAAATAAGTCGAAGATAATACAAAATAAAAAGATTTCATAAATCATGAAATTCATGTATTGCATTGCATTACATTATTATGATATACAGTAAGAAGAAAAGAAAACACCGGAAAAGAGCTCTATAATTTTTAATTACCTAAGCCCTTTTCCATCTTTTGTACATATAAAACAAGGTTGTTATATTACATAACTCTCCCAATAAAGAGTTATTCAAGCTCAATCAAAGAAAACCAAAAGTTAATTATAAAGTCCAAAAAAGGAGGGGAAAAAAGTGTCTTTTTTTGTTGTTGTTGGTGTTGATGGATCCACTACTAGAAAAATGCGAACGCAAACTTCCAACATGAAATTCACATTTTTCTAGTAGTGACAGAGTGTGATCCTCTATTTTAGTGACAAACTGGTCCAGAGTCCTCGAGTTCAATCCCCATTTCTGCAAGCCTCTTCTCCTTGTACACGTACGTTTTCGACGTATACAAGAAAACCATCAAGTTCAACACACTCAATATTGCCAATAGCCAATAGAAATCATGTAACTTCCCTTGGTTCAAATTATCAGCTATCCATGGATGTGTTGTCCCAGTCACCATATGTACAATTGTAACCAAAATTGAACTAACAAAAAACCCTAATGCAAGGGTACTTAAAAATAGGCCAGTACTCATAGTTTTCATACCTTTTGGACATTCTCTTAAGAAAAAATCCAATTGGCCAATGTATGTAAAAGCTTCACCTGACCCAATAAGTAAAAATTGTGGAATTAGCCAAAATACACTTAATGGAATTGTGGCATTTGGGTCATTTGTAAGCCCATTTAAGTGGGCAGCATTTAATCTTTTAACCTCAGTTAAGGCAGCTGCAACCATGGCTATAATTGAAAGGATTAGCCCTATGAAAATTCTTTGCAATGGGGTGAGTCCATGACGTTTGTTAGCAAAACGTCGACAAATCGGAACAATAACTCGATCGTAGAAAATTACGGTCAAGAGGATGGATCCAACGAAGAATGCGGTGAGCGAGGCGGGCGGGATTTCGAATGATTTACCGATGTGACGATCCATAGTGGTTGCTTGTGAAACAGAAAATGTGGTCATTTGTGCATAGGTAGTCCAAAACATAATTGTTGTGGCCCAAGTTGGTAACATTCTGAATAACAATTTTACTTCTTCAACATCTGTTAATGTTGACAATTTCCACTTGTTCACAACATTACTTTCAAGACCATCTTGTTTAATGGCTGCCTTGTCCAAGAATCTGCATAATAAAAACAAAATCAGATTCACGATTTACTTTTTCTAGATGATATACACAAATTATACATGATTATGCACATATGATGTGCATATTTTCTTTTGGTTTTCTATGCAGTACTTGTACTGAAGCTCGGCTAATCTGAATTCTAAGATTCATATAAATTCTAAGGACCAGACATGTAATGTATATTTACACGATCAGATCAAGTAACTGGTGCAAGTAATTCTATATACTGTTAGTATATATAACTTAAAACATAATAAGGACATTAAAAATTAAAAGAAAATAAATTTGGAGTGGTTCTACATGTTATATAAATAATAATAAAATAATAGTAAGTCAAATATCAAAGTATCTCACAATATTTATTAGGCTTTTTATTTCAAAATAGAATTAATTATAGGCATTTGATTGATGAAATGTTGATTAATTTGGTTAATGGTAGCTATCAAAGATTGGCCAACTCTATATATTGGAGTCTAGGGATAAGTTCACAACTTGGCACCAACTTTTTTTTTTTTTTTAATATTATGCAAAATAATGGCAGTGACCAAGTCAATATTTCAATAAAAAACTTCTCATTTGTGGTTTATATTAGACTATCAAATTTAATAATCTAACATATTATAGTAGATTTTATCTCTTATTTTAATTTATATTAATAACTAATTTCCCATATTAAGAGTAGTTAGTAATAAATCATATACATTGATGGTGTGAATAATATTTAAATAGTCAAGCTAAAATAAAATATGTTTCAAGAGAGACGTTCATTAGAAATTCACATTTTTTAAGTAGTGAAGATGAGAGAAATTAAAGAACTTACCGGTATTCCTTGCTATGAGGCAATTTTTGCTTTCTTTTTTTGTGTCCTTCACCAAAAACATTGTCATCAATTTCATAAAGAAGTGATGAATCTGATGGCAATTCCATATGCCTATTTCTCCAAGCAGCCACAAATACTGATGCAATTTGTGTTAATGGACTTCCAACAAGTTTTTTAAACCTATATTTTCTTGTACCAAATAAAAATAATACAAGTGCAATAACAATTGCACATGCACAAATTCCATAACCCCATTCCCTTCCCAAATTATCTTGCACATAAACCAATATTGTAACTGCACCTAGTGAACCAACATTTATGAAGAAAAAGAACCAATCAAAGAATTTTATCATTTGTCCTTTTTCCTTTTCGTTCGAATCGTCGAATTGGTCGGTCCCAAATCCCGAGACACTTGATTTTAGACCGCCTGTACCGAGGGCGGTCATGTATAGAGCGATGTATAGGACCATGAGTTGTTTGCCGTTAGCCGGGATGCATGATGAGCTACCTTGTTCACATTTTGGTGGTCGCAAGCTTGGGATTATGGTCGAAATGGTCAAGATTGTGACACCCTATTCATCATAACAAAGGACAATTTTCCTCGTTAGAATTTAACTTATGTATACTGACAATACAAAATTAATTTATATTATCAAGTCAACTAATAGTAAATACATAGATCTAATCAACAACAACATATCCGGTGATCTCACAAGTAGGGTTTGAAAAAAATTGAGATGTACAGAAGTCTTATTACACGCCATCCATCCATCTCTATTACCATAACATGTTAAAATATATTGATAGTAGTAAACAAAATATTTTGTAATATATATATATATAAGTTAATCTTATAACTTAATATTATTCGAATTTAACTTATATGCGCCGATAGTTTAAAGAATAACCGTTGACCCAGCTAATGAAAGAAATGTTCTTCCTCCTCTTTCTCCTCCCTCCCCTTTCCTCTTTGTCCAATCATCATTAAGCTTCTTCATATACATGTTCGATTTTCCTCTTCACAACAAATTAATTAAACCAAATTGTCATTTAAAATTTTAATTCTAATTTTCACTTTCTCCAATTTCCTCTTCACAACAATTATAATATGACTAGTTTTTTTTTTTTTGAATGAAATTAAATCAATTTCGAGATTCCTCATCACATACTTCCACATAATGAGAAGAATTAAAATTCGATTTGATGACCAAAGAAAAAGTCTTTTTTGATGACTATGTTAAGTCCAATGTGATAATAACACTCAAAAATATGAATGAATGATTTATTTATTTATTTGGACACTTACTATTGCTTGAACTGTGGCAAATATTCCAATTGTAAGATACCTGCATTAATAAAAAATAACTTGATAAGAATTTAAGTAATTCTACGCGATGATGGTGTAAATAATTATTTATAAACTTAGATCTCTTAAAAGATAATTATAAAATCTGGCACGTCAGTAACGTTGTTGAGTAGTTACAGTTCGATAAATGGTAACTAACATGCTATAACGCTTTCATAAATACGAACCTTCCAAGGAAAGTGTCAGCAATGAAGCCACCAAGCAAAGTGAGCATGAAAGAAGTTCCAAGAAAATTGGTGACATTGTTGGCAGCAGTAGCATTGCCTAAATGCATAGTTCCAGTCAAATAAGTCACCAAGTTTACAGCAATACCTAGTGTGGTTAGCCTCTCCACAGCTTCAACACCTATTATTTAAAAATCGAGAACATTAATGAAATATAATAATAAAAATAAAGGCAAAAGATCCAAGAATAAAGAATGACTAGATTCAAAACTTAGACGTTGTGTGTTTAGAACAAGCATAGTTACTAAAACACATATGGGAGCACCATTTCTTGTGTATCCATATAAGACACGATCGAGTAGGCAGGTCAAGGTCCTAAAAGGTAGACCTACTCAGATCGGAGTAATACCCTCCAAAAGAAAAAGAAAAAAGAAAAACCCATCAAATTCGATAAAAGAGTTCAATAAAAAAAAAAATTATGTTTACGCACAAGACCACCCCCAAATAATCCCACCATTAACATGATGAATATAGGAACACTTTTTCTTGTAGGCGAGTCAACGTCCTACGAGGTAGGTAGGTACTCGCTAGCTACTCAGAGTATCATCTCAAAAGAAAGAAAAAAAATATATCTATCAAGTCCGATACTTCTTAGATGACTGACTTGACCAGAAATGCTATGCTTACACATCAGACAATTCGAAAAAAAGAAAGAGAGAGAGAGAGAAAAAAAGCAAAACCACACCTAAAATCATTGCTCCACTTGCCCAACCACCAGAGGAGGACCTAAGAGATGGCCTCCCTTTGTAATCCCAAGCATCAGGGAGAGCTTTTGCATCATTTTGTGTCTCAGGAAGTGACATTTTTGCAAATATTCTACTATTTACTTTTTAGCCACAAAATTGGACCCAATGAGCAATGAGAATTATAAAAATGGAAGGTGTATTTTTTTTTGTTGGGAGCTAAAAGAAGATTGATGATACAAAGGCCATGGTGTAGATTCAATGATTCCATTACCCTTTTATAGACATTGGCCATGGGACAACTCAATTGATATTTTTGCCACTTTTTTAATACATTGAAATTTTATATTCAACATGGTCCACTTTCAATGGTAGTAGCAACTCCCCCAGGATTGTCATTCCTTTTTGCCTCCCCCCCCCCTCTTTTTTTTGGTTGGATGAGAAATTATCTCTAAAAAGAAAATTATTGATAGTAACTTACACATGAATAATTTAGCATTTTAAGGTACTTGGAGTTTAAAAACTTTACCTTTCCTAGTACTTTTTAAAAGTAATATTTGTATGAAATAAACTCTGGGAACATGAGCTAGATCATATTGTTAGACTCAAGTCTAAATACAAAAGAGGACTGTGGTAAGTTGACATCAAGAGTTATACTTGTATTTGTTTGAAATAAATTTATTTAGCTAGATGTTGGTGAGAATCAATATAGTCGATTGAAACTTATTTAGGAATATTGAGGTGTAGCTGCTGCGATTTATTGAAGTATTTGACCATCACATGCAAAAGGTTTTTAAAAGAGATCTAACACTTTTATTTACTTCAAATTATTTTATGTCGTAACACACCCTCTCACGTGTATACGCGAGCCTACTATTTTTTCATATGTCAAACACGTGAATCTTTTATTTCTTTATTTTTTTTGCTTTTTGGATGTTCATGAATTTGAATTCAGGATCTTTTGTCTGTTGCAACATATGATTATACATAAATGCGTAATCAACTCATCTTAAAAATTAAGCTATCGCAAATATATATCAATTGGATTTACTTTTTTTATAACACAAAGATGCATATATATCCCAAAGATCTTGTACACTCATATAAGAATCTTGTGAGTAAATGTAGCCTTCAAGAATGGGTCATGACTCATGTGCATCAATATTAGAACATGCAATGTAATCTTCATATACAGAAATAGTGACTTTCTGGCATGGAACTATGATTTTTTGTTGCTAGCCATTAAATGATTTAAAGTAGTTGTGTGGAATTTATTGAATGAAAAAACTAAACCATCTAATCATTCTATGGTAGGGATTCACTCAAAATATGGAACTATTAGAGGATATTCTTTGAAAATAATTTTATAATTTAGTAACTAAAAATAAGTCTTAGTAAAGTTTTTAGATGAAATAATTACAATTTATATTACAACATATAAGGTTCTAATTAATTTGCATCTCATCTTCATGTGTTTGTCTCTCGAAAGAAAATCAAGTATGGTATGTGAAGGTATTTGACTGGAACAAAATTCTAAGAGAGAAAAAAAAGTCTTTTGATAGAATCATACTATCTGTTTTACAGATGTTATTGTATATTTATTTATATGGTTATAAAATCATACTATTATGATTGAAAAAAAATTAAAATATGAAAATTAAGTTATTTTAAAATTTAATTAAATTTCACTTCAAATACACCCTGAATAATTAATACAACATTTATTGTATTTAATTTCCAACCAATTTCCTCTGATAGAATTTTCAAGGTCCTTCATCCACCAGCACTCTTCTTTTTCTTTAAAACAGATGGCAACAAGCACAACAATTAACATGTTACACGTGTTTTTTTTTATTCTTTGTGATTATCCATCTATAATTAATCTCATTGTCATACAATTAATCTTAAAATGTATCCTTAAGCATAATTTTTTTAAAAAAGAAATTCTTAAAAAAAGTGTCACATATATAAGAAAATATATTACATAAATACCTCTGTTAAAAAATTTAAGGTGTTATTTTTTGAAATCTTCTTAATGAGATTACTGACTCGTGCTATTAATTTCAAGGATCAAAACTCATTTTCCTGACCATTTCTTGTTTCTAATATAATATGCTTTTACTTTAATATACATTTTTCTTCAATAAAAAATAATTTGAAGTAAATAAAATTGTGAATCTTCACACAAACAACCAATTAGATTTATTGTTAATTTATTTTAGTCTATAAATATGAATTACACATAATTACATATTACGGACTGTTTTTAGTACAAACGATTTGTTTGTGAAGACATTATTATATATACAGTATACTATCATGAATTGTACGAATAAATTTTCGACCACATAATTTGTGGCTCTTAATGAAAATAATAAATCAATCTTAGGTGTTGACTTACCAAATCCAACGTTCACAAAATAAAGAAATAAAAGGAGTTCGAAATTAATTTTCTTCATATCTAACTTTGTACGTATATAAATACTAATATGTCAATATAAGCATTATTCTTAATTAAAAATTTCAAATGTACCTTTATTAGTAAATACTTTATTCTTTGATGTGAATTTTTTTTACATAAAACTAAATTTAATCAAAATTTAATAGATACCTAATGAATAAGAGTTGCCTCATGACTTGATGAAAATGTGTTTGTAGTCGAAATTCTTTACGGTGCATGGAAAATGAACTTTAATTTGATGGTTCAAGCTTCATCAAAATAGAGTTTAAGGTCATTTTTCTTATCACACTCCTTCGTCTTATCTAAATATAGTCACACAAAAAGTTTTTAAATTTCGAATTTTTAATTTATCAGACCAAAATCATAAACTTATATTAAATAGCTAATGAAAATCCACAAAAAACGATTGGGAAAATTATATGTATCAATTGTCATTTAGCTAATAAATCCGTGGTCGGTTCGAACGGATTATCGATCGTTCATAATAGATTCATCCACCATGACAAGTATTAATCAAAATCATACTATATAATAAAAACGATAGATTTGTCTAGTCATCACTATACAAATTATACATGTGTCAACACATATATATTAAAATAATTAGTAAATAGTACTATCGAAGTGGACTTGTAAAAAAAATAAAAATTAGTAAATAATTTTCTTCCCATTCTTTCACGAGGTCCAAGAGCCAGTCACAAATGAATTTAAAAATTATCATACAATTTTGAAATTTTTTTTTCTTGATTGGAAAGTCCACTCCAATAATGTTGGTTTCTTGATTTTATTACTAATAGAAAAATGATTTTTATATATAATTGAAGAGAGAGACGATATAGATACAAGAACTTGCCCACGTCTAATAACAAGTTATAATTATAATTATAATTAGCTAGCTGATGGATAAGGGTTATCAAAAAAAAAAAAAAACTTAAAATGTTTTCTTTGACTAGTTTATGCAAATATTCCCTTTTTATGTTTACCTAAATTTTTGAAAGAAAAAGTTTATGTCACACAACAAATTAAGGTTTTATATTTACTCAAAATTATGGTTGTAGTTTAAAATAGTTGTACATAATATAGCGATAGTTTGAAATTTTTATAGCAGATATGCTTGAATATACTTGTTATTCAGACGGATATAATTAGAAAGAGATGTTATATACACATGGATAAACTCATTAAGTGCACAAATACAATGTATTTCGTTGTTGTTATGCACACATAAATATAATGCATTCCGTTATAAAGATATTGTATATACGTGTGAATACACTTATTAGACATACATAAACAATATATTTCAGTACGTTCTGTAACCAAAATAATGCTACATATACTAATTAAGTAGAATTTCAAATAGTCATGCAAATATATTCGTATAACATCTACAAAATTTTAATCTGACATTAAGATTTTTAGGTTGTTAAAAAAAGATATCTAAACCATAGTTTAAAAGTTAATAAAATACAAGAAAAAAAACACCCAGAAAGTGTGTCATTTAGTAAATTAAATAATTATTTTTTTATTTTAAAAAGGGATAACAAGAGAATTTTTTAACTTTTTTTTTAGGTTATCCCATATATAATATAACTACTTGGCTCTAAGTTTGTGATAGCTTATAATTAATGATTCCAATTAGGATGGCGTAAGCTTAATTTTAATTATCAATGAATCAAGTAATTAGAGGACTTAATTTAAACTAATTTTCATGGAGGGCCGTTAATTATTTTTTTATATGTTTAACTTTTTCGACTTTTAAGAATCTTCAATGGACATCTTATGTTTGGCCACTTGTCTTAAAATTAAGATGTCATCGATAATTAATTAGGTGCTTAATTATCATTAATCTTTTCCCCTTAAAATGGCTTATGGCTAAATAGTCAAATTTTATAATTATAAATAATAGAATAAACAAGCGACAAGAATCCTCTTTAGTTTAATTAATGTATCAAATAAATTAATCCAACCAAATATAACGTCATATATATATATCTTCTGTTCTTCTTTATCTTTTTTTTTTCTAAGAAAAATCATTAACGACATTATAGGATTATATTTTTTAATTTAAAGATTAAATTATTCGAAATGTAATATCTTTTGTCCATTGTTTCATTTTCGCCCTTTGTCAGGTAATAACTCAATAATGTCTTCCATCAAATAATAACTCAAAAATACATTTTTACGAACAATTCATCTAACATAAGAGCAAAAAATTAATTATATTGAAGCTCGATAAATTTATATTTGTATCGTATAAGGTCATTGATCGAAAGCCAAATGATTAAAGAATAATTTGTTACTTAGGTATCAAGAAATTGAGACTCGGAAAATTGTTTATGGCCTTTATCCATTTGATAAGCTGAAGGGGCACCAACAATAATATTTTTTATAATGTTTATATTATTTTAATAAATCAATGTTAGATGTTCATTTGACATAATATATCTGTAAATATAATATTGTTATAATAATATAATAACCCTTGAATCTTGTCTGTCACCACGTCATTCAAGTTGCAACCCCTGAGGGTTTTAGAATTAATGTCTGATTCAATTAAAAAAAAAGATTAAATATTTTAACACAATTTTTTTTATTTCCGTTTGGTGTAGCATATTTGATTAGAGGCTCGATTAATTCAAATTTTGTATTAAAAGTTTATTTTGAGAGTAACATTAACTCTATTAAAAAAATGGATACGTAAATAAGGACATATCGCATGATTTTATACTGATCAGTTTTAACCTAAAAAAACACTTGAATACCATTGTTATCAATATAACTTTAAATCACATTGACAATAATTATAGAATAAACAGACAAAAATTACAATATTCAAACGATTTCTATTACTCTTTAATTTTAACTGTAACACTTTTGTTTGTCACTATTTTACATTTGTTGTAAGACCACCAACCCTCAAACAATTGTGACCTCACCTTAGCCGCCACAATATTTTTTATATAAATAATTTAAAGTTAAATATTGTGTACCTAGGTTTGTTTTAGAACTAAAGTTAATTAATCAAACGTTTAAAATCGAGTAACAAATTCAATTCCAAAAACAAAAAATAAATCAAGGTTCAAGATGTATGAGCTCGAATAATTTATCGTTTGAACTAATTGAACTCAAAACCATAGTTTGTATCATAACTATACGTATTTATGCTAATAATTTTTTTGTTGTATGGGTTAAGTTTGTGAATTTTAGATCGAAAAGTGAAGCATATAACATTTCACAGTAATATTTTACGTCCAAATTAATATCACCTTACAAAATAAAATGTTCATTCTTATCATTTATAAAGAGATTGCACATTAGCTTATGGAACTCAATAGAGTTAATCATTTGAAATTAATATTTTTGAGGCAAAGTATTGTTCTTTTCTTATATAAATTGAAGGAAACATTAAAAGTATGAGAAACGAGTTTCGACATTGATAAAATTGATGTTATGTGATCAGGATTGTCAAAAGTTAGAGTTGTGGAAATAGCCTCTCCAAAAATATTGAGTAAGATTGTGTACAATAGACATATGTGGTCTGAACTTTCCTTGAATCTGACGCATAACGAGAGTTTAGTGCATTGACAGTCAAAAATTAGAGTGTGAAAACAGCCTCTCACAGAAATATTGAGTAAGACTGTGTATAATATTTAAAGTTTGATGAGTTCAATATTAAAGAATTTCAGAAGAAATCATTTTATTTATCAATAATTAACATTGCCCACCTTTGATCTTGGTATGACATTAGTTGTTAATCTAATAATACAGGTTCGAGTTTCCTCTTCTCAATTTCAATTTCATTCAACAATTTAAGCTATTGTCTTATTCAAATGTTATTTTCCTTCTTTTATTTTTCTAGTAATTCATTTTCGAATTTCCTCTTCACAATTCATAGTTTCTTTTGCAATATATAAAATTAATTAATGCCAAAGTCCATTTTCCCCTTCTCAAATGGCAAAAATTTGTTTTATTTTTCTTCATTATATTGCTCGTGATCCATCTTCCTCTTCTCAAGAGAAAATATTCCCCTTTATAGTGACAAGAAAATTAATTTAAATTATATTGAAATGGTAAAATAATTACATGTTGTTAATAAAAAAAATTATAAACTAATTTTCTTATATGCATTATATTGGCATCATGCCTGGCATGCATATTTGTAAATTAAATAATTATTTGTAACGAGTAATTGGTATTTACATTGAATCATATTAACTTAATAATGATCAAATGGTTTAATGAAGTATAAATGTATAATTAATTTAACTCAATATATCATAATTATGTACAACAAGCAACATAAATGCAATTCGTCGAACTAATGTTTTATTTTTAGATAAATAAATTTTAAGAAAAATCAAATCTAATTTTCATATTTATGTACAACAAGCAACATAAATGTCATATCATCGAATCAATGTTTCTATCAGTGGTAAGTACGCCTCCATTTTTAATCAGAGTTTTTGGATTGAAGCCTGTAATCACCTTTGATATGGAGATCGGAGTTTTACCTCTTAAAGTGAAATTTCTTGTGACGAATTCAAATTAGTTGAACTCCAACATGAATACCATATACTGGATGGAAAATCAACAATTTTTTTTTTCTAAAATACAATAATAGTATAGGATAAAACTACATCAATCAACTTCAAATCCTGACCCTTTATATAAGAGATGAACGGTCAGATTTCCTTTTGAAAACCTCAATAATGTTGAAAGCTAATGGCCAACTACCCAAGATATATAGTTCTCTTTAAATCATTTGACATTGGTAATACATTATTCCGATTAATATATATTCGTGTTAGCCGTTATGTAGAGGTTCATTTAAAAAGAAATATTCTTTTACTAAAAGTTATTTTCATTTTGAGAATTCAAACTCAAATATTTAAATAAAGGTAGAAGNCTCAATAATGTTGAAAGCTAATGCCCAACTGCCCAAGATATATAGTTCTCTTTAAATCATTTGACATTGGTAATACATTATTCCGATTAATTTATATTCGTGTTAGCCGTTATGTAGAGGTTCATTTAAAAAGAAATATTCTTTTACCAAAAGTTATTTTCATTTTGAGAATTCAAACCCAAATATTTAAATAAAGGTAGAAGAATCACATTCATTCCGTCATTTTTTTGTGATATTCGTTGTTCAAGATATTTGAGTTCGAGGAATGACAAAGGTAACGTTTAGGATGTGAGTTCAACAAACTAATAACTTTGACTTAAAATTATAAAATTTAAATTCTAAGTTCAAGAATGATAATCGTGGTGAGTTATGATCCATGCAACATAAAAATTGAATAAAAGAAATGGAGAGTTCATGACTTTAAAGATTTTCTATCAATGCATGTATGCATTAACTCACTATGGGGCACTATTTTTTGTGTCATTTCATTTTCCTCAATTACTAGTCATATAATTGCATTCTAGACTTGGTAAAATTATCTAAAATTAATTAAGAAAATCAATCAACTTCAACTGGCCCTTAACTTTTGCTTGAATTAATAAGAGTAATAAAATTTGAAAGAGCGGGGCTAAGTTAACAGGGCCAAGTGGCATATCCATAAACAATATTTATGCTCGTGTCTCCTCCTTGTACCAGTTAATGTTGGGCCAACATTTGATTATTAATACCATGAAGTTTCATTGGTCCATACAGCTTCGAGGTTCTCATCGATCAATTTAAAAAAATTTCTATCATTGAGTTTGCTTATACATTATCATTGACTAATGAGTAGGATGTGGACAATTTTTTTTAATGATACCACAACAATGTAGTTATACTTTTATAGTATCACTGACTAATTAATAGGGTGTGAACAAAAAACCTTCATAATACCACAACAATATATAATATCAGTTAAGTGAAATTATCAGTCTTACTGATACCACAACATTATATATAGACTGATTTAATATTAGTTAAGTGAAATTACCAGTTTTAATGATACCACAACAGTGTGGATATATATATATATATTGATTTAGTATCAGTTAAGTGAATTATTAGTTGGGGCATTTTTGTAATTGTTTAGTGAGGTATCAGTGTAGGGATATATGTTTGTAATTAATTTGCATTTATGAAGTATTTGCTTAGTTTCCCCGAACATGATATGCAGGTTCAATGGACTTATGCCCTTGTTACGAACGTAGCAGCCCATTTATTTTGCCTGTCCTTTATGGCTTAGGTTACCTTTCTGGGTCCAATGGCCCATTTGGAACTCGTAATAATGGGCCTTGGATTCTTAGGGACATTTTGCACAAATGGCCTATATGTTGAATTTTTTGTATTTAGTTCTCATCATCTGTTCTTGTATTGTGTATATAAATCTTTCGTTAAGAGCATGCTTGTTTCTTGAGTGATATATTACTCCCTCGTCTCAATTTATGTGGCATACTTCGTCGAAGGGGAATGCCACATTTCTATATTTAAAATTTCGTACAAGTGCAAGTTTAAGTGTCATTTTACATGCTCACGGCAGAACCATAAATAAATAAATAGAATAGTTGACGGGTGCTGGAATTGGCCCAAAAAGGCCTAAACTACCAACAACAATAACATACTCAACGTAATTCCACAAACGAGGTCTGGAAAGAGTGATGTATACACAGACTTCATTCCTACCTTGTGAAGGCACAAAGATTGGAATCCAATAGAACCTCAGGTAAAAGGCCCTAAGTAAGAAAATACAAACAAATTTACACATGACACTCAATTTTTACAAGAGCTGGCATCAAATTTTACATTTACTGTATGTTCCAAATTTAGTACAACACAGCACAAGTAAGCAGCCATCATGCCAAGGACCAACTGATGCAACACAAGTCATCTCATTTTTTTTCCTCCTAAGATAACATCTTGCAAAAAAAGAAAATTCAAATACATTAGATGGTAAAACAACAATACTACTAGGTAGTGGTAACAAAGGGAAGCTATGTCGCTGGGATTCTCCAAAAATTGATGTTGCACCCATGTCGAATTCTCCAAAACTGCATTACTTTTGAAAGATCCAACACGCATCCAATGACATTTTTGAAGGGGAAGTTATTAACTTTAACCAAGTTAAATTCCCAAGTGGTTTTGCACTTGTAAGATAGTCTCAGCAGAGTTCCTAAGTTGCTGAATTTCCTCATCAGTAAGATGCACATTAGTCACACCTAAAACTCCACTTCTACCAAGCTGTGCAGGCAAGCTCAAGAAAGCATCGCCGCCATCAATACCATAGAACCCCTTCACATGGATTGAGACGGGGTGAATCCTTCTCTGATCTCGAATAATTGAAAAAGCCAAGTTAGCCACAGAGTATCCGATTGCCCACGATGTGTAGCCTTTGAGATTGATCACTTCATATGCACTCTGCACAACTTGTTTATGGATTTTTTCCAATGTATCCTTCTCAAACGCAATTTGTTGCCTCTCCAGAAAGCTAAGAACCGGAATCCCTCCAACGCTAATACTAGACCACAGTGCCACAGAGCTGTCACCATGCTCACCTACAATGTATGCCTAGTATACACAAAAGTTCATTTTTCATTATATTGAAATATTTCCTGTATACCAAAAAGTAGAGAATCCTCTACGAATGATAAACAATCCTTTAAGTTCAATACAAACATATTATAAGGCATCAAAAACTAATGATCAGACAGCAGAAAATAGAGTTGAATACCAGTATATAGCTCAAATATACCCAATAAGTCGCAATCAAGTACTGAGGATTAGGGCTGATTACTGGACGGATAATTATGCTTAACAGTTTGGTTTATTGGATATCGATTTTTAAATATACTAATCCCCTAGCCTAAGTTATTGGTTGGTTTGATATTGGGTTAGTAATTAATGGACGGTTATCAAACTGTGTATTGGCTCAACCATTTCATGTTCCCTTCTTTCACTTTCACTCACCAACATATTGATCTTCAATCAAACATAACAATTTTTTTTAAATCTACTTAAGCTGGTAATTTTGTAATTATAAATCATAGTGAGAAATATATGAAAGTTTAAATTTTGAGGGTGGGTGCACATAATCATTCTTTTAACAAATATATTTATGATAAAAATGTAATTAAAATAATTCTTAACGGTCTAGCCAGTAAAAAAATTGAGTAATTCGCTCCCACACCGATAAACTGTTAACTATGAAATTTAATCTATTTATCATTCATTAACCCAATATCAATTAGCCAATTTTACGATTGGCTTATCTGTACGGTTCGATTTTGAACCACCCCTAATTTCAGGATAATGATGTCAAATGTTAGTAACTGTTACGGTTACGGTTCCTCTTCAATATGCAAATTAAACAAGTAAAATAGAATTTTTTTTACTTCCCCTTTTTGAAATTAGCTTAAGAAGAAAAAAACAAACTTGGTGACACAATTTGTATGAATACTGTCTATGTCTATGGTTAGGAACAACACTTCAAATGCTAAGGGACCAACATCATAATGACAAATTGAATCCTGTTCTGTCCCCACTGAACTTTAAACTGCTTTTGAAGGGTTTATCGGAAATAGTTGCTCTACCCGACAAAAATAGAGGTAACCTTTGCGAACATTTTAACCTCTTCATACCTCACTAATGGGATTATACTGAGTATACTGTTATTGTATGTACATATCTATTTATACGAAACAAATCAAACAATTTCCTATTTGGTTATAAATTTTTCAAATTATACTTGGATTTTATGTTATATAAATGATGTATAGTTTCTGTTAATCTTGAATATATAGATTGTTTATAGGAGTAAATAAATGAAAATCACAACAATTAACATAAACATGATCACATTCAAAAGTGGACCCAAAGATCAGAAAGACAAAAGGGAAAAAAAGACACCCGATACACTAAGCTGACACTATGCATGAGTCCAGAGAAGGGCCAAACCACAAGTGTGTCGTGTCTGGTTTAAGCAACTTAACTTACATTCATTTTCACGGCTGAAACTCGCGACCTCAATAATCACATGGTATCAGTTATTCAAAAAGACAAATTTAAACGAAATACGAAAATGATGAACTCACCTGCACATCCTGGGCATTAACATCAAGGTGATCAGCAATCAAAAACCGAAACCTGGACGAATCCAAGTTCGTACCCGACCCGATAACCCGATTCACTGGGAACCCAGACAACTTCCAAGCAACATAGGTCAAAACATCCACCGGATTCGACACAATCAACAATATACACTCCGGCGAATACTTCACCAGCTCCGGCACAATACTTTTATACATCACCAAATTCCTCTGCAACAAATTCAACCTGCTCTCCCCCGGGTTCTGCCTAGCACCCGCCGTGACAATACACAGATCCGACCCGGCCGTAACTGTATAGTCAACCGAAGCAACGATTTTAGTTCTCGGAAGGAACGCGGCGGCATGTTGGAGATCCAACATCTCGCCGCGTAATTTATCAGAATTTACGTCGACGAGTGCTAGCTCGTCGACGAGATCCTGAGTAAGGATTGTTTGGGCGATGGCCATCCCGACATTGCCGACGCCGATCACGGAGATCTTCGTGTGGTGGTTCGTCTGTGATGGCAGATCAGCGTTGGAGATTGATTTGAAGAAAACTTGGTTTAGGTCTAGACCATCAAGGCTTAATGGAGATGATGATGACATAGTTGATCAAAAAATGTGCTGTTGATTTTCTGTGAAACTGAAAATATGGAATTTTATTAGAGAGGTTGATGCGATTATGATAAGTATGGAGGAGATTGGGTAACACACTGACTTGGAAATGCGAATAAAGTGATGAAAAGTTGACAACATGGCATTTTTTAAATGGTCTTTGCAAGACTGCGGAAAAAATGATAAGCTCTTTTCAATCTTGTGTTATTAAATATAAGTTATGTCAAATATGTGAAAATGTTTTTAATTTTGTGATCTAAATATGCTAGATAAAAAGCTGAAATTAAAGTGTTGTTAAAAGAAGAAAAGGAAAGGGTCATTCTTTTAAAAAAAGACTAGAAAGAAAGTAAATCATTCTTTTTAAATGAATGGATTATCTTTTCTTGAGTATAATATATAAATATGTCGTTTAACTTGGATTCAACTGAAATCTATGGAAGAGCTTGTTGCCTTTTACGAAGTATGAACTTTTTGTGAATGAATCGTAACTAGAGTCTTTTTCCAGATTTAGAAAAATCAGTTCGAAACATATGTGATCTTTGAATATTTGTTACCTTTTGTAAATATGTCCATCAATACTTGGACGGATGAATAAAAATTAGCTTAGTGTGAAATGCTTGAGCAAAGACTATTTGTGAAGCAGCCTGACTCCCGTTTTTTCATACTGTAATTAGTTTATGCAGGCTAATTTCAAAGTATTTTCTTTATTTAGTATAACATAATATAAAAAAACGTCTATTCATGAGAATAATTCATTTTTTCTAAATAATTTTTGCGCTCATGTGAACAGAAACATGATTAGTAGTCAATTGCTTTTTAAGAAAAAGATATGTGTTATTCTAGACATGTCAATAATCTTTCGTGAATAAGCTAATCTAATATTTAAGGTATATGCAAGTTTAGCAAAGTTAAGCCTTATAATGAAGGAAGGATTGAACGTGAAAGGTAGAATTGAACCAATGTGCAAAACAATTGAATATGACTTGCCTAGCTAGTGAAAATAACGAACTAAAGATTCGGAGAGATAAGAAACAAAAACTTGATAAGGAGAAAGTGGAACCAAGATACCACACTAAACTAGGCGTTACCTAGAGTCACACTACTCTTTCTTTTCAATTTTCTACTTGATGTCGGATATTCTAGAGCACACTATTCTTTCTTTTTGATTTTCTACCTGATGTCGGATATTCATATTGAAGCCATATTCCGGAGCAATAGTAATCGTAAAAACAGAAACATTTTCTAGTCCAATCGCCACAAGTACCAAAGGGTAAGAGTTGAGGGGGCAATGGAGTCATTAGCAGATTTGGAGCGAATCCAGACCCGAATCCTCCAACGAATAACAAACCTCGAGCTCTCTCTTCTTCCTACCTGCGATTCTCCTCTCTCCGCCGCCAGTACCGCCGTAGCCGACGACACCACCACCGAGGACCGCCTGTCCTCCATTCTCCTCGGGAATGGCGTCAGAGATTTCTGCTTCAAGCGCGTTGCCTCTGATTACTATGATTGGCCTCTCGAAGCTCGTCGTGATGTTCTCGGCGCTGCATCCATTCACCATCTCTGCAAAAGCATTGTTCTGGTACCTCCTATCTATCTTCATTTTCATGTCTTAATACAAGCATTTGGTATTAATTTCGCAATAGTATTAGGACTAATACAGTCCCTTAAATTAGTCAGTAAATTCTGATTGAGCATCTGAACAATTGATACGGTTTATCTATTGGGCATTTTCTATTTGCTTTTAGGATGTTCTCAAGTATTCATTAGGTTAGGTAGATAAGTTAACCACTCAAGCAGTAAAACCTAAGGTCTATTTGAATTGAGGTTGATGTGTATAATTAAAGGAGATGACAGATTTTATCTTAACTACCTAATAGACTCTTGATAGCATGCGAAAAGTTCAAATTGAAAGTGTCTAATAGGAACACTCTATCATGTGTTTAGATTCTCAATTTCAACAAGTCATAGTTCGAGCGTCTTAATGACATTAAACAAGTTTAAGAGGCTGTCGATGGTTAAGCCTTTACTTAACTTTTAGGGGAAAAGAAAAAGCTTAAAATCTCTCAGTGTGCAGAAGGACATATCATATCCTCAAAAAAAAAGTAATAGATCATTTGTTTCAATTTATAACGGTGTTTGATTGGGCACAATGTTTAAGATATTCATTTTGACTTGTGTATATTAGTGGTAGAGGAAGAAAGCAGTAAAACAATGGAATAGTTTAAAAGTTAGCTTGTCGAAGAAAAATCACATCAAAGTTTAAGGCTTGAGTAATTTAATGGTTTTGCATTTTTGGGGAAGTTGGAAAAATGGTTATGAGAACAACCACAGTTATCTCAAACAAAATTTCATTGTACTTGTGCAATTCAATACATGAAATTCTCGTGTTGAAATTCTCAAACAAAATTTCATTGTACTTTTCCTTTGTTTTTTGTTGAATTCGAGTGTGCATGTGTGAGGGTACACTCTACCCTCCCCAAAACCCAACTTGTGGGAATTACTCTGGGTATGTTATTGTTGTTGTATGTGCTTTTAACTTTGAAATATCTCGGTGTCTCTTTAGAAGGGACTCTTTCCTATCTTAGTCAAATTTGTCTGCTCAAATGCAGGTAAATACTCAAGCCCCATCTAATATTACTGATTGTAGTGATCGTAACAATTCAAAGTACTATGTTGTAGTTGTACAGGTAACTAATATGCAACTTCAATTCTGTTTTGAGGTCTAGAAATAGTATGTACTACTAATCTAACGTTCTTTGTTTACTATCATAATTGCAGTATACTGCTAGATTCAATGCTGAGACTGTGAAGAATTTCCTATACACACTCAACGATGGCAAGATACCCAAAAAGAAATTCAACAGTAAGTTCCTTCTCTAAACAGCAAATTCATTAGGTCTAGCAGTTAATGTGATTGAATGAAAATTGAATTGGAAAATCTTAACCCTGTATGAAAATATCGAATTAGAAGTGTTAATTTGATCATACCAAAAAAGGACTTTGCAGAAGAGACCATATTAGTTGTGTAGGCTTTTGATGTATCAATCAAAGAATCAACAGTGCCTCAATCCAAATTAGTTGGGGTCGGCTATAGAAATCCTCTACATCCAATCCCCTCTACTCAGGTAATGTTTGATGTATATACAAACAAAATCAATAACCATAAATGAATCTGCATATGTATATTGCATATTCAAAGTATGCGTTATGTTAAAGTGTAAAGAAGCAATCAATAACATAAATGAGACACGCTTATTTGCATTGCATATGCTTGTTGATTGAAGTATATGTTTCAACTTTCCACATGACATATTTAAGACCACAAGATTAAAAAACATATTGATACATTCTACGTTTCTTTAGTTTCTAAAATTACAAGATTCAAAAGTCTTTTTTACTTTTTTAAAACTTTGTGTCAAGTCAAAACCAGACAAACAAATTTCAATGTAGAGAGTACTATATTTTTGGTTGTTGATGTTTTGTTAGAAACATGTACAGATATATGCTCCAAGTTTATGAGTTGTGCCAATATTTGGAGTCACATTATGTTGTACTCTTCATGTAGAATAATATTTGCTATTGTCTGCTTTTTGCAGTGAGACTTGCTCCCGAGGAGACATCAATCAAACTGACTGGTTTCGAACACAATGGAGTTACGTGTGTTGGCATGAAAACAGATATACCGGTATTCGCTCTCTGCTTTTTAGGAACTTTTGTTTAAAGGTTGCCTAGTTCCCCCCTCCTTTTCATAGGTTAATATATAAAGTGTACCTAGGGAACTGTGGTTCAAAAAAATGTGGTGAAACTTGGTCAGAAGATCAATGTTCTCAATGTTCTACTGAAACATTGTCAGCAACTAAAGAAAACGATTTTCATCGGTAGAAGCAAACCTATGAATTGAAAAGTGGATGTGATGAGTTCATGTTCTCTTGATGATTTCTTTCAAAGTCATGATTCTACCATATAAACATTCAAAATTTAATTCAAACATCTTTTTTTACCTCTTAAGCTTAAAAATGTTATTTACCCTACTAGTTTGTGTGCACCTCGACTATCTCTATGGGGTACCCGTTACTTCCCACCAACATAAGTATCAAGTCTCTTTCCACCAAGGCTTGGAGATGTACACCTAGTGTCTTTTGTCTCCATTGGATTTGAATAGGAGATGTCATCGCTCTCAACCACTTCATGACCACTAGGCCACACTCTTGGGTGGGGCAAACACATATGCTCCTAACCATATTATGAAAATATTGTGGTACTAGTATTGTCACTGCAACTGCAACTCATACTACTAAATTTACCAGGTGATCTTGGATGAAGCAATTGCCAAACTCAACCCTGACTTCTTCTGGTTAGGAGGCGGTGAGATTGATCTTAAACTGGGGATGAGGACTTCAGAATTCATCAAGTTTGTTAAACCTTTTATCGTCAACTGCAGCGGTGCTTAAATTGACCCCATTCCTTGAAAAGCCAGTGCCAGTAGGAAACTCCTTAAAACCAGCAACTTGATTATTTTTTTAAGGTTTATCACATGATTGTATTTTCTTGATAGATAGGTTTCATTGGACTTGAGTTTTGAACTTGTATCGATATTAAATTTGTAATGTTATGGCTATTTTACCATTTCCTTGCTGGATTATCAAGATTTTTACACAAATGGTTGGTTGGATTCACTGCTTACTTTTCCTAGCTGTAGCTGGTCTGTGAGGGGTGCGAGAGTACTGCATTGGTGCGACCTTGCGAAGAATGAATAAACTAACAACTCTTGGAATGAAACCATATGATGCAGTATATACATGTAAGTTAAAGAAATTGTTCCAGAAAAATAACACCATTGTCAATGAGACTGAATTCAACTGTTTATTAAAATCACTTGCCAGAAGATTTTAATACTTGTTTTCTTGAACTATACATAGATATGAGCTATACACAACTTCTTGTTATTTACTGAAACCTAAATAAGATGGAAATAGCAAGTGAAATATTAGCAGGACACAATAGTGTCCGTGCACTGTCGATGGACGATGAAAATGGGAGCTTTAAGCAAATGATCCAATGTCAATACCATGAAAGCTACACCAAGTTAAGGTCCCCAAATGTGTTTTCTCCACTGTAGGTAACATAGAGGAAACCGTCTTCATCCTTCTTCTCGTCATAGATGGAAGACATGATTGCACCTGCAAAGCGCGAATCAGCTTTCCCAATTTAGACTAAAGAGGTTTGGATAATATTTTGTCGAAGTTGGGGAAAAGAGTATTTGAAGTTAAAGTCGAAAAATACTTTTGGAAGTTTAAAGCTGATGATTCGTGAGCAAAAACTCACTATTTCAATTGAAATACTCTTCAATCTTCAAAACGAAGTTTGAACATATAAAGTTTTTACCTAGAAAAGAAAAAGCAAAACGTTTTTTGGCAGTTCTTGAAGGCAAGTTTCTTAAAAATCTTTCGAGGGAAATGCATGTCCAAACACAACTTCAAACTTCCAAATATCATTTTCAGTTTTAATTTCAAAAACTCTTCCTTTTTTTAAAAAAAAAATCAACTAAATCTATGTCCAAACGCCTACTAAATGTGGAGATTAGCACTCACCTGTGGGTGGTAGGACATTGTCGACGAATATGAAAATTGCCTTTTCTGCACTCAATTTAATCCTTTTGCGAATGACATACACAAACTGCCCTACTGTCAAGTCAGCTGGGACAAGATACCTGCAATTTTGCCAATCGGGGAAACATGAATAATAAGGTTTTTTCCTAGTTACAAAACTAGATGCCAAGATATTATGTAGTAGTTTGGTGGTGAAGACAACAATAGTTAACACCATATCTAATTCCCACAAGTGAGGAGGGTGAACGTACACATACCTCACCCCTACCTTTGTGGGGATAGAGAGGTTGTTTCTGACAGACACTCGACTCTCGTGCCCGGATAGAGAATGGGCACGACTCCCCCTCTCCATCAAGAAAATAATATTTCGGAAAATGATTTGAAAGAAATGGAAGAGTAAAAGCTATGATAAAAATATTAAAGAACCCTTGCCAAGGAGAAGGTAACTCAAGTTTCGGAAAACATCATTTGCCAAGGAGGAAGTGATTATAACCTCATGAAAATGGCATGTTCTAACAAATGAAATAGGAACACAAAGATTTACAGAAATCTTTAGATTGATTATAATGAGAAAAATATTGATGAGTCCTTACTTTTTCTTGTCAATGTTGGGAATATCACTCCTTTCAGCCTTTTCAACTATTACCTGCACATCATATAAACGTAGTCAACAGAAGCCGCGGAGAATATATGAGACTTCAGCCCACAAGATACTTGAAGAGAATAAAATACTAAAGCAGCAACACTTGATTGGCTAATCCACTAAACATGGGAAGCCAAATCCTGTTTTACTTAAGACAAAAAAATTACCAATGATGATCATGTATTTTGCAATGCATCGTATTTCTTAACAATGATGATCCTGTATTTTGCAATCATGTTTCTTAACAATGATGATCCTGTATTTTGCAATCATGTTTCTTAACAATGATGATCCTGTATTTTGCAATCATGTTTCTTAACAATGGTGATCACGTATTTTGCTCAATGTGTATTTACACCTTTCTGATTCAAAATGCAGTTTGGCATCAGCAAATGAGTGACCGGATTGCTGAGTTAGATTTCAATTTACTCCCTGATGCAACGTGCAAATGTTAACATTATTACCACCAGTATACCTATCTTATCTATGTTTATATCAGATAACGTTGAATAACACAGAGTTGCAAGCTATGTTGCTCGGACTCTTCAAAAATGTCACGAGATGCATGTCGGATCCTCCAAAAGTAGTGCATTTTCAGAGTACCAGACAGTGTAGCAACATTTTCGGAGATTCATAGCAACACAGATTGCCAATTTACTCGAACTCCATATAATTATGTACCAAGCATAAACAACACATAAGTAATTACATTCAAATAGAACTAACCGAGTGACCAACAACCAAAAAAACAAAATCTGTATAATGCAACGAAAGTTTCCAATGAAAACTCAATTCTCACCGGAATCCTATCTGTGTATTTTTCCCTAATCCTAGAAGCTTCAGCGCGTCTCTTCTCTGCACAACGTACAAAACAACAGAGTCAAAAAACAATAATGACCCTAATCACAAAGCATTATGCAAAAATTCACAAAACAAAAGTTCAATACAAACCAAGATCATGTTCTTGCTTGAACGAACTCTTTGCCATATTTATATATATCTGCCTGAATTCAACCATCAAAAAAGCAAAACACTTTATATTAAACTGTCATACCATTACAAAATAAAGCCGATTTCTTCAACAGTTCAAACAACAAAAAAAAAGAACAAAACACTTAACCTATATTTCCTTGCAAAACAACAATTAAAGATTACTACAACAACAACAATAACATATCTAAGTAATCCCACAAGTAGGGTCTGACGAGGATAGAATGTATGCACACCTTATCTCTATCTTTGTGAGGTAAAGTGGTTTTTCCCAATAGACCCTCAGCTCAAAAGAAGTGAAATCAAAAGCAACATTGCAAGAAAGATAAACAAAGCAAAAATTGAAGAATACAATACTATGCGAATACTATCTAATGCTACTAAAAAGGGAAAAGAACAACAATTAAAGATTACAACAACCAACATATCCCGTGTAATCCCACAAGTGACGTCTGGCATAGCGAGGATATAATGTACGCACACCTTATCCCTATCTTTGTAAGGTAAAGTGGTTGTTTCCGATAGACCCTCAACTCAAAAAAAGTCAAATCAAAGCAGAATTGAAAGCAAGCAAAAAATCGAAGAATAGGATACTATGCGAATACTATCAAATGCTACTAAATAAGTTAAAAAACAACAACTAAAGATAAACAGATCCTAAAAACTTAACAAAAGATTTAACTGATATAAAGCTAATAACACCATCAAATCCTAATTCTCCTGGCATAAAAAACAAAAAGCAAAAAAAGCATAAATCTTTATGTTAAACTGAAAAACCCAATACCAAATAATCCAATTCCTTAAAAAAAAACTACAACCCCATATTTTCTTTAGTAAACAGAAACCAAAAACTTCAACAGAAAAATTAAACAACCCCAGAAAGTAAATAACACAATAAATTAACTGAAATAGGAAGAAAAACAAACACCCAATTGATAAAGCAAGAATCTTGAACTCAAATCAATCAATTTTGACCTCAAAATCCCAAATCAGTTCTATACAACACTACACAAAAAACAAATTGAGAAAAAAATTAAAAGAAATTAAATTGTATCAAAAAAGGGAATAAAAATTATACCTTTATTTGGTTGAGAATGATTGAACAAGAAAAAGGGAAAAAAGATGGGAAGATTATAGTAGTAGTTTGATTGAATTGAATGATTAATAAAACTTTGGCTTTTGCTTTGTTTTTTGGACTCTGTATAAATAATGTACGTAGCCTAATTTTTTATCATTATCTAAATTCTTTAAAAGTAAGTAATTATTTTTATATAAATATTGGGAAAAAAAACTTGTGTGTGGTTGCTTAGAGATATGAGCATACGTGGGCTTCAAGAATCATGGATAAAAGTCAAACAATCTTTATTTTGTATGGATTATATTTTAGGGAAAATTTTGTAAATATACAAAGTTATTCGGTGATTTCGTTTTATTTGTTCAAATCTTAATTGATAAACAAGATTATCTTGATATTTGTATCAATAGAAAATAACATTTATTCATAAAATTAATTGTGTAAATTGATTCAAATGCAATATTATTAAACGGTTGAGACTTATCTTGATGATAAATATTCTCAAAGAGTGTTGTCATATATAGGTAGAATAAATGAGAATATACCTTAATGCTTACCTTTTGAATTTTGAAAAAGTATTATATTTGTTCCTTTATTATTATTTATATAATATGCTATTTTTTTCAACAAATATACATTTCCGATTATACTTTAGAATTATATTTACCCTTTACTTATCAAAACTAGCTACATTTGCTCTTTACCTGTTAAAAATTCATTTTCAGAGGCATATTATTATATTTGGACCAATTTGCTTACACCACAACTATTCAATGAAATACCTTACCTCCCATACATACAACAGTTATATAGATAACTCTGCCTACCAAAGCTGAAAAACTGGACTACTTTATCTAATCTAGTATATACAAAGTTATTCGCCTATGTTAAGGAATGTTTTATCGAAACTTCTCGGTGTGAATTCAGACTTAGTCGAACTCCAATGTGGGAATCGGATATTGAATGAGAAAAAAAAAGAAGCGAAGATACAAAGTTATTGTGAAAAAAATTCAAGCTAGAATTATCATCCATAATCCTTGGTTACTAAAGTTGTTGCAACTTCTTTTTGAGCTAATCAGACACTTTTACAACTTTTTTCCTACTAAGGAAGTGCAGCTAAACTAAGACAAAATCATATTGTTTCAATCATTTGGCTAGCCTCTCTTTTTTTACTCCTCAATGCTTCTCTGAGGTTGAGAAACAAACATTTCAATGGAATATATAGTGATTGCTCATGAACTTTTGAGAATGTAGCCCAAAACTACACCAATCAAGCCAACGACGATGACAAACTTGAACGAAACACCACCACTGCGGCTTTTGCTGATATCGCGCCTCATAATTTCCTACAGATAGTGTTTCAGAAGTAAGACATTGTAACTAAAAGCTATGTTGCTTAGACTCTTCAAAAATATTGATCGTTGCATGTCGAATCCTCCAAAAGTAGTAGAGCTTTGGAGGATCTGACATAGGGGCGACAACATTTTTTGGAGAGTCTGAGCAACATAAGATTAAAAAATATAACCACTCATAATGCAAAAGTTACAGAGCAGACTATTTGTATTTCTACACAAGTTCAGCTGACAATTCTGTTTGTGTGAGCTTGCTCATATTTTCTGGTCGCAAGGCCGGATATAGGAGCAGTAGTAGTAGGCTTAGACGTTTAGTCAATTTATGATCAATCTACACAATATAAACCATCATAATTTGCTTGATATGTAGTAAGGGAGGCAAAATCAGCCCAACCCGACTTGCGTACAAAACTGCTCATAGATATACCAAAACCTCGGCCTTTCTACAAGTATTAGAGTTCTGAAGACAAGAGAATCAATCGAAGAAAGTAATGTAACTCCTTACCAATTCTTGACGAAGTCTGTTGCTTTGATGTAGAGCACCAGCTTTCTCCTCCGTCAATCTGTAAATAACAGACTTTGCCTGAAATAACACGTCTACATTAGCCATGTTGACCAAAAAAAAAACTTCATCTCCTTCCAAGCATATTTATAAAATCATTAGCTGCAAACATCCTAAGTTCGATGATTTAAGAGCAGCACTGCAAATGCTTTATGCGGAAAAGCCCCAACTTGTTTGAGGACATGGAAAATGCCATCACTTTTTCATTAGTCCCCAAATAACTTAGTCTCCGAACCAAACGACCACTAAGAGAACGAGGAGAGAAATGGATAACGCAACACTCAGATTATATCGGAAAGTAAGCTGTGGGGATCAGAACTCATAACTTATAACTCACAATAACAAGCATTAGAAACATAGAATTTATGTAGTATATGTGCATGTCAATCTACACTAGCTTATCGCATGTGAACATTGGCAGATAGTAACATCCATAGATAACACAGATATGGAACGTATACGAAACTTGACATTCATACGAAAGAAACTAGGATATACACATATGTTATTGCCTTAAATGGGAAGTAAATGTGAGGAACAATATAGGAATTGTAGTAGAAATTTCACCTCTGTAGATTTGTCATGAGTTTCAAGAAATGTTCTTGTGAGCTGCAATGACATTCATGAATAATCAAGTTTCATTAAGAGTAAGACGGAAAAAATAATTAAAGGCGATAAATAAGAATTAAACGATTTAGTAAACAACCTCAGAACCATTTTGATTGTCATTCTCTGTCAAGGACTGTCTCGGTGAAGAACCCTCTTCTGATCCTTCTGCCACGGGGGATGGTGGTTGAGGAGGGGGGAGATAAATCACTTTCAATTTGCACTCTTCTACAACGCGTCCAGGCTCCTTATTGAACTACAAAGAGATCAACAAACTTCACTACGCTTAAATGGTTGTGTAACAACAACAAACTAAAACATGATCTGCCCTTTTTATCATTCATTTCTAAAATCAAACATTTCAATAGCGTAAGTTAAATACGATAGAGATAATGATCAGAAACACATCTGAACTATCACTTTTTCGTGAGTTTCACACCTCAACTATCAACTGTTCCCTTTTGTTCCCTTTTCCTACCTGAACTATCACCATTTATTAAAACACACCTAATTCAGTATGGTGATAGTTCAGGTAGAAAAATGGAACAAATGATAGTTGGCCTAATCAACTTCGAGGTGTGTTTTAATACATAGATGATAATAGTTCAGGTAGGAAAATGGAACAACTCGTAGTGATAGTTCAGATGTGTTTTTGACCATTACTCAATATGATAATAAAGGTACATTTTTCTTGTCTTCACAGACTCGGCATTAGAAAACGAAGAGAAAAAGACGCAGTCATTTGTATGATTACCATTTCTTGGGTGATGTCTTTTGGATTGGTAACAGCACTTGCAACGACACTCTGAAGTAGAAACTTGTCCTTGCATTGCATGTCAGCAGGGGCCTCCTTCTGTGCTTGCATTGTTACTACAAGAAGATATAAACTAATATCAACGACCAACTAATAAACGAAAATCTGGCACTGATAAATAATGTGATGCTGAATAGGACTGGACAGGACGAATACTTATAATAATATCTCAATTTTCGATGAAGTATAAGTTGAAGTTAACTTTTAAGGTGCATGATGAGCTTATACGGAGCAACATGGACAGTATGGATTCATATACATCAATCCAACTTACTTGGGATTGAGGCATAAGAAACAGTTTTTTGTCGGATTTGAATTTTCTTCTTTTTTTACTATATTTTTAGTCATGGTGTCCATGCCAGCTGCACACGCCTCAACTAATTCCAATGGATACCTACTACCTCTCGCCAGTGTAGGTATCGAGTAACTATGTCCACAAAGACTTGGACAAATGAGAAGAATCGCTACCATAAATGACTTCCTTTTCTTGCTCTTTCACCTATCTTTTTACTTACTATACGTATATATTTAGACCGAGCACGAGATGATTCCAATACTCCCTCCATCCTAATTTATTTGACATTGTCTAACGACTAACTGGATATAGAGTTTAAGAAAAAAGAGAACATTTTGACTCATAAGTTAAATATACCTAAAATACTACTATAATGTTTTTCATCCCTGGGTAAAAGGACAAGGACAAAAATATACCAATCAAAATATCAAATACTCTCCAATTCACACGTCATAGTTTGACTGAACATGATTTTAAGTAAAAAAAAAAGACTTTATTAAAAAGATTTCTACAACAATAAAAACATGTTATTAAAAATAAAAAAATAAAAAGTTAGAGGTTATTTGATACGCAGACTAAATTATCTCAAAAATATAATCTTTGAATCTCACCTCACATGTGGGGATAAGATGGGATATTCAAGATTGGCGATCCCATGATAAACTTAAAACGTCAACCAAACACATGTTTATCCGTATACTAAAACCACTTTATAGCTAAATTGTTTTCAAATATAAGAATACATCATTCTTTTCGGAATGAACTAAGAAATAATATCACGTAAGACAAAAATAATATTGTGAATACCGATGACATCACAAGTGGATCGAGGCGAAACAATGCCTGTATTCGGACGAACACAGTACTTTTTCGGATTCGTCGTTTTAACCTGAAAAACAAAATATCACAATTTATTTTTTAAAAAATGGAAACAAAAATTCAAAAATCATAAAGACAAAACTAGGAACGAAAAATGCACCTTGAATGCGACATGATTTTCAGTTTTATTTGATAATTGAAGGGAACAAGATATCTGTTTCTTCAGCTCAACTGTAAAAAAAAAAAATTGTAAAAAAAAATGGGGAAAACAGAGAGGATGAAGAAGGATTAAAAAAATTACATGCGAATTTGAGCTCAAGAGGATCGACGGTGAGAAGCTCTGTTTCTGCACTGCTCATTTCTCTTTTTCTCTTTTTTTCTTTTCTTGAGAAAGTGAATCAGTAAAAATGTAAAAAAAAAATTGGATTTGCTTTTGTTCTTCCTTTACTGTTTATTACAATATAATTTCGGGGTGATCCGTATAACTCTCAATCTTCTCTTTCTATCTCTAAAATGGCAAATTATAAGCACGATTTATTGAAGCTAACGTATTTTATTAATAAAAGTTATCAAATTTAAAAGTACCTAAAATAACATATATAAAAAAATGAATTTCAATTGAAAATATTTAATAAAAATACTTTACTACGTATTTAAGTGAAATTTAGTGATAAGTTTAAATTTGTATTTAATCATATAACCTCAGGTAAATTGAGGTTGTGTCTAATGTGTAATGCAGCACCCATAATAGAAGTCAGTTTTTCTGGATTCCTTTATTATTATTTTGAAAAATTATTTATAATTCTATTAACTAATAATTTGGTAGTGTAAATCTTTTATGCACTGAATAGGGTCGTGCAGTCTTGGTGATAAATTCACTTTCATTTGTCAATTTTATTTGGCATACGACAATTATATAATACGGTTAGTTATAATAAAAAATTTAAATAAATGTTGTTAATGCTTTAACGATTCTGAATACAATATTATTGACATAATTATCGCTAAATATTTTTGTTGCAATAAATATTACCGCCAAAAAAACTTGGCCAGATTAGGCCCCACAAGATTGGTGAGCAGTAATTGTATTTTCATGAATGTAGTTTTCTATTTTGGTGCTTAGGAGTCGCAAAAAAGAATTCAAGCTTTTAAACATTCTTTGTGAGTTTGTGTATGTTAATCCATCGATAAACATGATGTTTGAGTCAGTTTGACCAATTCTACGGAACACCTATCAACTCCCACCACCAAGTACCACGTAGGCTATGACAAATGAGAAAAATCACCAAGTCATTTTGTCTCTATTGGAATTTGATCCAGAGACCTCATGATTCTCAACCCACTTCACTGACCACTAACCCACACCCCGGGTGCAAGGGGACAGAAGTTATGCAGATGCGCATTTTTTCATGCCCAGTGGAGACTATTATTTTGACAACAATTCAGGTACAAAGCAAGAAAGAAAACAAATGAGGACTTCAGGAAATTCTCACATCCAATATTGAATTTTCAATCAAGAAATAAGATTGAATAATAAGGTTCCATAACATGATCAATAACAAGGTTAATGACGGCAAATCCAGATTTTACACAGTATATATGAATAACAATCAGCAGATTACTTACACTTTTGCCATTTTTTTAAAATTAGAAAACTCAAATTCACAGACAATTACATTGATGAGGGATGAATAATTTGTGGATTTATTCTCTCCAATAGCTTTTCAACTTCAATAAATCCACCAAGTGGCCCCAATGATAAGTATTTCATAAACCTCCAGCTGTTCAATGTCTAAAATTAGAAAAGGGAATATACAACTCTTCCAAGAAATTCAAAGCTTTCAAAAAGGTAATATTCTAGAGTATCAAGAGAAAAGGTTACCTTGGAGTATAAGGAAGTGCGAAGCAGTGGAGGTGGAGGTGATCAACGCTGTTGAATGGAGGCTGATGGAAACCAAATCTAAGAACATGGAAAAATAGTTGTGAAAAGGATTCCTACTCCCCAAGTGTAAGTTTTTATGCTAAGAATCCTAAAATATGAAGTAACACTAAGATTCTTAAAATTCCAAAATGTGTGAGAATATTTCAAAATATGCAGTAGTATTGGTAATGACTTGTAAGCTAGAGAAATTAACTACATCATTGCAGCTGTCTTCTCTAGTTGTAGCCTCGAATCAGTACTTATAACTAGCGGCTAAGATTGTAAAAAGTATTCCTTCATTGTCCCTTAATTCAATACAAGTGCCAGAAAATAAAGCAGAAAGCTAGAATTGCAAAACAAGTTCGTTAAATTATTGGATCAACATTGCTTTAGGTCCCTGCATTTATTCTGCAAAGTGATTGAAAAGAAAATTCAGGAGTATTAGGTGTGGTTATGTTACTACATACTACAAATTATAGAATGCGGTAGAGCTAATGAAGATGCAAGTCCTTCTTTCTGTATATGTGTTTAAAAGACAATACCTGTATTGCTTTGACTGAGGTGCATCCCTATGTAGCAGACTCTTCCCCACATCTAACATGTGACTCACTATAAGAAAAGAAGCTGCAAGTTAGATGTGTGAATACAGAGAAATAAGGCAGTATCGGGATTCCAAAAGAAAATGAGGTGATAAGAATGCATCACTTTACCCAAGGAGAAGTCGTCTGAGCTTCGCTGAAGGTTTTTCACAGTTGGAATGTGCTGTTTTGGAATTACCAAGTAATGCCTATCAAGATTTTGAGTATTAAAAGGAGATCATTACAAAGGATTTTGCAAATTCACATTCTATGCCAGCAACGGAAGTAAAATTAGATGACTGATATCGCATATCAAAGTACCATGTTAGATAAGACATAATACTACGTTGCCTAGAAATAAATATACCGACTGAAAGTATTAAAAAATTATGGAGAACAAATAAGATTATACAAAACTATCCACATATTGTTTTTCTTTCTCATGATTAAAAATACTTGATTGAGTCACTGACCAAAAATAACGAGCCAAACAGAAGGCCTGCATTATGACCATTAAAGATAAGTACAAGATTCATAGTCCTCCCTCCATTTATAGTGATTTATGGTGTGTTCAGTATGAAGGAAAATGTTTTCGTGAAAAATAAGTGGGTTTCTTCCATATTTTCTTGTGTT
Source organism: Solanum stenotomum (assembly GCF_019186545.1). NCBI lineage: Eukaryota > Viridiplantae > Streptophyta > Magnoliopsida > Solanales > Solanaceae > Solanum > Solanum stenotomum. Next base: position 4,842,012 of record NC_064291.1, on the reverse strand, counting down.
CCATAGGTAAGCATATCCTAAAAGCAATTGTGTATAATTTAGACAAATACTATGAAAAGTGGAGGTGGGGAGGTAGGGCTGTGAGATGGTGAGGATGAGGACTAGGGGGGTTAGGGGTGAAGATGAGGTGTGTTGGAGGGTGGGGAGGACCCGATCAATATCGAATGTCACCAGTAGAGCTTGTTTTCTTTAATTTCACTAGAGAGGTCATTTTCCACATTTTTAAGGAGCTTGTTTATGTTTTTCAAAATATTTGACCAACCAAACATGGAAAATTGGAAATCATTTTCTTCATACTGAACACACCCTTAGACCTCCCTCCATTTCTAATGACTTAGCTTGGCATTAAAGATCCATAAGTCATCCCTCCCGTTCTAATGACTTAGTTTGACTTGATACAAGTACCAAGGAAAGTAAAAGTTTACTACAAAAGAATCATTCTATCAACTTGAGATAAGTAAGTTGAGCCTGCTAAATTGAACTCCGGTACAGCTAAATGATGTATCTAATTGTTTGTTTTCAAAGGGTGAAGCTAAAAGTGGCAAAGGCTTGAAGCTGGGAAATAGCTCTTCATTACATCCTAGCACTAGTTAGCATTTATATATCCCATGTTTGACATAAAGAGGAAGAAAAAGGGAATTCATTAACATGTCAGTCTATGCAAAAATTCCACCACTAAATGATTCTCTTGTAGAGTATTTATGAACTACAAACCGAGGAAATAAGTATTTTTGTGTCCTTCCACCAATATAATTCAATATGAATGAAACTCATCAGGTTCTTAGTTAAAATGCAATACAAAAAACTCAGCAAACATGATTTCACCGAATCTATGAACAACTAAGCCAAAACATACAAAATGTAGTGCACAGGAAAGCACTTGTGCTACTCAATTAACTAAAAAACACCAGAAAATGAATCATAATTTACAATAAGTTGAATGATTATATACAAAACTCCTAATTTTATTTTTATAACCATTTTGTCCGGACCAGTTTGTGAACACCTCGACTAATTCCACAGGATACTTGATACCTCCCACCAACACATGTATCCAGTAACTCTGTCTATCATGGACTGGACATATGAGAAGAAATCAACTACCATGCTGCGACCTGACTGTGAGATTCCCACGCCATAGTAAGGTCCAAATGGTCAGCTGAGAGTTAGTCATGTTATTTTTAAGTCCGCCATCAACTAGTTTGAGATTGATTCATTGAATTAAGACTTAAATGGTCAGAAACACACCCGAAGATCATGTTTTATCGAGGTTTGCACCTGAACTATGCAATGTTCACTTTTCCTAACTGAACTATCATCAACTATTTATCAAAATACACCTCAACTATCAATTGTTCTTTTCTTCCTACTTGAACTATCATCAACTATTTATCAAAAATATATCTCAGCTATCAGTTGTTTCCTTTCACTAGCTGAAAAATCACTACCGTTCATGTAGGAAAAGGAAATTGATAGTTGATGTGTGTTTCAATAAGCATTTGATAATAGTTTACCAGGAAACTAGCAGGCCTAATAGTTAAAGTATGAAACTCAGAAAACCAGGATACTTTAAGCATATTTTTGATCATTCACTCTTGAACTAAATACTAAATTCAGTAAAGTCAAAACAACAGGAAACAATGAAAAACTGATGAAAATTTGAACAACCTGAAGGCAGAGGGATTAATATCTCGAAATGCAACAACTTTATCATCCTGCAAAATCAATTTAACCAAAAAATCATCAAATTACTTCACGCATGTGGACTGATTGTGATCGGAACAAAAAAGAGAGAAGAGATCTGACGGAGTGAAGGAGAGTGGTTGAAGTTGAAGAGGTAGCAATTTGGCAAAATATACAATCCGATAAAGCTCCTTCGGTCATTCTTCCGACCTCCGTCACTGTTCGGATCATATCACCATTGTTAATTTGTTCTTCATTTTCTGAGCTTTCGCCATTGACGTGCTCAGTACTGAACTTTGGTAATTGGGCTCCGAGTTTATCCACCGACCCGACTCAGAATAAACAAGATTCGAACCAGCCCATCTCTATAAACTGGACCCGACCCACATATTATGATTGGGCCGGCCCAAGTTTGTCTGTCCATAGGATAGGAAGATTTTCAGAAATAAGATATTTTCGTGTCGTTTAATTGTACGATTTGTCCTTCAAATAGATTGGTATTTACTTTTTGTTTTTTTAAGTGTGCTAGTCTTTAATTTTGTTCTTAGAAATCGATGTTATGTCCAATTGACATATGTTTTTTAAGAGCGGATGACATAACTTGTGGAATATTATGATGCAAAAACAAGTCTTGTCAATCTATAAGATTCATCATCAGTTGAACATGAAAAATAGAATTAAGATAATATAAAGTCTTATCAATTGGTCAGGACTTGTATATAATTTAATAATACGTGCAAATTTTATCAAAGTTTCATAACAATTGAACGTGATAGGTAACATGAAAAATCATCAAGTAAGCAACTTTTTATTTCAATTTTTTTTATTTTAATATCTTATATGACATATTTTAAAATATAAGATTCAAATAATAATTGTATACATTATAACATTATATACATATCTTTAATTTGAGATTTCAATATTTATAAATCTTCTAAATTGAAACACATAAAATAAAATGAAAGACAATATTATTTTATCTTTTGAAACTTTGGCTTTCCCTTTCCATAATAGATTTGTCAAGTGCGATGATTCCACTAATAAGAAACATTATATTTTAAAATGTCATTTTAGTAATTGGCTTATTCCAAATCATCTTTGTCTTGCGGCAAATTCCGAAAATAATGCAGTCTTTATGATTATTTGTATCATCAAAGGTTGCAGTGGAGTCGTGATAAATACTCTTCATTCTTAATCAGAAGTTTTGTGTTCGAACTCAGAATATGAAATCGTCTTTAATATTGAGCATTAAACGTACCAAACGTTGGATCAGAAAACCAAAAGAAATAAAGTATATATTAAGGAAAAGGAAAAAACAAAAGTAAGAAGCAAACGAACAAGATTAGCAAATAATTAAATTAAGCCTTCTAAGTTATGTATATCCTTTTTCTTCTTAATTACACTATTACTTTACATAGATTTGTTTGGCCATAAGATCACAGAAGACTACAAAACCTTCCAAATCATAAAGTTCATTAATTCCTTTTTGGTCCAACAAACTTATAGAGGAGATTTTTTCTAATTAAAAAAACATAATTAAAATATTTTTAGCAACTTTTTATGGCAACTACTCAATTTTTAATCCATTTCATGCACTTAACTAACTTTTTAATCTCTTTAGTTAATTGAAACTTGCAAGTTTCACACTTTCTTAGTATCTCATTGCTTTAAGTGAGCTACTTTATTCTAAAATAAACTTAAAAGCTTGGCCAACTAAGTGAATTATTTAATTGACAACTAAAAAGAATATTACAAGAAGAAGATGGACATTAAAAAACATGTTCTTCCATAAGAATAAAGCTTGAAAAAACAGTACTTTTTTCATTTAAAATAATACCAACATTTCACATTTTAACTCTAATATATGGGATGCTCGACTTAATGGAATTCAACATGGCATTTATCTTTATTGAAGTGTGAGAATGATTTTTGGATGAGATAGTGGCATACTTTAATATAGTATTACGATAAATAGAGGACCTGAATTTGAGTCTCATCATCCCTTGTTACACTTTTTTTTTAAAAAAAAAATCATATGATTGACTCAAGAAAAAAGTCATCGAACGTATTGAAAGAGGAAATTAAATAAATAAAAATATACTCGCTAATAACTAAAATTGTTAGACGAGATGACTGGTCACACAATTCAACAACCACGATGACTAAAAAGAGTTTTTAAAAATGTATGAAACTATGCTTTTGGATTGAGATTTCACTTCATAGTTTGCCAAAAATATATGCTAATTAAGGAATTGATTTGTTTGTAAATATGCACAAAGTTCACTTGAAGGTGCTGCACTAAAGAGAATAACCTAGCAATTACACTATTTATAGTTATCTAAATTATCTAATTATTGTACTGGTGATAAATATGTTGTAGGGTATTTAGTGATATTTTGCAAAAGGTCATTTATTCAATAAAAAATCAACCAACAACTATCTTGAAAATGAGAAAGTAAAGAAAATAAGCGATCTCATTTGGCCACAGATTTTATCGTTGAAACGAATTTTGAAAAATCAAAATTTGTAAACTTATGATTTTTGGAATTTAAAGTTATATTTTGATACATATTTTACTTGAAAAAAAACTTGAAATTTTGTAAGTGAAAGTCTTAAAAACCCAAAAATTAATCTAATCCTTTTTTTTTTAACTTAAAAATATCTGAATAACATATTTTTTAAAATGAGATCAAATTTTATTGACAAAATAAATATTTAAAAATAAATTCTCAAAATATATTTTTATAATCTATGATCAAACGCTAGCTAAAAATTAAGTAGAACAATATCCGAACCTTTTTTTGTTGAAAAATCACATTTTTTTTGTCAAATAATCAACATTTTTGTTGGAAAAAATAACGTTTTATTGTAAATTCTGAATCCACCACCAAATTTAATAGTAACATTTTATTAAAAATTCTGAATACGTCGCGGAAGATTAAATTTGGTGTATGAATATATCCATCACATATTTGTGCACATTCTGTCAGATTTTGTTTTAGCAGTGCCACGTGTTGCCATCACTTTGTTTATCATAATTTTCACAAAATTCCGAACCAAAATTTCTATAGAAGTTTAAAAAGGAAATTTCCTCGAAATTTCACTAGGACCCCCTAAACTTTGTCCTATTTCACATCATGTGATTTAAAGGCCTGTCAAATTATATCACAATTATTTGAGTTCCAAAATTAAATTTCAACTAGTAAAATGTAAAATCAAGGAAATTATAATAAAAAATTTACTCGTAATATTTGTATTATATTATATGTGTTTTCACAAATATATTTATCACTAAAGTAATATTCAATAATATGTATTTAATTTTAACCTTAATTTACGATTTAATCATGCTAAATTGATATGATTTTATGCAAATACTCGTACATTTGAAATTACGTCCATTTTGTTAAGTATACATTATAATTGTCAATGATTGATTGAATTTTTCATGTTAATTAATTATATCACCATAAATCCAAATTTATTGGGTTAGACTTTAAAATAAGTATCAGAATGATGAAAAATTGGAAAAAAATATCAATTAGTATATGTTATGATTCCTATTAGACATTAGTTTAGTGTAGACAACATGTAATAGTTTACTACTTAATTAACGGATTTTAATTATTTACACTATTCTTGTATATTATTTTTTTAAAAAAATAGTTGTTCTATTCTCAAGGTTTTATTATTAAATTACATACATCATTTTCAAATTAGGCAATTGACGTCTTTATTTATAATTTTAGAATGTAGCTAAATTTAAATTATAATTCGTCCTAAATGTAAGGGTCTTATATTAGTGTGACTATTATCCTGTGTGTACTCATTTTTGTAATTTAAAAATACGACAATAGAAATAATGAGTATTCAATATTTAGTTGAGGACAAATTGGAAAATAGTACTTCTTTTTGGTAGAAAATAATAGAAGTAATTAACTATGAGGAGTATCAAACAACTTATGTTAAAAAAATAAGAATAAAGATTAAAAAATACGAGGTGTAAATAAAAATATCCTTCTTCAAGGACAATTCCTAGCTAGTATTTTTTTTTTCTTTTTTTTTTTACCTAGTATCCACAATTACTCTAATATAAGTTGACTCTCCAGGTTTTAATTTAGTGATAATAACGTACCTTGTGATGTGTGGATTAGACATATGTTACATATTTAAATCCTACGGCCTATAAAAATATTCATCGAGTTTCAAATTAACTTTTGTACTCCACAGATCTTGGATTTAATTTCTTGGTTATATCTAGAAAGCATGTCACATATTCAAATCTTGCCACATATAACATTTACAATAATGTTCAAGTAAAGAAGGATAAAAAATGAATTTGTTATTTATCGAGTTTCAAACTTTGCGCGACTGGTGCTCAAACTAAATTTCTCGACTATAAAAAAAGTATGCCACGTGTTTGAATCCTGACAGACAAACAAAAATACTGATAATTGCATCACTAATTTTCAATAATTTCTGGATTATCAAAAAATTGGTCTCTATAAGTATCTTACCATCGATAAAAATCAAGCATTTAAGTGGATATATTTGTTTTTACCTTAGTTTCGGATTTTGCACCACCGATCCTCTGAAAATCTAATATTTAAGTGGATTTGTAAAAAAAATAAAAAGACTCATTATTCACTAAATTTCAAATCTTTATGCCATTGATGCTAGGGAATTTCTCGATTATAAAAAAAAAAAAAAAAAAAAAAAAGAGTTACTCTAATATAATTCATTTTTATAATATAGAGCCTCTTCTAGTCTTCTTTCAACTACTATATATATAAATGATGTCGACATTAAGATTCTTGTTATTTTTTTCACTACTCTTTCTTCTTCATCAATATTATTTCTAAAACTTCTCCAAACAAACTCCAATTCTTGCACCCAAAATTTTCTTTTTTAAAAAAAAAATCCATCACTCATAAATAAATTATGGGTTTACATCTTCTTCTTATTGGAAAAATTAACATTTTAGCCACTTCTTCTACTCATAGTTTAAGTAATCCACTTCTTGTTAGTTTATTGTGGCCATATATCTTAAAGCTAGCTGCTTTTAGTTTTAGGCCAATTCATCAAGTTTATTCAGATTTAATTTACTCTATTAGGCTTTTTTCATTTCAAATGAGCCAAATTACATTTAACACTGAGCCTCATGTGGGCCCTAGTAGAGGCGGTGACGGTGGCGGAAACACACGGTGGGAGAGGGCGGTCAGGCTCGTGTCCGAGAGGCTTATTCATGCAAGACGCTCTCAGTTCTCAGAGGCGGATGAGGAAAGCTTGCGTGAACTTTCCATGATTGCCCTTTGAACTGAGAGAGTTTGAAGTGAGAATTCATATAGTCAATTTTAATTGGAGCTGAGATGTTTGTTTTTGTTATTGAAACACAAACGAACATGTCAACAAGGAATTGAAGACAATACTCGAATATGGATTTTCTATGTTCATTCATTATTGCTTGTTGAAACACAAACAAATATGAACACTCGAGGATAGATTCTCTATGTTCAATATTCTTGTTGTTATTGTTGTTTGTTGAAACATAAACGAATATGAGAACAAGCTAAGGTACGCTCGAGTATAGATTCTCTAAGTTCATTTTTGTTGTTATATACTATATTATTGCTTGTTGAAACATAAATGAATATGTCAAGAGAAAACACTCGAGTATAGATTTTGTATGTTCATGTAAATGTATAGTTGAAGCTTATCGACTCGAAATTCTAAAAGGATATTTCGGTCATTAGTCTACAAACAAATTATGAATGCTTCTTATCGTCACCATGAATTTTTTGTATTTCTTAGGACTACAATGGATTTTTTTCATTTTTAATTATTTTTGCATTTCAGTTAATTGTTTTACTTTTTTTATTTTGCTGTCAAATTAATTATCTTCTTTTTTGCAAGTGGAGAGAAAATGTGCTTTAATTCTTACTTTGAATCAGATGCTCTCTTTTTTTATGTGTAGAAAATGAAAAAGAGAATTGTATTCTCTTGAGATAAAATAAAGGTTTAGTATTAAGCATGTTCTAATTAATATTCTAATGGACTTGTATTAAAGTTTCTTTTGATTTTTCTATAAATTAATTAATACTTTGATAAAGCTTTACTAGTATATATCTAGAATATTTTGCCTTTTTCTCCAATTAGTGCAGCGATTTGTTAGGTCCTTTTGTGGGAATGGATTTATGAAGATCTTACAACAACAACATATCAATTAGGAGTATAGAACGTACGCAAAATTTATCTTTAATTTTTTTGGGATAGAAAAATTATTTCTGATAAATCCTCGATTCAAGAAATTGTTTGTTGATTCATATTTATACATGTCTTTGCTGCTTATTTATTTATGGGGAAGTACTGCACAAATATCCATTTAGATTAGGATCCATTTAAGTTATACTTGTAGCACTTTTTATGTAAGTTTATGCGTTTTAAATCAACTTTAAAGATATATAGTGTCTGAAGTTTAGTGGGTAAATCAACTTTAAATCAGACATGCGATGTTTGAAGTTCAGACGTACATTTACGTCTAAAATTTGATTTGTCAAAGTCTAACTTCGAGCAATTTGAAAGCAAATAAAGTTCAGATATTTTGTATTAATTTAAGGGACATATATGCCTGAGGTTTAGCTCTAAAGTTCAGATATGTTTGTAGAAACTTATGTACATATGTCTAAGTTCAATCATTTTTTTAAAACTTAAAAGTCACATATACTTAAAGTTAAATCATTTTTGTTTAAATTTAAGATACGTGTACTTAAAGTTCAATCATTTTTTGTTCAAAATTAAGATACATATGCTTGAAGTTCAATAATTTTTCGTTGAACTTCAATTGTTATTTTTTCTCAACAAACTTTTATATAGTAATAACTTGTTCTCCAAAGGTTAACAATTCAACACTTCAAACTACTTCAAATAAATTAAAAATATAAATTTCAAATATCATAAAAAAATAAAATAATAATAAAAAAAAAATATATATATATATAAAACAATGATAATTAGTCAATATATTCAAGTTTTTAATAACATCATTAATACAAATTTACTTTTTATATTCAAAATTTAAAGATTACCTGGTTAAAATATTATACTTCAATTGCTATATATAAATTAGAAAATCACAATTGTACAACAACCAAGAAGAAGAAAGAGAAAGAAAAGACAATGTGCTTTTGTTCGATAATTGTCAATTTTTGTGTGATATTTGTCAAAATTGAGTACATATTGAATTACTTCTTAAATGGGGTACAACTTAAATGACAACAAATAAATAGTCACTCACAAATAATATTGTTTGTTTTGGACCTAAGCTATTTTTTTACATCATTAGGTTATTAAAATGACTTATAATATGTAACGTTACTTTCATTTGAAATATAATATCAAATATATGTTCAGTTTAATCTTATAAGTGAGTTTCAATTAAATTTTATTAATACATAATATTTTGTGCATCGATATTTTTATTTTTTTTGCATAGTTGTTTTTTTTTCTTTCTTGCTGACAGACAGATTCTTTTCTTTTTTAAGTGGATAAAATGTGCTTCTTTACTTTGAATCAGATGCTGTCTTTTTTAGCTTTAGTATTATGCATGTTCTAATCTTCTAATGGACTCATATTGTTAAAAGTTTTTTTTTTTTTAATTTTAAAAAAGAAAATATATCATAATCTGTAGACTTTACTATTATAAAGAATATATTTTACCTTTTTGCAGTTATGGCCGTGGGATCCGATCTTGCCTTAAACCTATGAGGTCACATGTATTCATTAATTTTAACTTAAATATTATATTTATATTAAAAAAAAATATAGATAGATATTTCACTGTAAATATGTTATTGTATATTAACTTAAAATTATATGAACTTATAGATTTTAAATTCAGAATTTGTTTGTGAGTAATTTTGTGAGAATAGAGATTTGGTTGTATTTATGCATGGTTTTGCTGCTTTATTTATTGAAAAACTTGCATATGCAACTTATTAAAATATTTGAAAATTTGAAGAAGTATATGAAGTGTGAGTTCAGCATTAATTGTTAAAAAAGCATGTAGATATTAGCGGAAATGAAGATTAATAGTTTAAACTTCAGAAAAGTTATTCTTAATTTCTAACATTACGTATCTGAAATTTCACATATGCATGTTTGAAGTTTGGTACCAACTCTTAGACATGATTGCAAATGTTTGGTTTTGACAAGTCAAATTTCGAGTAAAGATATCAAAAGTTTGGTCTAGATAAGACAAATTTCTTCAGACTCAAATTAATATTGCAACTTCAATCGTGAATCAGCTATATCTATACTTTATATAACAATTTTAATTAGTATTGTAAAAACTATAAATTTGTTCGTTGTGATATTACTATCTTGCCATATAATGTTCAGAGTCGAAAAAATGACATAAATAGTCTCTTAACTATAGGAGTAGGTCTAAAATGGTCCCTGAACTATACACTTAACGAATTTAGTCCTTCAACTATTTAAAAACTTGTCAGTTTTGGTCCCTTAACTATACACTTATCGATTTTAGTCCCTTAACTATAAATTTACTGATTTTAGTCCTTTAAATATTCAAAAACTTATCAAGTTTGGTTTTTGTCCATTTTTTTTAATACAAATAGCTTAGGTTTTTATTAACAGAATCTATGCCTCGAGAAATTAAATCCTTTAGCAACTTTTTCTGTTGGTTCTCTCTCCGTTACCTTTTCTTCAAATTAACCTTACGCGAAGAACCTTAACCTCAACGATTTAAAATAAAATTCATGAGGAAAGAAAATATAAGTCATAATTTTATTCAACAGAGGATAAAATGAAGCATATTATTGTTACTAATGACTTGAATATGTTAAACTTTATTATAAAAAGAAAAAAGTTATTATTCGTTAAATCCAAAGTTTGTACTCCAACGATTTCATTGAACGGAATTTGTTTAATTTTTCAGAAATGGTAATTTATAAAATGGTAGATTTGCAGTTTTTAAACTTTTTTTTTAAATAGATCAATTTTATTATTGTATTCATTTTATTTTACGTAAAGAAATTTGAGTAAATTAAATAAAATTTGCATTGATTAGCATGCTGCATGATAAGTTTCTCGAACAAAAACTATCAAAGTTTAGGATGGTGCGTATTAAAAACCAAAGTTATTTGTATTTAAAAAATGGACAAAGACCAAACTTGATAAGTTTGTGAATACTTAAAGGACTAAAATCGGTAAATTTATAGTTAAGGGACTAAAACCGGTAAATGTATAGTTAAGGGACCAAAGCTGACAAATTTTTGAATAGCTAAAGGACTAAATCTGTTAAGTGTATAGTTCAGGGACCATTTTAGACCTACTCCTATAGTTGAGGGACTATTTATGTCATTTACTCATTCAGAGTCGAAGCAAGTATTTCAATTTTATGATTTTTTAAATTTTAAAATGGCGATTTTAAGTGAGACGGATATAGTATTTAAGTTTTATGAATTCAATGTTTGATTATTATTATTTTTAATCTTTAAACTATTATATTTTTGAACTTATCATATATACTGTACTAATTATCGTAATTTTACTTACTTTTTACGTATAAATTTACATTTAGCATATATCTCACTCTTAATTTATAATCATTATTTGACAAGGAAAAAAATGATTATCCAAAACTTTTTTTAATGATTATTTTGATTTTTAAATGAATGTTACGTGTATCAATTTAATAATAGAAAGTTGTATAACGTGAACCCCGCTTTAACTTCTTTTTTATTATGTCCTTTTTATATAATTGTTATTTAATAAAATTAAATTGTAAATACTATTTAAAAAATTGACAAAAAATCACACTTACAATTTTCATAAGAGACAGGTGATTTGTATGGCTTTGACTTGATCTTATATTATTGGGGGGAAAAAATCTTATTTGATTCCCAAGTTTTATATATATAATTAGTTAATTACTTTGAATTTTGTACAAGTGATATTTCTCTTATTCCGTTATGTTTTTAACTTGGTTTCTGTTGAATTATTAAAAAATAAATAAAACGTCATCTTAAGGGGAAATGATAGAATTAGGATAAATTAATTTAACCTTAATAATCACATATTAAGGAAATAATATATATTAATTAATTAATCATGGCTAAGAAATAAAGTTTATCTACAAAACATATGAGATACATTCGTTGATTTGAATGGAAAATATTGATTAGACAGAACATCACATAAAAAGTAGCATAAGTAAATCTAAATTATGTGTATCCCTACTAGACACTTTCTATTAGTCAAAAGACCGAAAAAGATAATGTGAACATCTATACAATAACTATACATCAGTACAAAAACAAGTTGAGATTCGCTACCTGAACATCCATACTAGACTAGTACAATAATTTTAAATAGGCGTCTAGACATATGATTTGGGATCATGATTTCTTATCCAGATTCTCCAAAACACAGGATTTGAAATTTCAATTATTATTTTTAAATGACTTAACACATTAGTTTATAATTTGAGAAAGAAAACTCCTCATTTTAAGTTTTGCGAAATACAACTCACATGTGACGTGAAGTCATTGTTCATACCATGTGAAAGGATTATATTAAAGAACAATTAGTTACTCTCTTCGTTCCATTTTATATGAGGTAGTTTGACTCGGCGCGAAATTTAAGAAAGAAAGAAAGACTTTTAAAACTTGCGGTCTAAAATGAATGATAGAAATTTATGTGGTTGTAAATCAATTTATTAAGGGTAAAATAAACATTTTATAGTTAAATTGTTACTTAATATAGAAATGTGTCATTCTTTTTTGGACTGACTAAAAAGAAAAGTAAGTCACATAAATTGGGACAGAGGGAGTACTATTATTGTTAACTAGGGTAACTTTATAAAATTATGTATATATGAAAGTTTGTAATCGCAAAGTTTATCTATTTCAATTTATGTAGCACGTATAAAATTAGAAGAGACAACTTAGTTTTGATATAATTTTTAAATATTTTAAGTTGTTGATTATTGTGATTTATAGCACTTTTAATGTAATTTTCAAATAATATATGTCACTCTCTCAGTCCCAATTTATGTGACAAAAGTGAAAATTTAAGTCAACCAAATTTTTAATATATTTTAAGTCATTAATTATAATGATTTATAATGTTTTTAAAAATAATTTTCAAATAATATATGTTATCCATCTATTTCGATCTCTGTGGCATAGATAAAATTTCGACAGTGGTGTTTGGCCAGTGCTAAGCACAGGCTCAATGTTCTAATGGTAAAACAAAAAAATTATAAAACTTCAAAATTTAAACTATGATCGTGAATTTAAACATAGAAGTTTTATATTTCATGAAATATAATTTATATATTTGTATTTATATAAAATTATTGTAAAACACAATAACTAACCGTTTAAATTATTTAAAATGCATAAAACTGTACCAATAAAAAACTTGATCAACTCTTAAAATTTTAACGATATCACATAAATTAAGACTGAAAATAAATACATAACATTTGAGGTACTGGTCACTAAAACTAAGCATTATAAAAAGACATGAAAACATTCACTTTATCAAAATTTACAAGATAAATATTTGTAATAATAATAATAATTAAAAAAGGACATAAGGGTAAGTATACCAAAAATGCCCTTATGATAAGTATAGGGTAAAACGCATTCGATGTATGCGATTTACCATTTACGTGTGATATGTGTTTTTTCTCTTTCACATGCTCAAGTCTCATATGATATATGTTTTATAGTAAGTACAAGTAGGCCGACATAAGACACGTGTAATTTATCAAGGACATGATTCTAGATAATATGATACTATGAAAGTCGATAATTAGGATAGAACGCTAGTAATAGGTAATCAAGAATTATTTAGTTTTTCGATAAATATTTTCAATTTTGCAAAACCATTATTTTACACGTGGTCAATTATGATTCGGCCACGTCATTAATTAAATCATTTTTAAAAGGCAAAGGGCTCAAATATGTCATCGAAAAGGCTCACATATGCCACCCGTTAAAAGTTTGGCTCACCTATGCCATTTCAGCTAATAAATAATTGCATGGATGAGCCTTTTTCTCAAATGTACATGATATAGATGAACCAAACTTTTAACGATGACATAAATGAGTCTTTTCTCAAAGTTCTATGGCAATTTGAGCATTTTCCTTTTATAAAAAGAACATTAAGTTATGCAATTTATCAATGCGACACCTTAGGTTTACTTAATTGGTAGGACGGTATAAGCATTAATTATTCTTTTGATAATTTCCACAAGTGGAGTGATTTTCATGTTTATGAGAAAATATAGCTTAAGAAATCTATTACCTGTTCAATAAAACTTAACTTCAAATCACTAATTTCAAATAATGTCCAAACGGGCTTAACACAAAGAGTTAGGAAAAAAAATTCTAAAACTTTGGACCAAATGTACAACTACACAAAAACATATTTGCTCCCAACTGGGGAAAGGCTCTAAACAGTCTAAAGCTCACAAGTAAATCTCTAGCAATTGAAATGTAGGAACAAATCTGCACACAAGAAACCCAGTCTTCAGATATGTTGCCTTTCAGTGCTAGAGTCACTTGTAATTGAAAAACCAAAACCATACATTCCGTTCCCGGTTCCAGTAACTTCTAAGATGAAAACTGATGCTGTTTACACACACACCAGAGGAACCGTTGAACTTGCTGTTTCGAGTTCCTGAAAATTCAGAAACCACATACAATATCATGAGAATGAACAGCTACTTTGTTCCAAAGGAAACTATTGAAATGTTAAAATGTGCAATGTGTGATACCATAGACTTAGTTCTAATAACTTCAAAAATGAGAACCAATGTTTAGACACAAGCCATAGGAACTGCTGAACTAGCTGTTTCAGGTTCCTGAAAATTCAGAAAAACATGTGTAAGATCATCAGACTGAATAATTCCTTTGCTCCAAAAGCAATTATTGAGATGCTAAATATGCAAATGTCCAGATATAAGTGCTGATGATTGACCAAATATATTTATAGATCGATATCAAAATGCGCAGACATCGGAATCTGACTTCCAAAAAGACCTACATGTATGCATACACCATATACTGCTTTATCAAAAAGAAGACTAATCCAAGATCTAATTCTTAATTGAGAGAAGCAGTCAGCACATCACTATTTCTTACAAGTCATATGGTAAACAGAATAAGAAAGGGGAGAACAGGACAGTAATCTCTTCTCTTTTTATTTTATTTTATGAAGTAATGATAATATCATTAATAGCACCCATAAGATGCAATTTAGAAAAGGTATGGATTCTATACAAAACTTAAGAAGCCAAGGAAATCCAAGAAAATATCATTTACATCCCAAATTCTTACACCAACAAGAAAGATTTGGAACACATTAGCAGAAAGATCTGAAAGACATTGGCTTCAAAAATGGAATAATTGCTGAGGTCCCCTCAAAGCATCTACTGTTTCGTTTCCACCAAAGAATCCAAAAAATGCAACAAGAAGTGATCTTGCAGCTCTATTAATAGGACCAAAACAAGTGTGTGATTCTCTTATGTCAAATATATCAATAGTAACAGATAAAAGGAACTGGGCATAAAGTGTGTTCACTCAAATTCTAATCCAAAAATTGGATTATAGTTGACTGAAACTTTTAGTTTACAGATATGCTACATACCATCTAATGAGCTGCAGCTTTTCACTTCCAAGAGTTAGTTCATGGTATGCCCATTTCTATATATAGAGTGAGCCAATTCACTAACATAAGGAAACTGAATTCACTAGGACAAGTTAACTTGGGTCAGCCTTATTCTCATCAAATATGACATTATCTTCATTCAACTCTATCGAAAACTATCATTCTTTTAATAGGTGTATCCTTCTTTGGGCTTCGAAACCATTTAGACCTCTTCTTTTCTTAACTCATCTTTTACAGTTGCTACTCAATGATGGTTTTCAAGTTAGTAGCACCTTGTGAAATAGGAAAGTAATAATTCTGCACATGCTCGTTCTCACCTTGCACTCAATAACCAAAAAAGAGATTATTCCCAAGGAGAGTCGATTCTATTCACTCAACTATCTAATAAGATTGAGACCAATTTACTGTAGAGTGACAATTTACACATCTTTTTGGGCCACTTTGACTAGGATGAATCTTCCCCGTTTTTGCTTGATCTAGCTTGTCACTTTCTTTTAAATATCCAACTTCTAATTATTAATCTGAACCTCCGATATGTTATTCTACTATATCTTATACCCCAACTTTTTAACCTGATAGCACAACTAATCCAAGTACTCCAGGGAATCCTCTCTGACATTGACCAAGACAAATCTGCCACAAAAACTCAAAAAGCACTGGTCTACATAACAAAACCTGCTTTAAAAATCCATGAAACATCCTCTTCACATTCTATAGATATGCAAGTATGTTTTCTCCTCCCAAGTGTTTTGAAGTTTTTTAGGCTCAATATAAGTTTCTGTTATCTTTATATACTAACTGGAATCAGCGGTGCATCCAGAATTTGAAGTTTATGGGTTTAAGTTCAGGATTCTGTCATAATCTACTGATTTACTAAGTTTGATGTTGCTGATGCTTGTATCCTCTGCAATGCTTTTGTATAGTTGCCATGTTTTCTTCACTGTCATTATACCTTTTCATTACTACTTTAATCTGTTTCACTTGAGCCGAGGGTCTTTAGGAAACAACCTCTCTATCTCCATGAGGTAGGGGTAAGGTCTGCATACACTCTACCCTCCCCAGACCCCACTTTATGGAATTTCACTGGATATATTGTTGTTGTAGAAATCTGTTATTTGTACTTATCTAGTGGTTCTTTTAAGTTTTAACACATATACAGGGTCTGAGCCAGTCACTAGTTTCAAATGAACTCATAACATACACACAACATCCGCACCCGACTAGGATTTATACTCTTATAAGAATCAATTTCTTCCCTCATTCATTTGCTGCAAAAAAACACAGATACCCATAAGTTTCTTCTGCTGTCATTACATCCTAATCTAGGTAAAAACTAAAAAGTCAAAACCTTGAGCTCCAAGCAAATCCAGCTTCAAGTTTGTTCGTTATATACAGTTGCTTGTATACATTTGAAGTTAATCCATTTGAACATATCCAATGATGAGTTTTACGCCATCTTCATTTATGTAAGTAATTTGTATACATGACACAATGATTATGTAACAGTTCTCCCAGAATCTCTCCGCTTGTAATTTACAGTATGTCCTTGGTAACTTCTTTTTATGATAAAATATAACCTATCTTATAAAATAAATAAAAATCAGTACATGAATACCCCATCAAGAAAAAGAAAAAGAAAGGATAAGAGTTCTCTTTTTTGGGGGGATCAGTTGCTAATTCATTCTTATTACTACTGAAGTGTAAGATATGTCCATTTTTTATTGTAAGTTCACAGAACAACATGAGCACTAAATGACACACTACTTTTACCAGGGCATATCATTGATTCCAGCTGTAACTAGACTATTGGAATTTCTGAAGCCATGTGAAATTCTTAACTATTCGCTTTCGATAGGTCTCTATTTCACTATGATATATGAAAATCTAATGTTTCACAAGATCTTTTGTTTGCTATCTCCAAAGTGCAAGCAATGGCAATTCACAGCTTTTCCAAAACCCAGCCTTTAGGTTATAGTTTCACAATGACAAAAACATTCTGAGAAACCCCTTTCCTGGGAAGTCTCACTTTGACATTAAGGATAATTTAACCATAAATCAATTTGAAGAAAAAAAAAACTTTCTAGGTAAATGCCTGTGAGCACATGCAAAAGAACGACCCATGATTATTCATAGAAAAAAGGCAGCTTTTCTAGCAAGATGAATGAGAAGTAAAAAGCCAAACAATATCCACCGTATTTTCTCTTTACAGATTGTCAAAGTTAGGCATAAGGACAGCATTAGCATCTTTTATCTTCCCAAATGTTTGACTTCTACACGTCCAGAAAGTAGCCTCTGTTACTTGGAATAACTACCTCAGTAGCAGTACAGATAATGAATACACGACAAAAGATGAGATGCTATATTGCAAATACTCTGTTTGGCACAATAAGGAGATCCCTAGGAACCACATAGAGTAGTTAAAGTAATCTTTACACAGAAGGCTTTCTTCACAAATGGCTGTGGCCCCATGTTAAATATAATTTGTGGCTGTTCACTGAATATATTTGTGACATAACAATGTCTGGAGATAATATCAACCAACATTAAAGCAGCCACTGATATTACAGACATTTTCTTGAATGAAACGAAAAATAAAAAGAAAAAAAGAATCCCGTCACCCGAATAAAATAATTTTCTGTCAGCAGGAACATCTTTGCTCCATCCCTTTTCAACTATTTTTACTTTATCTTGGTTTTTGTTTCCAGGCAGATATTTTCGTGAAGGATCTGTACATATATATGGGTGCAAAATGATGTTAATGACGTCAGTTTACTGGGAAATAGATGCAAAAAGGTGATAAAGAAGGAATCTCCCTTGAGCTGTAGTGCCAACTGACATGCTTTTCAAAAGAAAATGTGAAAATAGTATTTCATTTCCTCTACAGATCTTAAATTGAGGTACTTAATAATAGTGCAATCTGGGTAAGATCAAAACTGAGTCTTAGACCAAGGAGAAAAACAAGAGAGGGTAATTTGCAGCCCAAATGCATATTGACCGCCTCTAACCTTCCAGGTTTCCTAGCAAGATAACTTTTAGTTTGTCAATGCATCAATATGCACCAAACATATAATTTCTACGCTTCACATTTGATTATATCATTCAAAAACCTTCCAGCAATATGTGTTCAAGTTTTACATTTTATGTCGTTCAGAGCATCTTATTGAAATAATAAACTTGAGAAACCTCCCAATACAAAAGTGGTCAATGACCTATTTCAATTAAATTAACAAATATAAGATTCGCCAATGCAGTAAAACAAGGTTTCATTGATCAATGGATGAAAACCTTCAAGTTTCATGCACAAAATCAAATCCAAAACATCCAATAAGAAACCTATACCACAAAAGTAAAAAACAAGTTGAAAAAATCATTAATTGCTGCATGAAAGGAAGGTTTCCCTGAGAAAAGTTGTACCTGACGCATTTGAGAAACTTCTGGAGTGTTACATACTGGAAGTTTTAAATTGTGCTGATCCTGTTGCTGTAGATCTAGCTTTTCTAATTTCTTTTCATAAAGTGCAAACTCCTCAGGCTTCTCCCACTGTTTGCATGTTTTCAGGCATTCATTGCATTTTGAGGGGCATGGATCAAGTGAGAAAAAAAATTGGACAACTAATGAAATCTTACCCTGCTTTCACACGTTACACAGTTATAATAATATAAGTTTCCATCAGGACAGATATGGTCACTCCACTCACAATCAATGGACTCCACCATCTCAGCATTTAAAGATTTTGCATTGACAGAAGATGCAGCTGATGGCAAAACATTATCTGATCTAACATGAGTGCTGAAAACTGTCTGAGGATTGCTTCTGTTATTTGGAGTCTGCAAAATGCAACAGATACTTGAAACATCTTTTTTTTTTGCTTTGTGTCTTTCATTGGTAATTCTGTAATGGGGGTTGCACATTATTCAAATAGGAAAGATCATTTTCTTTGGGATAATAAGATCAAGATCCTTTCTCAAAAAGGCAAAAAAACTAAGCTCGTACAGCACAAAATTAGATGTACTCGCATAAGAAACTTACAGCTCTTGATAGAAATTGTTAGGCCATTCTAATAGTAAGACACGTGTTACGACATGTTGCCATCTACTTAATCAGAAATATTGAACAATAACCTGATTTGGACTCTGGTGATTAGACTGGTTAGCTCCTATATTCCCATTGAATTGCTCATTCATAAGGGATGGCGCCCTGCAAGATGTAAGTTCCACATACGGCAATCAGCAAATAAAAATACGAGAGATGATATACTAAAAGCTAGTCTAATGTACTTTAACCAGAACAGGACTTGCATAAGAAATGCACTGGAAAGAACTGAATGAATAAATAGAATGGGGACGGATAGGAACAAGTACCTATAGGGACTTGTTACAGAACATACGAGATGCTAGAAAAGATGCCTGAGGGAAGTAGAAGCAGTTTTATAAAAGGCAGAGGCATGAGACGAAGCATGTTATCACACGTGGGGTGAGGCATAAGCCCCAAGGCACAGGACTCATAAGTTCCCTGAATATTTAAATTTTTCCATTTTTATATAAAAACAAAATAAGCATAAACTTACGAAAAAAGTTTAAAACTACATAAGCAATTGTATGAATTTTTTTCATAAGGTAAATAATTTTATTGAAATTGGAAATTCATAATTCCAATAGAGAATACAACTTTTATCATTCATTTGCTAAAGAATTTTGAGGGTCAACATTGCTAATTAGAAATTAGACACATGATTTGCGTAGGAACTGTTGGCCAAGCCCCAAGCGTTAAGCGTGTTTAAGGCTCAAAACCAGGTGCTTCCGGCGTAAGCCTCACAAAACAAAGCCCCACATGTGAGCCTCAAGGTGTTCTGCAAGCTCGAAGAAGCCTTTAAAACACTGATCATAAACACTTTAACTTTCTCAATCAAGAAAATCTCTGATATCACAATAAGAGAGAAGAGTATCAATTCCATTCTAGTTTCTTAAATTTGTGTTTAACTTTTCATCCTAAATTACTACTACTTTGTTTATTCAGAAAAAGTAATTGACTCATCCTACAAAAAGAGGTACTCCTAAACTAGCAATGGTTGATCCATCCAAAGATAAAGGAAAAATAAAAAAAATCCAAAGAATGGTGCTTACCTCGACTCTCCCACCTTGGGCTTCTTAGGATCTGCAAATCGAATAACCAACGGGTGCTCACATACCTGAACCACAAGCGAATGGAGAAAGGAGATTTGGTTTCAGATCAGAACTAGATATATACATTAATGGTTTAATGCAGGGACTTACTTCAATTATATAGGTGCCATGTAGTGCATTCATAGCCGCAACTGCCATGTCTCTACAAGCAAACCTGATAAAAGCACTTCCTTCAAGGCAAGAATAATATTAACATCAAGAAGAAAAAGTTGAAATACAAAGCAAGTGTAGACAATCCAGAAGTAGGTGTGCCGACATTATATTTATGTAGAGGCAGCATGAATAATAAGCATGGCACCAAATATAGCAAATGCAACTACACTGTTCAAACAGGTCAAGAAGCACTTGATTAGTAAAATTAAGGAAGATGTACCACCAGCTGAACTGTTGGCAGTATCTAGAGAAGCAGCCATAGCGACAAAGAAACATGTCTAAGGCCTCATATGTTTTCATTAAGATTAAGATGTATGAGCCTGAATGCACATTTGAATGATTAAGATCTTGTCTCTAGATCTAGATCTGAACACTGAATGATTAAGACTGCTTGTTATTAAACATCTGAATATATATATAATAATAAAAGTATTTTTTAGAAAACAATGTAGTCATCCTTTTTTTTTTTACTTCAAACACACATATTTATGAAGTTGTTTCGAACTTTAGTCAAATAAAAATTTTACAATAAATTTTATCAATTCTTGATAAACAAGCCGCAAAAACAAAAATTAAAAGCTTAAGGAAAATATTTTGGGTAATTAATAAAGTTGAAGAATGAGAGAGGCTCGAATCTTTTTTGAAGAAAAATATATAGAGCACAATTTTTTTTTCAAAACTAAAACTGTCTTTAAAAGGGTCTGAATGAGAATAAGACTCTGTCACGGATCTGATTCATTCAGACCCATTAAGAGATTTTAAGTAAAAAAAACAAACACACTTAATGGCCTAATGTATGAACCATTCAGATTCAGACCTCCATTAAGTGCAAACAAATGAGGCCTAAAACTAGGCACAGTAAGAGAGCATCATTGCAAACTGTTGCCAAATGCAAATACTCCTGCAAATTAGATGCCAAAATAATAATGAGAGAAGATAGTGATTGTTACATACCACGACGTTGTTTTAGTTCATCAACAATTAAGTAGATTTCTTCAACAATCCCATATGGAGAAAATACCTGCCAGCAAAGGCGTACATACTAATTCAAAACTTTTCCATTGGCTCAAAAGTGAAACAGATAGTACCGTCTCTTATCTGTGACTTCGTTTGACAGTGTATAATAGATCAAGGATTTAATTGCACTTCATACAATATTTATAGAGGTAATGAAATGAGCATTGACTAATAGGAGGACACAATATCATGATATGAACTCATCTTTCAAACATCAGAACGGAATAAAGCTTGTTATTTGGCATAGTTTATGATGCACTTTACTAAATCCTAAATCAAAAAATGTGCCAGGTAAAAGTGGGACGGAGCAAGTTCTAATCTTCATCAGCTATATCCTCTAGATGAAAATTACAATTGATAAACCCATACTAATGACATTAATGCAAAAGTAGTTGCTACATATTGCTTCATCCAATGGCACTAAGTACACAAAAGCTTGAGTTTGTGCCCAATACATATTATCTATAGATACAAGAATCGAAGCATGAGACATGCAGATTCTCTCTCTCTCTCTCTCTCATACACACACACACACAGAGAATGGACAAATTGAACATAGAGTAACAGCAAAAACTGAAGGAACAAAAGGAAGATAGAGTCTAGATGTCTTGGTTAAACGCATATATGTGGAGCATACATGCTCAATTTCATTTTTGGAAGCTTGTTTCCTCAGACCACCAACATAAAGTTTCTGAGTGTGTTCGGTCAAGATTCCTACAATAAGAGAAAAAGGAGGTAAAAATGGAGATAAAAATAATAAAGCATTGGAAATTAACACAGAGAGGCACAACGAAATAACTTAAAATTCAGACTGGTATACACTTGAGAAAATATCCCATGTCAATTCAACAAAAATATTTTGAACTTCCCAAGAATTAGTCTGTTTACTATTATTCTTAATATTTATTTATTTTTGATAAGGTACTATTATTATTCTTAATATTGTTTAGTACAGTGAAACAGTCTTATCCTTACTACGTGTTTTCCTGGAAAATAAAATTGCAGTCATACACGAAGCTTAACATAGCAGGTGGGGAGTGAGTTTGGTGGATAATGTAAATAGTGGAAGGGTTCTAATTTGCTTTAGTTAAAATTTGACAAAGCATATGATAACTATATTATTTTTTATAAATTTAAACAGAGATAGTGAAAAATTACCAAGACGATCACGTTCCCCATCAGCATACCTAACTGTTAAGGGAAACTCACCCTGCAAAGCAAGAAATATAAACAAACCAAGTAAGAGGAGATCAATAATTTCTTGAGAGGGTAAATCATTTTAACTTCATAACAGAGAAGGAAACTAACCCCAGGGAAAGTATATCGACCATTGAATGCTACAATAGCCCTATTAGCTTCATCTAGCGTTCTATACTTCACAAAACAGCATTCTGCAGAGTAAATCATTATTCATTTTTGTTCTTCTTAAAGAAAAACAATTCATTTTTATTCTGATACCTATACTTGTCAAAAAGATAATATTATACTTCCAGATGATACATGTGCAGGGAATATAGTGAACATAAACAACAACAACCCAGTGTGGTCCCACAAGTGGAGTTTGGGGTGAGTGGGGTTTACCGTTTACGTAGACCTTACCCCTGCCTTTGTGGGGTAGAGAGGCTGTTTCACAGAGGGGAAAAAGATTAAATCCTGGTAGTTTAAATGATTCACAATATTTAAATTGCATTTAACTGCTTTGAACTACTTTAGTAATACAGAACCCAGTACAGATGACAGGACATTTGATTAACCAACATCACCAATGTAAACTACAACTAGTACACTAGACAGATAGCCTGGCAACTGCAATTGTTACAACATTCCTCTACCTTTCCTCAGACCGGTGCCTTTATCCGTGAGACGAACAAACTCAACAATGTGCCCATGTGCAGCAAAAACAGACCGGACCTGAATTGAAAGAGCGTGTATCAATATGTAGGAATATTTTCAAAATGCCCAGATAATGAACATAGTCAAACATGGAATCTGCAAGCACTTGAGTGATGAAAATTCAATTTTTTAACATCCCGTTGAAATGGAACGTAACTGGATAATTGGACAGGGAAAGCCTGTACATATTGATTCGGACCGAAGCTAGTGGTTAACGGATTCTACCTACACGAATGGATAGCTATTACTTTTCTGTACATATTATTTGGAAACATTAGTTGACGCCTACTACTTTGGCATTGTAATTGAATACCAGGATACTATATAATATCCATTTGATGCGGTTAATCCAAGACAAGTGAAGTATCTATGTATACCATAGGATACCTAGAATTCACAAAGATTAAGGAGTAAAAAATGAATAACGGAAAGTCAATATCTAGACATCACTCCCTCCAAAGAGACAGGAAAGCAAGAGAAAGTGATCAACTTACAATTAAGGTTTAATCATTGTTGGTACATGTTTTTGATAAGTAAAAAACTTCCATTGATAAACACCAAGTTAGTGTTAAAAAATATGTGCAAGATGTGTGTGGCTATACTCGAGTAATACATTGTCTTAAACATACATTTGTATAGTGTCCTCAGGAGTATCTTCATTTGGTTAGAGATTTGTATGTCAACGTAGGTTAGATGTGAGATTTCAAGTATCTCTATGTTTATAAACATTTATTCTGTCCTAAAAACCCAATTATTAGGTATTGGGATGAAGGCCTGGATAATTGAAGCAGAATGTATAGAGGCTTTATATGGCCAACCTCAACTACTTTGGGGTCGAGACAAATAGTAGACATTCTTGTTGTTGTTGTTGTTACTATCTAAGTTCTAATTAAAAGCCTCAAGTCTTACTCTTAAGCATAACTAATAGGCAATAGCACATAGAATCCCACTTATTCAATGCAACTAAATAGCAACATAACATGGAAAAAAGAGATCATTTTTCTGAATACTCAATTGTAAGACTTACATCTTCTTCTTCTGCTGGCCTTGGAACTCCTACAACATAGAGTTTCACAAAACTGCCACAATCCAGAAAGTCTAAACAAACAAAATGCAGCAGTGTTACTTGGGAAATCCTGCTATAAATACTCAGTAAAATATACAAACTTTCCCTTTGCATCCGGAAATTCAACTAACTGAAATTACCAGCATTTTAGAATGTGTCTTTTCACCAATTTTATACAAGGTAAATTGCAACTCACAATACTCTATTGCGGTCAATTAAGTGATCGAAAATCATAAAGTCTCTGATTCAAATCCCAGCAAAGACAAAAAATACCAGGTGATTTCTTCTTATTTATCGTGGTCTGGTGAAAGGTTGGTGAAAGGTGACACGTATCATGTGGAATTAGTCGAGGTGGCAACTCTTTACTATAGTTTCCCCATATTTAATTTTTTTTAAAACAAAATTATGAAGTCTCTCAAAAGTTAATCAAATTCACTCACGATAAGCAAAAGTGCCAAACAAATTAGGAATGAGAGATTATTTAATCGTTGGGAGAAGAACAGTGCTTTGTACCAGAGCTTGCTTGATCGAAAGGTCTCTTACGAGCCGGAAAAGGCGCGGAACCACCGAAATTTTGCTCAAAATTCGGATTCCGATGGTGATGCTGGTGATGTTGCCGGCGATTGTAGTGATTGCCGTCGCCGGGAAAGTTTCTTCTGTTATTGTCTAAGTTCCCATCATTACGAGAGATAGAGTCGTCGGAAGGCCAATTCGGCGGTGCAGGATGAGGGTTCCGGTGAAATTCCGGCTGGATTCCCCGGCGTTCTCCGTTCCTCTGGTCCATTGAACATCAATTGTAAAATTGATTATTTGAACTTTTTATATATATTACTGGTAAAATTACTCATGCTTCGTAATTTATAAAATGGAAAAGAATCAAAATTGTCGTTGAACTATGCAAAATAGACCACTTATACCCTTCGTTATATTTTGAGATAAAAAATACCCGCGATATTATCCCTACGGACCATAAATACCCCTCAAAAGTTAACAACTCAAATTGTTAATGACGTGGCAAGTCATGTGGAACTAATCTCTCTACCTAAGCTGCCAACTAAGATTTCCACTAACTCATTCTTGCTAACTATCAATTCATCCTCCCAAATCTAACAGTATTTGGGATACGAAATTTCGTTTACATTATGGAAACACTATCTCTAGTATTTGCTAACCCAATTTTAACTCTCCAATATTTGTTTGATTATTGTACGAATTAAAGCAATCTAAATTTTGAGAGGTTCAAAATTTAGATTTGTATGACATACCTGCATCTTCTGTATGTATGAGGGGAATATACGGCCAGATGATTTTAACTTTGTTCTTGTTTTTTGTTGGATAATACAATTTTAGGAAATTTAGATTTAAAAAAAAAAAGTAAAAAAAGTAAGTGTTAATCCTAGTTGGCAGCTTAGATGGAAGGATCAGTCACACATGGCTTGCCATGTCATTAAAAAAATTGGGTTGTTAACTTTTGAGGGGTATTTGTGGTCTCTAGAGATAACAATGAGGGTATTTTTTAGCTCAAAATGTAATGGAGGGTATAAGTGATCTATTTTGTATAGTTCAGGGGCAATTTTGACCCTTTTTCGTTTATAAAATAATACTTAAAATCTGGCCGGCATTAAAACTAAAACACTATACTCCCTTTGTCCCTAATTACTTGTCCACTTTTCCCTTTATAGTTGTCCTTAATTACTTGTTCATTTTGACAAATCAAGAAATGACAATATTTTTTTACTTATTATACCCTTAATTAATTACTTTGAAAAATGTAGAACTTTTTGAAAATCTTAAATTTTTAATTCATCTACTTCATAATTAATAGGGTAAAATGGTAAACTCATTATGTCAATTATTGTTTTCTTAATAGGTGTGTCAATTCAAAAGTGGACAAATAATTAGGGATAGAGGGAGTATTATCTTACATATAAGATTACGTAGTAATAAACATTGATAATGTAAAGGAAAATGAAAATTATTACACCTTATCATTTATCCTTGATAACATAAGCATAAATTAATGACTATAAAAATACATATATTTAACATAAGAAACGGTGTCAGTGAGTCACTCAACAGGAGCAACATACACAAATATTTAATTGTGAAGAAGAATATGATGTTCAAAAATTTTGTTGTTTTAAAATGAGAGGGAAATCCCTCTATTTATAGACAACAAAGGGTAGTGTGAACAAATATTTATTATGCCTTATCAGAAAAGTTACAACTATTTGGAAAAGTTGCAACCCTTCGAAAAGGTCACAACATTTCATAAAAGTCACAATTTTTCATAAAAGTCTAGGAGTGGCTTGGCTCCATGGCTTTAAAAATGAGGCATATGCCTTAGGCCCCCAAAATCGAAGGGCCTAATTTTTTAGTAATCAAGCTTTTTTTAACGAAAAAAACATAAAGAATGTTTTAATTTGTTTCGAAACATTAAAAAATATTTTTTATGAATCAATTTTTAAATTTAACTTGAATATGATATGTTTAAGACCACAAGATTAAAAAATATTTTGGTATATATATATCTTTAGTTTAAGATCATAAAAAAAAAACTTTTTTTTATTAAAAAGAAAGAAATAACTTGAATTTCATATATAAAAAAATAATTAAAATTTTGGCCTTCAACTTATTTTTGGCTTTAAGCCACTAATTAGCTTGAGCCGTCACTGTAAAAGTCACAACTCTTCATTAAAGTCGTTGTTTTTTATAAAAGTCACAACTATTCATAAAAATCGCAATTTTTCATAAAAATCACATATTTTCATAAAAGGGGAATGCTAGTTTTGAAAATAAATAAATTAAAAAGAAATTCTTATTTGTGGTGGCGTCATGTAGGTGGGCCTAAGGTTCTCTTATATATATATATAATATGATTTTTAATAGAGAACTATTAATAAAAAATTTAATGTTTATTTTAGTAATTTTATTTTATTTAAAAAAAAAAACACTCTTTCCATATGCATTAACGAATAACTCAAGTAGAAAAAAGTATTATTGAATTATTGGTATGAAATTATCAACTAGGATTTAAGAATGGTTTGAAATTTGTATAAAATAAAAGGGAAAATTGTATAAAATAACAAACTATTAATTCAAATTAAATGCTATAATCACAGTTTGATTTAATTGTAACCCGTATCAAACTGTTGCCATTTCGCCTCTCTCCCTTAATTTCTCGCTCGCCACTCTCGTTTCTCGCTGGGCAGTCTCTCCTCGCCTCTCTCACTTTATACAAACACAAATGTATAAAATGTGTTTGTATAAAGCGAGAGAAAATTGTATATATACATATCTTTTCGTTCCCCTCTCTCCCCTTTCCCAGATCTCGCTCGCCACTCTCACTTGCCTCTCACTTTATACAAACACAAATGTATAAATTTTGTTTGTGTTTGTATAAAGCGAGAGAAAACTGTATATACAAATACATATATTTTCGTCCTATATACTTATGATTATACAAATACAGATCTTCCCCTGCCCAATTTTCTTTTGTCTTTCTCTCTTTCTCGCTTTATACAAATATAGATTATACAATTGATTCTTTTGTATATGTATACCGAAACAAATTATACAATTGCTTCTTTTGTATATGTATAGCGAAATATACATATTATTAACCAAATCAAACATAAAGTTTGTTATGGAGTGCAATTATGCAAACTATAGTTATAACATACAAATATATTTTTATATTTGCTATGTGTGAAAGTTGCTCTAAATTAAAAGGGACTTATCAATTTGAGAATGAATAATTTAATTTTTACATTGAAAAGATCGATAATTGATTAACTTATTTATTTATATTTCCCTCGCCTTTCGCTCTCAAACTAATAGTCCTACTTCACTTTAAATTCTTTTACCCCAAAACATTTTTCTCCGTTCGTTGCTTAGCCCAATTATCATTATCATCGTCTATGATTATATTATTTGTCATTCGCAATATATGATATTTTCTTCGTTTCAATTCATGTTTTTTTTCAGTTTGTTAAAAAAAAACATCCCTTTTCCTTATTGACAAGTTTTTAATTTTAACATTCCATCTAACATATTTGAAATTACAAAATAAAAAAATATTTCTTGTAATAAATTTTTGTGTGTTTTTAGTTTGTGATTTTTTAAATGCATCTCTATATTAGAAAGTGTTCCTAATAAAGAGTGAAATACACTACATCACATAATTTTTTAGAGGCCCATAGATTAAGGGGTATTAAATTGCTGGGCAAGTTGGCAACAAGTCAAGCATTTTACCCCACTTCATTGTCACTCTCATTTATTGCATATATATAAAATTAATTATATAATAAAAATATAAAATAATTATGTATTAATGATTTCCTTGTTGCAATTATATGATGTGGTTAATTGAATAGTACATGGTACTAAATTTTATAAGTAGTGCCTATGGACATAAGTTTTCAAAAAATAATGAAGTAAAATAGGGTAAATATACTCCTTTGTTTGACAATAGTTATTCATTATACTATTTTAGAATATCTAATAATATTTGTTCTATTTATGAAATTAATAATTAATTTTATATTTAGTTCTTAATTTACCCTTATCATTAATTATAGTCATTTTTCTATTAAATTTTCCAAGACATTGTATTTATTACTCCCTCTTTTCGCTTTTACTTGTCACATTTTGACTTGACACAATCATTAAGAATGTTTATTGATATAGGTATTTTACCAAACTATCTCTATTAAATTATGTTTAGTATTATGTCTTGAAAAATGATTTGAAGAAAGCGTATTTAACACCGAGGGTAAACATGTTAAAATATTAGTTATTGACTATTGTCTTTTCTTGATATGTCAAAAGTGATAAGTAAAAAATAAATAAATTTATTTTAGGAAAAAGTGACAAGTAAAAGTGAATGAAAGTAGTATATTCGAAGGTTAATATAGTAAAATTATTTTTCTATATATAGTTTCTTAAAAAGTATACAAGTTAATAGCAGATAGATATTGTTAGACAAATGGAGTAGAAGGCTAACATCAAATTAATAAAGTTAATTTGAGCATTTAAATATCTAAGCGAAAATACATGACACTATTAGAGGATTATGTACAATATATGATTTTAACATTAGATATAAGTAATTTCTTCGTATTAAATTATCCGTTCTAATTTTTAAAATAGTTGTTTTAAACTATTTACTATTTAAACAATTAAGACAAAATTGATCGATTTTTTTATTTATATCCTTAATAGTAAATGTACTTAAAGACTACAAACACATAATAGAGTAAATATTTGATGAAAATAATATCGTAAGATACAAATAAAGTAAAATAATCAAAATTTCCTCCTAATTTATATTTGTAAGAGGCATGTGAAAAAACATGATAAATAATTTAAGATAGAGGCATGTGATCGTTTAAGATAAAAAATGCCACTTTCTATTATAATTTAAAGCAATAAATCATATATAATGTTGTAATTTTAGTCTCAATTGAAACTAAATTGAGTAGAGTAAGATTATAAAGTGTTTAAGACAAGAAGAGGTTTGTACGACTTAAACACGTGTGGAGATATCTATAATATTGTCTTTTTTCTTTTTTATTATTTTATTTATCTTTTTATATTTTACTCGGAATGATATTGATTATGCTTCACGAAAATCTAATTTCAATTTATATTCAGTTCGAAATTCAGATTGAAGTATAATATATTTTTTTATATATGATCATTCTATATCAAGAATATATATCTTTCCTATAAAATTAATTTATATATATTTGTCTAATAATTTATCTTGTTTTTTCTTTTTACATATACTTATAACTGTTTATCAATTACGATTTTTGTGAAAAAAGTTTATGTGTTTCCGAACGAAATGAAATGTAATTTTTATTTTATAACAAATAAAGACTAGAATAAAAATATTTAAGAAAAAAATCATAACAAAAAACAATTAAATTGTGTAATTATAATGATAGTATATGCAAAATAGAAAAATGAAACAAGCAAGATATACAATTGAATACCTTCAACATAAGATTTTCTTTTCCGAATTTGGATTTAATCAACTCAACATGAATATTAAACATAATTTGGAAATTTTAAAAATAAAACACTAGCTGTGGCATAAATATAAACAAGGACACATATAACTTTAAAAGTTGAGTCGATCAAAGTGTGAAAATAAAAAATAGGTATATAAATGAAATAAACAAGATATGATATACATTTTATCTTCAACATGATTTTTTTCTCCGCAAATTCAAATTTAATTAAGTATTCATACGAATATCAAACACGGGATTGAAAACTAAAAATATAAGATATAATTATAGCAAAAATATAAATAGTAAGTATAAATATTTTGAGAGTTTGGGACCAAAAGAGGAAAACGAGAGCTTTCTCATTTGTTTTCTTTATAGAAGAACAAGTATATATATATATATCGTCAGAGAATTTTGCTTCTTCGATCTGTAAGTTAATTACTTCATGCATTAATTTTCGGTTTGATCTTACAATTCTGATGCGTTGAATTCAATCGACAAATTTTCAATTTTCGGCGTTATTTTTGGGTTTGATTTTGGTGTTGTTGAGATCCGGCGAAAAAAAATAGATCTTGCCGGTTTCGTGCTTCAATTCAATGCAGAAGTTGTTGTTTTTCTGCAATTAATTGAAGTTTTGAGGTCCGATCTGATACTTGTTAGCTCGATTTTGGAGTTTGATTGAGCGGAATTGTGTTAGTATTAGGGTTAGGATTTTATTGAGTAGTTAGATGGCTTCGAATCCTCCATTTTTAGTGGAGGATCAGACGGATGAGGATTTTTTTGATAAATTGGTTAATGATGATGATGATGATGTTGGTTTTAAGGTAACTACATCGTCAACGGTTTTGGGTGCGGGTGCGAGCTCGGTGTATGTTGATGGAAATGAATCTGATGAGGTTAAAGCCTTTGCTGATTTCAGTATAAGTGATGATGTCGATAGTGGAGTTGAAACTGGGAAGAAGGAAGGGGAGAAAGTAGATAAAGGTGTTGATAGCATTGCTAAACCGGGTTTGGTAGTTGAGGGGAATAGAGAGAACAGTAGTGGTTCTTTAGTGTCATTGACTTCTGGGATGTCAGATGGTTTACTCGAACCCAGCAATGGTAATTTGGAGACTGAGGTAATTGATGGTATGACAGAGAATCAGACCAGTGGATCGAGCAATTCGGGTGTGAAGGAAGTTGGATGGAGTGCTTTTCACGCTGATCCAGGTACAAATGATGCTTCTGGGTTTGGATCCTACATGGACTTTTTTAGTGAATTGGGAGATAATAACGGTGATGCAACGGGAAATGTCGGTGAGAATGTGAATAAGGGGTCAACTGTTTCGCCAGCTGAACAGGTTCATGACACAAAACAAAATCATGAAACAGCGCATCTGGAGAATACTAGTTCCTTAACACAGGGTCAAGATAGCTACGCCCATGATGCTACCACAGAACAAGTTGCAGATGGACAGGATCTAAATAGTAGCCAGTATTGGGAAAATCTTTATCCAGGATGGAAGTATGACACAAGTACCGGGCAATGGTATCAGGTTGATAGTTATGAATCAGGAGCTAATGTACAAGGAAGTACTGATTCTAATTTGGTTTCTGATTGGTCAGTTTCTGATGGAACGCCAGAGGTCTCGTACCTACAGAAAACTGCTCAGTCTATATCTGGCAATGCAGCTGAGAGTGGTACGACTGAGAGTGTCACTAATTGGAATCAGGTTTCGCAGGTAAATGATGCTACTGAGAATCTGGCAAACTGGAATCAGGCTATGCAGGCGAGTGACCATAGGGGGACTGTGACTGACTGGAATCAGGCGACACTGGCTAGTGATGCAGGTGTTGTCACAACTGACTGGAATCAGGCCTCACAACTTAACAATGGGTATCCGTCGCATATGGTTTTTGATCCTCAGTACCCTGGTTGGTATTATGATACAATTGCACTTGAATGGCGCTCTCTGGAGAGCTACACATCGTCTGCTCAATCAACTGTTCAAGGTGAGAGCCAACTGGATCAGAGTGGTTTGGCTTCAGTGCAGACTTCCTCTCACACTAGTGATCAAAGGAATTATGGTGCTTACGGGCACAATGACAATAGTAGATTCCAAGAGTTTAGCAGCGGTGGAGGAGATTACAACTGGTCTGGCTCTTGTGGTAATTACAATCAGAATCAGCATAGCTCAAATATATCGCAAAATGAAAATATTGCAAAAAGTAACACTGTGTCAGAATATAGGGGGAACCAACAATTAGAGAACAACTACAACCATGATTTTTCTGCAAGCAGCCATGTTAATAGACAAATCTCTAATCATTATGAGGGAACAGTTCCATACAATGCAAACACAACTCAAAGTCAAAATGACCAACGTTTTTTTTCTGGTGGGGGTTTGGGTCAGCAATTCAGTCAGCCAACACTCCAGCAACATGAACAGAAGCATGCCTCAAGTGATTACTATGGGATTCAGACCACAGCCAATTATTCACAGCAAGCACTTCAGAGTAGCCAGCAGTTTGCTCATGCTCCCACTGCAGGAAAATCATCTGCTGGCCGTCCACCACATGCTTTGGTCTCTTTTGGTTTTGGTGGAAAACTGATTGTGATGAAAGATCATAGTTCTTTTGGGAACTCATCCTTTGGAAGTCAGGTTTGTGTTAAAATTGTTTCCTTTTTTGTCTTTCCCTGACATTTTAGGTCGCAGTACTCTTACTAATGATTGAAAGTATCTGTGCATGGTGGGTAAAGAATCCTGTAGGAGGTTCAATATCTGTGCTCAGTTTGATGGATGTTGTCTCTGAGAGATTTGACAATTCAAGTCTTGTGATGGGGGCATGTGACTATACCCGAGCTTTGTGCCAACAATCATTCCCTGGTCCACTAGTTGGTGGAAGTCCCAGTATCAAGGAGTTGAATAAATGGATTGATGAGAGAATTGCAAACTCTGAATCTCCCGACTCGGATTACAGGAAAGGCGAAGTTTTGAGGTTACTTCTGTCATTGCTAAAAATAGCATGCCAATATTATGGGAAACTCCGTTCTCCTTTTGGTACCGATGCTGCGTTGAAGGTACGATTTGAAAATTTGTAGGAATAACATGCATGTATTTAGTTATTGACTGTTTGTTCTAACCTTTCAAAACAAACTGCTGGTTGAAATCAAGCTCTTGTGCAACTAAGTACAGTTTATTCCATCTTATTGTTTTCTGTTTGTGTTGCCTGTATAGGCATATTAACTCCTTTCACTTCTAATGCATTTTGATATCTCCATCTATCCTAGACTTGCTTTAGTTGGGTTTATAGAATTAGCTGTCACCTTTATCAACTGAAAGACTTGATAAATGCTTTTACTGGTCAAAGTTCATTGGATTTTGAAAACTTCATGGTATCAGCACAGTCTGACTTTTATAGCTTTTCATGTGTCTTACATGTTTTGGGTCTAACATACCTTTGGCTTTTTAGATAGACTGTTCTCTATATTTTGGATTATTTGACTTGATCACCTATATGATGGGTGAATCTCTCCCAAGCTTAAGAAATTCAGCTGGCTTCTCTTCCCTATATGATCTGAGCATTAGGTAGGAAACAAGAAAGAAAATCCAGTAATGGATGTTGACTACAGTTAAACAAATTAATAATAGTGGTATTAATAGCCTTGCTCCACATATAATAACCAAGAAGAAACCATGATTAGGTGCTTGCATCACCACGTGAGCAGAGTTGTGAAGTAGGTCAGATATTGGGCACTGAAAAGTCTACTTAAGTTTGGTTCCATTCTCTACATTACTGTCTAT
The DNA here is from genome assembly GCF_019186545.1 of Solanum stenotomum. Lineage (NCBI taxonomy): Eukaryota > Viridiplantae > Streptophyta > Magnoliopsida > Solanales > Solanaceae > Solanum > Solanum stenotomum. Next base: position 4,807,514 of record NC_064291.1, on the reverse strand, counting down.
CTTAAAGAGTGGCTGGAGGTTTTTTGGGACGTGTTTCTTTTTCATTATATTGTGTTCTCTTTGATGATTTTCACAAGTACATGAAGTCTTGAGTTCATCATCTTTTGAAGAGATCTTTTGCTAGAATTAACACCATAGATTTTGGTATTGTAATACCTTATAATAACTAGGAAAAAGTATTGAAGTTCTAGTTGTTATAATAATTTTGACATACTTATGTTCTTCACAGTTATTTTTACCTTGTCAAAAGAAATTACGTGAAAGAATATTTTCCTTTCCTTAATGCATTTAAAAAATTTCATCTTGAACGACCATCTATTGCCTGATAGCATGAAAAACAGCTCCTGTCTAATTTTATTTTCACCAAAATCAACAATCTCAGTAGCTGTTGCTAATTTTGTTCTGCTACTTGAACAGGAAAGTGATGTTCCAGAAACGGCGATAGCCAAATTGTTTGCATCTGTGAAGAGGAATGGGATGCAAGTCAATCAATATGGCTCTCTCGCCCAGTGCTTGCAGCAATTGCCTTCTGAAGGACAGATGCAGGTAATTATTAAACAACTTTCTGTTCTTAGTTGCTATTTTAATTGTTTGCTAAATCAGCCAACCCTTTTCGTTATATGCTTCAAGGCGACAGCTGCTGAGGTTCAAAGTCTTCTAGTATCTGGAAGAAAGAAAGAAGCATTACAATGTGCACAAGAGGGGCAGTTGTGGGGGCCAGCTCTTATTCTCGCTGCACAACTTGGTGATCAGGTTTGTTTGGTTCTCCGTAGTCCTTTAGCCCATCCTCTTCCTCCTCCGCTCATTCTTCTCTTAATTTAATTTTGATTTCATGCGTAATTGCAGTTCTATGTAGAAACGGTGAAGCAAATGGCACTTCGACAGTTAGTAGCAGGGTCACCTTTGCGGACACTGTGCCTACTAATTGCTGGTCAACCGGCTGATGTCTTTTCTCTAGATTCTAGAGCTCAAAGTGGCATGCCTGTTGTAAATGCGGTTCAACAGCCTGCACAGGTTTTGTGTTCATAACTTGTTACAAGCAGTTAGTATTCATTAGCTTTTTTGCTGCCTTTTCCCCCTTGAACTCATTTTTTTAATGATTGCCTAATCCCCCGGAATTGAGCCTTTAAAGGGGATCTTTCCATTGACATGCTCTTGTATCTTCATTCTATAGAGTATTATCATTTTTATGCATTTATAAACATAGTATCATAATCGTTCTTTGACTTTTAAAGCTTCAACAATAAGAGCTCAGAAGACATTTTAGCGCGTACTGAAAGGTTAATTGTGATAAAAAGCAAGGGGACATGGAGCATAGCTATGTATATTTTGATCCCTGGAATTTCTATAAGGCTGCTCTTTTGAAGTCCAAGTACTTCTGTTTGGTTGGAGATAAGTTAGGTGTGGGCATTGGGGTGCAAATCTTAGCAGACACAAAAAGGAGAAAAGGGAACTTGTTCCTATCCACCTAAGCATTGGCAGACCGAGTTCCTCGTTACCTATGCTGGTGGGAGTACCCGGTGGAATAGTCAAGGTGCCCACCGTGATTTTAAATTTTTTTTAGGTGTGGCCATTGTTCTGTAAGACGTGCAGAGCTTTGATGATGAGTTGGGTGGGGACATTGTTCTGTCAGATGTGCAGAACCTTAATATACCCACACATGATTTACTAGCTACCCTTAACCGTTATGATTGTTTGTGAATTTCATTCGAGGTCCGTCTTGTTATGTTTTGACGTTGTGATTTTCGTTTTATTAGGTAACACCATAGATTGTAAGTGGATCCCTTTCTCTTGTTTTCCTGTTTCTTTGGAGGGAGTTATGTCTAGATATTGACTTTCTGCTGTTCATTTTTTCTAAAATAATGTTAGACTTTTGTTGTTTTCTTCCCTAGTTGATTGCTTTTTAAAGATTTAAGGCTAATACTTTCTTTGTATTTTTACCTTATTTTGATTTCTTCTGTTTATCCTAGTTTGGTGCCAATGTCATGCTGGATGACTGGGAAGAGAATTTGGCTGTGATTACCGCAAACAGAACGAAGGATGATGAACTGGTGCTTATTCATCTTGGTGATTGTTTGTGGAAAGAGAGGAGTGATGTATGTCTTATGCCTTGTTTTTCTTTTATATTACTCTCATTCAGTAGATTGCCTTTGATTTTGTTGTCTGCTTCTTACATACATTTTCTAAAAAATTGACCTAGATTGTTGCTGCACACATTTGCTATCTAGTGGCTGAAGCAAACTTTGAACAATATTCAGATACCGCAAGATTGTGTCTTGTGGGTGCAGATCACTTGAAATCCCCCCGAACTTATGCTAGTCCAGAGGCTATTCAGGTGCTGCTTATTTCTAGTTTTTGTGCATTTTCTAGTCATATGAAGAAATGTGAAACATCTTGTGCCAGCCAGCATATTCACTCATGTAACTGTATGTGCTACTGGTTAACACGGGTTCATCGCTTGAGTACTTGACTGATCAAATGCTTGTATCGACAGAGGACAGAGATTTATGAATACTCAAAGGTGCTGGGAAATTCTCAATTTATTCTCCCTCCTTTTCAACCATATAAACTTGTGTACGCACACATGCTAGCTGAAGTTGGGAGGATATCAGACGCATTAAAGTAAGTATACAAGTTTTTTGTTCAGCATGTTACGTGACATCCTTTCAGCTGGTTCCTTAGTATTTTTAAATTTAGGTACTGTCAAGCATTGTCGAAATCACTTAAAACTGGCCGAACCCCTGAGACGGAAACACTGAGACAGTTAGTGTCATCTCTTGAGGAAAGGATTAAAACTCACCAACAGGTACCTCTTTATCCTCTCACTCATCTATGTTGGATGATTGTCTCAGAGATACTTATGGTGGAACTTTCTGCATACAGGGAGGGTTCTCCACAAATTTGGCTCCTGCAAAATTGGTTGGTAAATTGCTGAACCTTTTTGATAGCACGGCTCATCGTGTTGTTGGGGGCTTGCCACCACCCATGCCAACAAGTGGTAGTTCACAAGGGAATGAACATCATCATCAGTTTGTGTCGCCTAGAGTCTCAAGTAGTCAATCCACCATGGCAATGTCATCACTGATCCCCTCAGAGCCAAGTAGTGAATGGGCAGCTGATAGCAGTAGAATGACGATGCACAATAGAAGTGTTTCAGAGCCTGACATTGGGAGAACTCCAAGACAGGTGTCTTATCCTGTTTCTCTGTAAAAATTACATTGGACTGTATCTATCTAATCTGGCTTGAAAAGAGAAGTTTGTTGTGAATTTGTGTTGGATCAGGTTAACTCATCAAAGGACGCAAGCTCAATTAACACAGGAAGCAATGCATCAGGAGCTGGAGGGATATCACGCTTTCGTCGCTTTGGCTTTGGCTCCCAGCTTCTCCAGAAAACTGTTGGATTAGTACTCAAACCCCGTCAAGGCCGTCAGGTAGATATTGATTTTTCTCTCATCTTTGTCGTTTTCTAGATTGTAGTCCTCACAAAATTTGATGTTGACGCTTGTTTCCTTGTAGGCAAAATTGGGTGATTCGAATAAATTTTATTATGATGAAAAACTTAAAAGATGGGTAGAGGAAGGCGCTGAACTTCCTGCTGCAGAACCACCCCTTGCACCTCCACCAACCGTTCCTGCTTTCCAGAATGGAGCGCCTGATTATAATGTGAAAAGTGTATTGAAAAGTGAAAGTCCTATATGCAACAATGGATTTCCGGAAATGAAGAGTCCAACTTCTTCTGATAATGGTGCTGGAATTCCACCTCTTCCACCTACCTCCAACCAATTCTCTGCTCGTGGTCGTATGGGTGTTCGTTCAAGGCAAGTGATTTTTGTGTGTTAATTATTTACATATGAAATGGTTGGACCAGTAGACCAATAAAAATAAAAGTGTACCAGTAGAGACCTAGTATGGTCAGTGATATCTTTGGACTGCTATAAGAGTAATCCTCCCTACCTGATTGAACCTTTTGGTGGCTTAGGCAAAACAGCCATTGTTTACTTAGTTGGTCCGGTCCTGAGAGAGTATTTTAAATTGGTGAGAGTAATACTTGATAAGCTCCTATGTGTCAAACTAACAATTTTTAGTGTATGAACCTACCTGATTGTCATGCTTTTTATAGTATTTTTCCATGGCTTCTTCACGTCTGTTATTTCTTTTTCCAAACTGCTTTGAACTGTTTTTCCTTGAGCGGGAGGGTCTATCAGAAGCAGCGTCTCTACCTCCAAGGTAGGAGAAAAGTACACTCTACCTTCCCCAGATCCCACTTTGTGGGATTACACAGGGTATGTTGTGTTACACATCAACCTGATGAGACACTGATCCAAAAAATATTATCGAGCATTTATCACTTTTGTCTATTAGTAATGGTGGCTCCAGGATCAAATTTGATTTACAGGCTCGTTTAACAACATAAGAAATAATCCATCACTGAAAGTGATACAGAAGCAATGGTTTCAAACCTACTTTAGTACTTCATCTGATCATGTACTAGGGCTTTCATTCAGAAAAATTATTTGGGTACAAAGAAAGGGTCACCGAAAGGCTACAAGTGCATGTGGTGCTCTCTTCTATAACTCAACGGTAAAAGCTGACTGGCTTCTTTTCCTTCTTTTGGCAGGTATGTTGACACATTCAATAAAGGTGGTGGTAACCCAACTAATCTATTCCAGTCACCTTCTGTTCCTTCCATAAAGCCTGCTACTGCTGGCAATGCCAAGTTTTTTGTTCCCGCCCCGATGTCCCCTGTTGAAGAGACAGGGAACAGTACTTCCAATGAGCAAGAAACTTCAAGTAATAGCGAGAGTGATTCAGTTTCTGCTGTTAATGGATCGACCCATTCTCCTGCACCAACATCAAGCGCTGCGCCTATCCAAAGATTTGCAAGCATGGACAACCTCTCCAATAAAGGTGATGTTGCTAGCTCTCTATCAGCTAACTCCCGGCGAACTGCATCATGGAGTGGCAGCTTTCCTGATGCCTTTTCCCCAAATAAATCTGAAATAAAACCACTAGGCTCTAGATTGAGTATGCCTCCGTCGTCATTCATGCCTAGTGATGTTAATTCGATGCATTCCTCAACGAATGGCGGCAGTCTCAGTGATGACCTTCATGAAGTAGACCTGTGACGCAAGATGTATATACTAAGTTTTGCTCGTCGTCATGGTATCCTGCTCGGAATCTCTTCACTTTGGTGGTAAACAGTGAAGTATGTGGTCAATGAAGATGGAAAATCCTTTCCTGTCTTCTCACACCACAAATATACCTCCCCTTTTCTCTTTTTTGTTTAGCTACTTTTTGTAAGATCAGTTGTATGTTGAAAGCAAATGCTTATTTAGATGTAGGGATATAGGTTTTTATTTCTTTTATCCCTCTTAACACCTGCTGTTTCAGAAACTTGTTATTATAAACACAAGGGAAGTGGTTTAGAGAAACATTGTACAGTTGAAATATTCATTCATTGAGGAAAGGAACTCTTATTTGATAAAAAATTGAATTGAAGTTATACTCTTATGGAAAAAGACTGATCCAAAGTTTTAACAAAATAATATGTTTCTCATATTGGTATTATAATTATATTGATCAGTATTATATTTATATAACTAAAAGTGAATGCTTAGACAAAAGAAATTGTTGCAAACGCTTCTCATAAAAAGTAAAAACTGCTACTAATACAATTGTTCCAAAAAAGAAGAAACAAATACTATCTAAATATCACATTCTTTCTAGTATATTTTCAGACTCAAAACAGAGCAAATGTTTGAAACATCCCTCGAGTATCTTGCAGCAGCAACAATGGCGGTTGATAATGACAATTCAAATATTGCACACGAGGGAGAGGGCGGCTCTCTCTTTCTCTCTTCCACACTAAATTAAGCAAATTTCTGCCGATCTCAAACGACATAAAAGCATCAATAGCAGCATATTCAATTTGTTCATACGCCAATTCCTCAGCATCCCATTTACTCAATGTCACATTCTTTGGCTTCTCCATCACTTTCCCAAGCACCTCTTTCGCCATTCTCTTCAATCCCATCTTCCCATACACTTCCTCTCCGTAAATCGATAATGCCAATCGATTCAAATCCACAGTATTCGCCACAAACAGCTTATGATCGCGAAGCAATTTCTCTGCGTCTCCGTTCACCCCGACCCCAACAAACTTGACATTAGGATCTCCAAGGAACTTGGCGAGGAATCCTGGCATGCCGTCTCTGTGGAGGAGTTGGAATAGTAAGCAACGCCGTCCTACACAGAGCTGGAGAAGAGCAACTGGGTGATTTTCCTCTGGCTTAAAACAGGGCAGCCACTCGATATCAACTCCAACAATAAGTTTATTGGATTTCCGAAGATGAAGGGTTTCCAGAATCCAATCATTAACAACGACAGCATTCTTCGTAACAGTCAATTCAATTTGGTCACTGTAGAAAGGAACAACATAGATTTCTGCCATAACAAAAACTGAAATAAAAAAGTTTTTGCCTCTCAAAGTAATTTTTGTGAAATAATTCATTCATGAATTGACGCATATATATAACAGTTTAGACACTCCAAAAGTTTCCTAATTTTTTTTCCTTAAACCGAGTTTCCTAATTATTTTTTTTCCTTCAATCGAGTTTCCTAAAATGTTAAAAGAAAAGTTTCCTAAAATGTTATATTTACACGGTATTAATATTTTGACTTAATTTTGGATATGCATTTATACTTTAAAAAGTTAAACACTTATCTCCTTACTAAATACAAGATTCGTGCTAGCACGAATCCAATATATATTACTCTTTCTATTTTAATTTATATGATACAGATAAAAGTTGGAGTCAATCCATTTTTATATGATTTTTAAAAATAATTTAAGTTGTGATATATATATTTTTTGCAAAATAAGTGTATTTGAATCTTTTAATTTTGTTTAAAATAAATAGTGTTTTAGATATTAAAAAGACATTAATGATGTTACATTTATTTTAAACAAGATATTTCAAAATATTTTGAATAGTCAATTATTGTAACTTATAGTACTTTTTACGTAATTTATAAATATATAAATTTTATAATTAAAAATTTGAAAATTTTATGAACAAATTATCGATTAAATTAAAATGAAGTGTGTCCGTGCGCTGAACAGGCCTAAGTAAGTTGATAATAAGGTATCATAATTTTCGACGTGATATAATGTAATCTGTAACTTTCATACACAATCCAATTTCAAATATAGAAGAAATTTCATGGCTAAATTAATGATTCGTAACACACATTAATGCAGCCCATAAATACACAAGTTAACTCCACGTGCAAAATACTATGCAAAACTATTCAATAAATGGCGACATTTGTATATAAGGATAAAAATAGCAAATCAATTTTGATAGATGTACAAATCAAGTCAATGAAAAATGCTAAAAATATTATAATTATTGCTTTTAGCGTTACTTTTTATTTATTTTTAATCATTTATAGCAATATATAGTAATACTATGATAAATTTATACAACATATTAAAAGTGAATTATGCATGCAATATAGATATATTACAAGTGTTTTAAAATATATTATGCTTGTTTGGTCAGAAATTAACAAAATGTATTAAAAGTGTATTCAAATGTGTGGTAAATGTATTATCTATCAATAAAACTTGTATTATATGTGTTTTATAATTGTTCTCTGCAATATGTATTAAAATTGTATTATAAGTGTCCAAGTGAAAAAAGTATTATTGCTATAAATGATAAATATTTTCTGAGGAAATTTCGTCTAAGTAATGAAACTTAATAACGCTCCTTAGCTACAGTTTGTCTAATATGCTTCATAGCTATAATTTCATTTGCTATGATAATTTCCGTTTGAATATTTCGTTGTTTTTTAAAATATATTATACAAATTAAATTTATACAAGTAACATATTATATAAATTTATTTGTATTGTATACAAACTATTAATACAGATAATAAGTAATTGTATATAAGGGTTGAAAAATTTGGCTTTAGACCCCAAACTTGTTGAAACGGCCATGTCTATCATGTCAGACAACCTAAAATTATAATCTTAAAATAATATATATATATATAGCTTAAATCTAAAAAAAAAAAAAAAAAAAGGAAACTTTTCCATTTAAGTTAAACTTTATTTCTAATTGCGCGTTTTACAAATTAAGAAACTTGCCAAAAAAAGGATCTCTTTTTCCCAATCCAATGTTAACTAGGAAACTGTTCTCTTATATATATATTGGAGTTGTATTTACTCACTTCTAATACTACTTGTTTTTTCCAATGGCGAAAATCTACGGAGTCGAATTCTATGGTGATGAAATCCAAGTGATTGTGACCAACACTGCTGTCGTTGTTAATGATTGGATTCTGGAAACTGTGCATCTCCATCGCCGGAGACTCCATAAGCTTTTAGTTGGGCTTGATATCGAGTGGCTGCCCTGTTTCAAGCCAGAGGAAAATCACCCTGTCGCTCTTCTCCAGCTTTGTGTAGGACGCCGTTGCTTACTCTTCCAACTCCTCCACAGAGACGGCCTTCCAACATTCCTCGCCAAGTTCCTTGGAGATCCGAATGTCAAGTTTGTTGGGGTCGGGGTTAAAGGAGACGCAGAGAAATTGCTTAGCGATCATAACTTGTTTGTGGCGAATACTGTGGATTTGAATCGATTGGCATTATCGATTTACGGAGAGCAAGTGTATGGGAAGATGGGATTGAAGAGAATGGCAAAAGAGGTGCTTGGGAAAGTGATGGAGAAGCCAATGAATGTGACATTGAGTAAATGGGATGCTGAGGAATTGGTGTATCAACAAATTGAATATGCTGCTATTGATGCTTTTATGTCGTTTGAGATTGCTAAGAATTTGTTTAATTTAGTGTGGAAGAGAGAAAGAGAGAGCTGCCCTCACCCTCGAGTTGTTAAGAGGCAATATTTGAATTGTCATTAGTTGTTGCTGCAAGATACTCGAGGAATGTTTCATACACTAGCTCTGTTTTGAGTGTGAAATTAATACCAGAAAGAATGTGATATTTAGATTTTTTTTTTGGAACAATTGTAATAGTAGCAGTTTATATATTTTATGACAAGAACAATTTCTTTTGTCTAAGCATTCACTTTTAGTTATATAAATAATTATAATACCAATATGAGAAACATATTATTTTGTTAAAACTTGGATCAGTCTTTTTCCATAACTTCAATTCAAATTTTTATCAAATGAGAGTTCCTTTCCTCAATGAATGAATATTTCAACTGTACAATGTTTCTCTAAACCACTTCCCTTGTGTTTATAATAACAATTAACAGCAGGTGTTAAGAGGGATAAAAGAAATAATAAAAACCTATATCCCTACAGCTAAATAACCATTTGCTTTCAACATACAACTGATCTTACAAAAAGTAGCTAAAATAAGAAAGAAGAGAAAAGGCGGGGTATATTGTGGTGTGAGAAGACAACAGGAAAGGCTTTTCCATCTTCATTGACCACACTTCACTGCTTACCACCAAAGTGAAGAGATTCCGAGCAGTATACCACGACAACGAGCAAAACTTGGTATATACATCTTGTTGCGTCACAGGTCTACTTCATGAAGGTCATCACTGAAACTGCCACCATTCGCTGAGGAATGCATTGAATTAACATCACTAGGCATGAATGAAGACGGAGGCATACTCAATCTAGAGCCCGGTGGTTTTATTTCAGATCTATTTGGGGAAAAAGCATCAGGAAAGCTGCCACTCCATGATGCAGTTCGCCGAGAGTTGGCTGATAGAGAGCTAGCAACTGCTCCTTTATTGGAGAGGTTGTCCATACTTGCAAATCTTTGCATAGGCGCAGCGCTTGATGTTGGTGCAGGGTAATGAATCGATCCATTAACAGCAGAAAATGAATCACTCTCACTATTACTTGAAGTTTCTTGCTCATTGGAAGTACTGTTCCCCGTCTCTTCAACAGGGGACATCGGGGCGGGAACAAAAAACTTGGCATTGCCAGCAGTAGCAGGCTTTATGGAAGGAACAGAAGGCGACTGGAATAGATTTGTTGGGTTACCACCACCTTTGTTGAACGTGTCAACGTACCTGCCAAAAGAAGGAAGAGAAGCCAGTCAGGTTTCTCTATTTTGAGTTATAGAGGAGAGAGCATCACACGCACTTAAAATCTTTCAATGACCTATCAACAAATTTTCTAGATTAAAGCCCTTGTACATTGTCATATGTAGTAGTAATAGAAGTATGTTCAAACCTTTGAAAGCATTGCTTCAGCATCACTTTCAGTGATAAGGATTGATTCTTATGTTAAAGAGCCAGTCAACTCAATTTTATCATGGACCCACCATAACTAATAGAGGAAAGAAATAATGCTTGATAGTTTTATTTTTTGGGATCAGTGTCTTATCAGGTACATGTGTTCACACTAAAAGTTGTTAGTTTGATGCATAGGAGCTTATCAAGTATTTACTCTCACCAATTTAAAATCCTCTTTCAGAATCGGACCAACTAAGTAAACAAGGGCTGTTTCGCTTAAGCCAACCCAAAAGGTTCAATCAGATGGGTGATAACTTAAAGCATAGCTTGTCCAAAGATGTCACTAACCATATTAGGTCTCTATTAGTCCACTTTTTTATAGGTCTACTGGTCAAATCATATCATCTGAAATAATTATCATGCCAAAATCACTTGCCTTGACCGGACACCCATACGATCACGAGCTGAGAATTGGTTGGAGGTAGGCGGAAGTGGTGGGATTCCCGCACCATTATCAGCAGAAGTTGGACTCTTCATTTCCGGAAACCCATTGTTGCATATAGAACTTTCACTTTTTAATACACTCTTCACATTATAATCTGGTGCTCCATTCTGGAAAGCAGCAGCGGTTGGTGGGGGTGCAAGGGGTGGTTCCGCAGCAGGAAGTGCTGCTCCTTCCTCTACCCATCTTTTAAGATTTTCATCATAATAAAATTTATTCGAATCACCCAATTTTGCCTACAGGTGATCAAGACAAGGAAACAAGTGTCAACATCAAATTCTGTGAAGCAATCTAGGAAATGACGAAGATGAGAAAAAAAAAAAACAATCTACCTGACGGCCTTGACGGGGTTTGAGGACTAATCCAACAGTTTTTTGGAGAAGCTGGGAGCCAAAGCTAAAGCGACGAAACCGTGATGTCCCTCCAGCTCCTGATGCGTTGCTTCCTGTGTTACTTGAGCTTGCTTCCTTTGATGAGTCAACCTGATCCAACACAAATTCATAACAAACTCCTCTTTTCAAACCAGACAGGACAGATACAGTCAACGTAATATTTACAAAGAAACAGGATAAGACACCTGTCTTGGAGTTCTTCCAATGTCAGGCTCTGAAACACTTCTATTGTGCATTGTCATTCTACCGCTATCAGCTGCCCATTCACTTATTGGCTCCACAGACGATGAGGGGATCAGTGATGACATTGCCATGGTTGATTGACTACTTGAGACTCTAGGCCCATTCCCTTGGGAACTGCCATTTGTTGGCATCGGTGGTGGTAAGCCCCCAACAACACGATGAGCCGTGGTATCAAAAAGGTTCAGCAATTTACCAACCAATTTTGCAGGAGCCAAATTTGTGGAGAACCCTCCCTGTATGCAGAAAGTTCCACAATAAATATCTCTGAGACAATCATCCAACATAGATGAGAGGATAGAGAGGTACCTGTTGGTGAGTTTTAATCCTTTCCTCAAGAGACGACACCAACTGTCTCAGTGTTTCAGTCTCAGGGGTTCGGCCAGTTTTAAGTGATTTCGACAATGCTTGACAGTACCTATAATTAGAAATGTTAAGGAACCAGCTGAAAGGATCTCAAGCAACTTGCTGAAAAAAAAAACTGGCATACTTACTTTAATGCGTCTGATATCTTCCCAATTTCAGCTAGCATGTGTGCATATACAAGTTTATATGGTTGAAAAGGAGGGAGAATAAATTGAGAATTCCCCAGCACCTTTGAGTATTCATAAATCTCAGTCCTCTGTCCATACAAGCATTTCATCAGTCAAGCGATAAACCCGTGTTAACCAGTAGCACATAACATGAGTGAATATGCTGGTTGTGGCACAAGATGTTTCACATTTCTTCATATCACTAAAAATGCACAAAAACTAGAGGTCAGCAGCACCTGAATAGCGTCTGGACTAGCATAAGTTCGGGGGAATTTCAAGTGATCTGCACCCACAAGACACAATCTTGCCGTATCTGAATATTGCTCAAAGTTTGCTTCGGCCACCAGATAGCAAATGTGTGCAGCAACAATCTAGATCGTTTTTTTTAGAAAATGTATGTAAGAAGCAGACAACAAAACCAAAGGCAATCCACTGAATGAGAGTAATATAAACAAAAAAACAAGGCATAAGACATACATCACTCCTCTCTTTCCACAAACAATCGCCAAGATGAATAAGCACCAGTTCGTCATCCTTCGTTCTGTTTGCGGTAATAACAGCCAAATTCTCTTCCCAGTCATCCAGCATGATATTAGCACCAAACTAGGACAAAAAGAAGAAATCAAAATAAGGTAATAATCCAAAGAAAGTATTATCTTAAAACATCAACAAGCAATAAAGTAGGGAGGAAAAAAACTTAAACTCAACGTCTAGGCATAACTCCCTCCAAAGAAACGGGAAAAAGAAAGAGTGATCCACTTACGATCTATGGTGTTACGTAATAAAACAACCAAGCCCAATATGTCAAAACATAAGGATTGACTTCAAAATAACATTCACAAACAATCACCATGGTTAAGGGTAGCTATTGAATCCTGCATGGGTATATTAAGGTTCTGCACATCTGACAGAACAATGACCCCACCAAATTCATCATCAAAACTCTGGACATCTGACAGAACAATGCCCACACCTAACTTTTTTTAAATAACAGTGCCGTCCACCTTACGCACACTTCGACTATTCCACCGACCAAGTAACTTGGTTTGCCTAGCTTGAGGAGGGTGGAAAGAACTTGCGTAGTCTTTTTTTTTCTTTTCTTGTCAGCACTGAGATTTGAACCCCAATGCCCCACACCTAACTTATCTCCAACCAAACAGAAAGTCCTTCGACTTCAAAAGAGCAGCCTTATTGAAATTCCCAGGATCAAAAAATACGAAACTATGCTCCATTTCCCTTTTTCAATCACTATTAACCTTTCGGTACGCCCTAAAATATCTTCATAATTCTTTTTGATGAAGCTTTAAAAGTTAAAGAATGATTATAATACTATGGTTATAACTGCAGAACAGATTATCAAAATAATTTACTCTATATAATGAAGATACAAGAGTATGTCAATGGCAAGATCCCCTTTAAGGGCTCAATTCCTGGGACTTGGGCAAATCATTACAAAATGAGTTCAAGGAGGAAAGGCAGCAAATAAGCAAACGAAACTAACTGCTTGTAACAAGTTATGAACACAAAACCTGTGCAGGCTGTTGAACCGCATTTACAACAGGCATGCCACTTTGAGATGTAGATTCTACAGAAAAGACATCAGCTGGTTGACCTGCAATTAGTAGGCACAGTGTCCGCAAAGGTGACCCAGCTACTAACTGTTGAAGTGCCATTTGCTTCACCGTTTCTACATAGAACTACAATAACGCATGAAATCAAAAATATATTGATAGAAAGATATATATATACACACATGTATAATTGAGACATAAAGAGAGAGAGAGAGAGGAGGAGGAAGAAGAGGCTGGATGCTAAAGGGCAACTAAGAACTAGACAAACCTGATCACCAAGTTGTGCAGCGAGAACAAGAGCTGGTCCCCACAACTGCCCCTCTTGTGCACATTGTAATGCTTCTTTCTTTCTTCCAGATACTAGAAGACTTTGAACCTCAGAAGCCGTAGTCTAGAGCATGTAACGGGAATGGTTGGCTGATCTAGCAAACAATCAAAATAACAACTAAGAACAGAAATTTGCACAAGAATTACCCGCATCTGTCCTTCAGAGGGCAATTGCTGCAAGCACTGGGCAACAGTGCCATATTGATTGAGTTGCATCCCGTTCCGCTTCACAGAAGCAAACAATTTGGCTACCACTGTTTCTGGAACATCACTTTCCTGTTAAAGTAGCAGAACCAAATTAGCAACAGCTACTAAGTTTGTTGATTTTGGTTAAAATAAAATTAGACAAGCTATTTTTCACGCTATCAAGCTAGACGATTGTACAAAATGAAAAATCTAAAATGCATTAAAAAAGGGAAGACATACCTTTACATACTCTCTTTGACAAGGTAAAAAGGGAACACAAAAAAGAAAGCTTAGCAAACTTCGCCAAGTTTAGCCAAATATTGTGAAGAGCATAAATTACATAAATTCATCAAAATCATAACAGCTAGAACATCAATACTCTTTCCTAGTTAGTAAAAGGTATTACAGTGCCACAAGCTATGGTGTTAATTCAAACAAAAGATTTCTTCAAATGACAATTGACTCAAGGCTTCATGTATTTCTGTAGTGAAAATCATCAAAGAGAACACAATATAATGAAAAAGAAACACATCCCCCCAAATTCCTCTGGAGTCCAGCCACTCTATGAGATAGAAAGTGATGTAGAGAATGGAGCGGAACTAAACTAGACATTTCAGAGCCCAATATCTAACCTACTTCACAACTCTGCTCACATGGTGATGCAAGCGCCTAATTATTATTTCTTCTCTCTTGGTTATTATATGTGGGGCAGTGCTATTACTACCACTACTATTTATTTGTTTAACTGCAGTCAACATTCAATACTGGATTTTCTTTCTTGTTTTCTACCTAATGCTCTCATCATTTAGGGAAGAGAAGCCAGTTGAATTTCTTAAACTTGGGGGAGATGCACCCATCCCGTAGGTGATCAAGTCAAACAATAAAAATATAGAAATTACAAAGGTTATGTTAGACCCAAAACATGTAAGACACATAAGAAACCATAAAAGTCGGAATGTGTTGATACCATAAGTTTTCGAATCCAACTAAAGCAAGACCAGGTTAGATGGAGATATCAATGGGCAGTAGGAGTGAAAGGAGTTTATATGCCTAAAAAGGCAACACAAACAGAAAACAAAAGGCAGTGGAATAAAACTGTACTTAGTTGTATCAGAGCTTGATTTAAACCAACAGTTCATTTTGAAAGGTTAAACAAATAATCAATAACAAAATACAGGCATGTTACTCCTACAAATTTTCAAATCTTACCTTCAACACAGCCTCAGTACCAAAAGGAGAACGAAGTTTCCCATAATACTGACATGCTATTTTTAGCAATGACAGAAGCAACCTCAAAACTTCGCCTTTCCTGTAATCCATGTCAGGAGATTCAGAGTTTGAAATCCTCTCATCAATCCATTTATTCAACTCCTTGATACTGGGACTTCCACCAACTAGTGGGCCAAGGAATGATTGTTGGCACAGAGCTCGGGTATAGTCACATGCCCCTATCGCAAGACTTGAACTGTCAACTCTCTCAGAGACAACATCCATCAAATTGAGCAAAGATATTGAACCTCCTACAGGATTCTTTACCCACCATGTACAAATACTTTCAATCATCAGTAAGAGTACTGCAACCCAAAACAGTGGGGAAAGACAAAAAGAAAATAAAAAATTGACACAAACCTGACTTCCAAAGGATGAGTTTCCAGAAGAACTATAATCTTTCATCACAATCAGTTTTCCACCAAAACCAAAAGTAACCAAAGCATGTGGTGGACGGCCAGCAGATGATCTTCCTGCAGTGGGAGCATGACCAAACTGCTGGCTGCTCTGAAATGCTTGCTGGGAATAATTGGCTGTAGTTTGAGTCCCATAATAATCATTTGAGGCATGCTTCTGCTCATGATGCTGGAGTGTTGGCTGACTAAATTGATGACTGAAACCCCCACCAGGGAGAAATCGTTGGTCATTTTGATTTTGAATTGCTTTTGCATTGTATGGAACTGTTCCCTCATAATGATTAGATATTTGCCTATTAAAATGACTGGTTGCCGAAAAATCTTGGTTGTAGTGGTTCTCTAATTGCTGGTTCCCACTATATTCTGACATATGGTTACTCTTTGCAGCATTTTCATTTTGTGACATATTTGAGCTATGCTGATTGTAATTACCTAAAGTGCCAGACCAGTTGTAATCTCCTCCGCTGCTGCTAAACCCTTGGAATCTACTATTGTCATTGTGCCCGTATGCACCGTAATTCCTTTGATCATTATTGTAAGAGAAAGTCTGCACTGAAGCCAAACCATTCTGATCCAGCTGGCTCTCACCTTGAACAGTTGATTGAGCAGACGGTGTGTAGCTCTCCAAAGAGCGCCATTCAAGTGCAACTGTATCATAATACCAACCAGGGTACTGAGGATCAAAAACCATATGTGACGGATACCCATTGTTAAGTTGTGAGGCTTGATTCCAGTCAGCCGTGACACCACCTGCATCACTAGCCAGTGACACCTGATTCCAGTCAGTCACAGCGCTCGTATTGTCACTAGCCTGGTTCCAGTTTGTCACATTCTCAGTAGAACCGTTTACCTGCGAACCCTGATTCCAATTAGTGACACTCTCAGTTGTACCACTCTCAGCCACATTACCAGAAACAGCCTGAGCAGTTTTCTGTTGGTACAAGACCTCTGATGTTCCATCAGAAACCAAACTAGAATCAGTACTCCCTTGTACATTAGCTCCTGATTCATAATTATCAACCTGATACCACTGCCCAGTACTTGCGTCATACTTCCATCCTGGATAAAGATTTTCCCAATACTGACTACTATTTAGATCCTGTCCATCTGCAACTTGTTCTGTGGTAGCATCATGGGCGTAACTATCTTGACCCTGTGTTAACGAAATAGTATTCTCCAAATACGCTGTTTCATGAACTTTTTTTTTGTCATGAACCTGTTCCGCTGGCGAAACAGTTGACCCTTTATTCACATTCTCACCAACATTTCCCGTTGCATCACCGTTTTTATCGCCCAATTCACTGAAAAAGTCCATGTAGGATCCGAACCCAGAAGCATCATTTGTAACTGGATCAGCATGGAAAGCACTCCATCCAACTTCCTTCACACCCGAATTGCTCGATCCACTGGCGTGATTCTCTGTCTTACCATCAGTTACCTCAGTCTCCAAATTACCATTGCTGGACTCATCAAGTAAACCATCTGACCCCACAGAAGTCAATGACACTAAAGAACCACTACTCTTCTCTCCATTCCCCTCAACTACCAAACCCGGTTTAGCATTGCTATCATCACTTTTATCTACTTTCTCCCCTTCCTTCTTCCCAGTTTCAACTCCACTATCGACATCATCACTTATACTGAGATCAGCAAAGGCTTTAACCTCATCAGTTTCATTTCCATCAACATACACCGAGCTTGCACCCGCACCCAAACCCGTTGACGATGTAGTTACCTTAAAACCAACATCATCATCATCATCATTAACCAATTTATCAAAAAAATCCTCATCCGTCTGATCCTCCACTAGAAATGGAGGATTCGAAGCCATCTAACTACTCAATACAATCCTAACCCTAATTAATCCTAACAAAATTCCGCTAAATCAAACTCCAAAATCGAGCTAACAAGTACCAGATCGGACCTCAAAACTTCAATTAAATGCAGAAAAACAACAACTTCTGCATTGAATTGAATTGAAGCACAAAACCGGCAAGATCTTAAGTTTTTCGCCGGATCTTAACACCACCAAAATCAAACCCAAAAAATCGTCGAAAATTGGGATAATGTTCGATTGTATTCAACACATCCGAATTGTATAAACAAACCGAAAATTAATGCATGAAGTAATTAACTTACAGATCGAAGAAGCAAATTTCTCTGACGATATATATTTTTTCTCTATATATATTATTATACACGTGTATGTATATGTAAATGGTGTTCTATATAGAGAAAGCATGCTATTTTTACCACTTTGGTCCCAACTCGCAAAATACTTATACTGTATCTAATATTTTAATTTTTTATCCTAATTTGATATTTATATCGAAACTCGAGTAAATTTAAAATTAAGCAGAAAATCTCATGTTAAAAGTGAAATATTTATAAGTCACATCGTGTTTATTTCACTTTATATAGCAATTTGTCATTTTTACATTTTGGTCAACTCTTTAAATTTTTATGTGTACTATTTATATTTATACTTTATTTTAGGATTTTATTTGATGTTTTATATTTCTATAGAAAGTTGATTGAATTTGAATTTGTGAGGTAAAGCTACATATTGAGGGTAAAATGTTGATATATCAAATCTTGATTATATCATTTTATGTATGAATGGGAATTTTGAAACTTTGGTCAACTCCCCGAATCTTTAAATATACTACTCCCTCCGTCCCTTTTTAGTTGTCCACTTTAGAAATGGCACACAGATTAAGGCAACAATGATTAACACAGTGAAGTTACAATTTTACCCTTATGACAACTTTTCACTTCAAAATTACAACCACTTATTTGAATTAAAGTGAAATAAATTGGAGGGAAACAACATACACTTCTACAATTTTCAAGAAGGGTAAATAAGGGTATAATAGGAAAAAATTTGTTGTCCTTTCTTGATTTGTCAAAATGGACAACTAAATAGGGACAACCAAAAAAGGAAATATGGACAAGTAAATAGGGACGGAGGGAGTATTTATATTTATACTATAATTATCTTTTTTCTTTTTTCTTTTTTATTTGACATTTAAGATTTATATTAAAAATCGACTAAATTTAAATTTGTGTAAAGTTACATGTTGAAGGTAAAATGTTGATATATCATAGATTGATTGTTTCATTTTATGTAGTAATCTTAAGCTTTGGTCAACTCTCAAAATATTTATACCTATGTACACTAATTATATTTTATTTCTTTTAATTTCCTATTGAATGCTTGATATTCTCGCTAAAACTTGAATGAAATTCTAATTTTTGGAGAAAAACTTGTATTGAGAATATAACGTTAATATACCATATCTTGTTTGTTTTATTTTATGTAGCAGTTTTTTATTTTCGCACTTTGATTCCAACTCTTGAAACATTTATACATAACATTTGTATTTATATTTTATACATAGTTATATCATTTAAATTTTTTAATATTTTTTTGTCTGTCTTATTGAAATTTGATTAAATTTAAATTTGTGAGAAAAAAATTTCGTACTAAGATAAAGCACTGATGTAATATGTATTATATCTTGTTTGTTTCACTGTGTGTAGCAATATTATAATTATACAAAATAAATTATTTTTTGTTTTATTTTTTCTCAATCAATTTTTCATAGTTTCAAATGCAATTCTATTTTTTTTTCAATACATTTCAATCCATTTGCGAACATGTAAATTTCAATTACATAAAAATCATTTAGTTCCGAACTCCAATTGAGAGTAAAAATATAACATTATTTGACTTTAATGCTCTAAATTAAAGTAAGAATCTACTTATATCACATGCTTAAATCAAAATAATTAATAATGTAAAATATGTGTCATTCAAATTAATTTTATTAATTGGATTTATACATCTAGTATGAATACATATTTACCACAAACTTTAATATCCTTTATTGAAGTTGTGTTAATATAGGCTCTTCTCATCAATTTTTTTGTATTCAGTTAACCACATCATATTAATTGAAACAACGAAATTTACAAATAATTATATGCAAATTGTCACATGTTTTTCTACCAGTCTACAAATTTACATTTATTTAAATAAAAAACCTTTTTGTCTTTACATGAATAAAAATTAAAAAGTGAGGGAGTGTCAATGAAGTGGGGCTATTATTTGACTTGTTGCCAACTTGCCATGCAGTGCAACAACCTGTCACTTTTGTTTGTACCACTCTAATTTATGGACCTATTAATTATTTTATTATATATATAATCACATAGTAGTTTGGATATATTAATTATTTATGTCAAAAACGTGATTTGATTAGTCAAAATACAAAGAATGGGAAGCATCTATCAGCTTCAATAAGAGCGTTGAGAACGAGTGGTTGTGTTTGTCCTGATTGATATCATCATTTATTAATGTGAACCAGTCCCTCGTTAATATAGGCAGGGGTAATAAATAGGATAAAAATAAAAATAAATGATACTATCATTAAAAATAAGCAATTACTTATTCAATTATTCTTTAAGAGATTAGTAAGCAGTAAGAAAAATGTCATCGAAATCATTTTTTCAGTATATATATGAAGGACCAGATATATTAGTTATTACAACGTGGTTTTATATAAAGACAAAAACTCAAAAAGATTAACCCCATACTTAAAAGAACAATTTTCACTTAAATTTTTTATGAATAAGTTACTTGAACAATTAGTAGTAGTTAATTTATTTATTTTTACTGTTTATAACATATACAAGGCAAATAACACGACCATTGTAACTTAGTATTATGTATTTTAGCTCGTTTTAATAAAATGAAGAGATAAAAAGTATTAAATGAGATGGAATAAGGCGGGACGAGTTAATTTTTAAAAAATACAGTATTATTATGATGGGTTGGTCTTTTTATGGGTTAAATTTAATTCCTTCTTTTCATTGTCATTCCTCATCAAGATAATTCTTTCTTAAACTTGTGTGCAAAATTAGATTACAGGTAAAAGTATTTTGATCCACAAATTTTTACTTCCTCGATCTCAATTCATATAGTATATATTTATTTATTTTTTAAAATTTGTGTTAAGTAGAAATCATGATCGTGCCACGTAAATAAGCACCACGATTAAAATAAAAGTGAAAATAAACACCACGTCATACAGGGGCAATCGGGTAAAAACTTGCTACTATATATATAACTTGGCGCGAATGTGAAAAGTCACGTTTTTTCACCACTGCTCACTGTTCACAAGCTGAGTGCTTAGAGTTCAATGGAAGAAGACGCCGGAGAAAGATCAAGCTTCATCGTCGGGTTCATAGAGAACCGAGCCAAGGAGGTTATCTTCTCCTTTTTCTCTGCATTTGTGTATTTTCATCTGTTGATATCCGAATTAACATCATAAAACAGAATATTTTGACGAGCATCACACGTATAACCAGCAAAATTCGAGTAAACAGATGCAATTTCGAATGTTTAACGAGCGAATTTGAACTTAGTTTTGAATGAATCAATGTGATTTTGCGATGTACAATGAGCGAGTTTGAACTTTTTTTTTGAATGAATAGGTGCTATTTCACGATGTATTACGAGCATATTTGAACTTTGTTTTTTTTGAATGAAGATGTTTTCGCAAGTGACGAGCAAATTTGAACTTCATTTGAGTAAACAGATGCGATTTCGTGATGTTTAATGTGTGATTTTGAATGAATCAGTGCAATTTTGTGATGTATGATGAGAGGATTTGAACTTCTTTGTTGAATGAATAGGTGATATTTAACTATGTATTACAAGCATATTATGAACACTTTTTCTGAATGAATGTGATTTTTTGTTAGTAATGAGCATATTTACACTTCATTTGAGTAAACAGATGCAATTTCGGGATGTTAACAGCGAATAGGAACTTAAATTTGAATGAAGCTGTGCAGTTTTGTGATATATAAGGAGCATATTTGAACCCTTTTTTGTTGGAATGAATAGGTGCAATTTCGCAACTTAACAAGCAAATTTGAACGTGTTCTTTTGAATCACAGGTGCAAATTTCGCGATGTGATGCACAAAGTTGATATTATTTTTGATTTTTTTATGTGCATTTCTGGCTATGTATTACGAGCATTTTTGAACTTCTGTTGAATAGATAACTGTTATTTTGCGATGTAGAAACTAGCAGATTTGAACTTCTTTTTTTCTTAAAATAGGTGTAATTTTGTGACCTTAAGAGTGTTTATTTCATGTATATAAACACATGTGTTATAGCTTAATTGTTTGTGAATTTTGAGAAATGGATAAATATGATGCACACGTCTGACGATAGCTTTGAGTTTCTCAAATTCGAAGAAGGGATTGGTTTATGCTTCATTTTAAGCATACTGTCAAAGAATATGTGGATGTTCTATCCTTGAAATTTATTGTTTGTTTAAGTAATTCAGAGGTAAGAGCAGGTCATCAATTTATACGTGTCATGATAGACTGATAGTTTGGAGTTTATCAAATTTGAAGAACATGCTTACTTTCAAGTTTATGTGTGGGAATGTGGTTATATAATGTGATATTCACTGATATTCACTGATGTATGGAGGTAATCAAGATGTATGACTGGTATACTGTACAGATATAGACTGTTGTTGGAGAAGTGTGAGCTACTGAACTAGTGAAAAAGAAGGTTCTGAAATTACAGGAGTATTAGCAAACATTTAGGTCAATCACATTTGATGCGATGGACCATATTAATCCCCCTCAAGTCCTTTCTCCTAGCAATAAGTTGCACTGATTGAATGCTCTTATTATTTGATCAAAACCAGATCCTCCCTATCTATCTAGGTCTCTACAATAAACAATAAGATATACTCTATACAGTGTACTTCATAAGATAATTTTTGACTGAGTTTAAAATGTTGAATTTGACTAGTATAATAGAAAAAGAATCAAATTAATAACTGAGAAATTAGTTTGATAGGTAAAATAGTGAACTACCACATCAAAGTTTAAATTTGGAAAGGTAACTAAATTTGAGTTCTTGAAAGTTGGATTAACAATATTATCAGTGGAATGATGTTAAACATTTTTTTGGAGGTCCTAAAATGGGAAGTGTGTCATATAAATTGGGGGAAAGGAGTAACTTTGTCCAATTAAATGAATGAATGCATTACCATAATTTGTTTCTTAGTGAGTACTCATACCAGGAAACAAAGAAAATTTTATAATTATTTCTCTCATCTACATTTAGCTGCTGCATTCACATTTGCTCATCTTACATGCATGCATCAACATTAGTATTTTCCTTCACCTTGAATACATTTGTTAATCTTGTGGTAGCATTCTACTAAATTCTTTAAGAAGCTTCTAGCTTTAGTTGAATCTATGGACCATTTATTGTAGTTCCTCAGAACTTTACGGCTTAAAATGATCTCGAATGGAACCAGCTAAAAGAAGTCTATGGTGCTTCCCTGGGTGAAGCTGCACTCTACATTTTTTCTTGTTGACTTAAATGGACTTAACACTTTTTTTTCCTTTTTCAAAAGAAACCCAATAAGTACTCAGGTGAATTGCATTTAAAGAAAGAATCTGTGCCTAAGGTACCCTGGATGCAAGTCGGTTTGAGATGTTAATTCAGTTAAAAATTGAATTTCCAAGTTATTCATAAATTCTAGTGAAGTTTGTCTCCTTAACTTTCAAAAAGACATTGTTGTTTTTCTGCCAGTTCTTTGGATTGAATATTACTTATAAAAAAGGTAACAACTTATTAAGCAGTAATTCAGAGTTGAAAAGAAAAGGAAACCATGCTTTGCCGAAATTTCACATCTTAACTGGGAAATAGCAATTTATCGGCAGGTTGGAGTAGCTGCGTTTGATTTGAGATCAGCGTCACTGCATCTTTCTCAGTATATAGAGACAAGCAGCTCCTATCAAAATACAAAGACTTTACTACAGTTCTATGAACCTATGGTAATCATTGTTTCCCCCAATAAACTGGCGGCGGATGGAATGGTTGGAGTCTCACAACTGGCTGACAGAGTTTGTTCCTCCACAAAAAAGGTAAGTGTCCTCTACACATATTGGTGGATCTGTTTTGATAAAATGCGTGATTGAAATGTTTTAAAAGCCAAAAACTTATGCTTATGTTGATGTAGACAGGTTATAATGGCCCGTGGTTGCTTTGATGATACCAGGGTATTGGCTTTACTGCTTCCCCATTAAATTGTGATGGCTTTAAACTATATGCCTTAATGAGTTTTAAACACTGACACTGCTTCAAACTTTAATACATTCTGAAGGGAGCTGTACTGGTTAAAGGTTTAGCTGCTAAGGAACCGTCTGCTCTTGGGCTGGATTCATACTACAAGCAATACTATTTGTGCTTGGCTGCAGCAGCTGCAACTATCAAGTGGTATGATGCTATGGTGACTTCCAATTTATTGGACGCGGTACCTCATCAGTGCTTCTTGCATATAGAATGATAATTTCAAATTCTTTAGTCATATCTTGAGAGTTGTAATGTAGTTTGTAGAACAGTTTTCAACAACA
The DNA here is from genome assembly GCF_019186545.1 of Solanum stenotomum. Lineage (NCBI taxonomy): Eukaryota > Viridiplantae > Streptophyta > Magnoliopsida > Solanales > Solanaceae > Solanum > Solanum stenotomum. Next base: position 4,783,393 of record NC_064291.1, on the reverse strand, counting down.
CTGATATCCATTTCTGATAGGTACAAACACTGAATTGGCTTCGCTATAGGAGTCTCACCAATGCTCTTTCTGATACCTAAGTTTGCAATTTGAGCCACTAAGTTCAGGAATGGTCATTTAGTATAGATCTCAGTTAGTTATTACTTGAGCTTAAGTTGTCAGCGTCTAAAAGAGCAAGTCCAAGTCAACAATTATGTCCTCAAAGCACAGTGTAGGGAGCTAAAATTCTCTCCACAAATGAGTAACATTGTGTGCTCCACAATCGACATAAGACTTTGAGACCTCATCCTTAGCTCTTTAAACATCTGAGTTTCCTCATGTTACTATGTTACTTTGTTGAATACAGTTTGAGTAATGTGAAGACTTCCATTCATTAGCTTTTATGAAAAACTGACACAATTTGATGCTTGGTGAGAGTTGTAACAAAGAGGTCATCTGATAGCATGATTTCTCTTGTGCTACAACAAGATTTTACTGCACATTACTTGCATCAGATCTCCAGATTCTCTTCAATTTATATTTTGTATCAACTACAACCGTAGAGCCTTGTAACACTTGCAATGTCAATTTAATATTCTTAACTTTGAAGGAAATATATTGTCGATCTATGAGCTATATTACCAATATGTGAAACAAAACAAGATTATTTTTCCGCATATTAAGATGCTAATGATTTAGAGGAAAACTGCCTCTTGTTTCACTTGATTTTTTTCCGGATATTAATACATATGCCACATACGTAATGTGCAGGATCGAAGCAGAGAAAGGTGTTATTATAACAAATCACTCTTTGCTGGTATGTGTGACTTCTCATGCATGAAAGGATCAAATAGGAGTATAAAACATACAGAGTACTTCAATTTATTGAATTTATATACTGCAAGAATAATTTTACCATGCGAAATGGTTAAATCTTTGCATAGTACAACTATTGATTTCAATTATTTTGGCCATCAAATTGCACCACAGTAATGTGTAAGAATTTGAAAGAAGTATGAACTAGTCCCCGTTAACCAATAGCACCTGATTTGGTTGTGATTGTTGTAGTTGCGGCACAACCAATAAATAATACTAGCAAAGAAGAATGTCTCAGATCATGTTTTTGCATATTTTTGGCCTGACCGATTTTTCCTAGTAGGTCTGGGAGTTCACATTATTGTGTTAATTGATGCTTACTATGTCCAGCTTTAGTGTACATGACTAGAACATGTCACTGAGAATTTCTTTCTCTAGTCATTTCTATTTTTGGCGGATAGGGCTGTAGGAGGTTAGTGAGTTAGTCAAACATATCCCGTTTCTAAGGAAAAAAAAAAACTGAATTGACATTACTTTTAGCTCTTTGAAGGTTAGTATCGCTGTTCACTAGCGTCCTTTATAGTGCCATGTGCGACAATTCTTTGAAGTTCCTTTGGTTAGAGAGATTTCTCATTACGTGATCAAGAAACAAAAATGTTAAAAATACATATAACATTAATGTGCCACTTGGTGGATAAGCACATCTAAGAATTTCATGTATCTCGAGTAATTAAAAGTAGTATTTGGGATTCAAATTCATCTTCTCTTCCACAGGTTACTTTTAATGGATCTTTTGACCACATGAACATTGATTCCACCAGGTAGCCTCCTCGTACCAAACTATTGACAGTTGCATATCAACTTGCATTTATCACTTACTAGTTGTAGTGGCTACTGAGTTTCATTTCAGCTAACAACATCAGCAAAATAGTTACAGAATATCCTAAAGGAATGTGTTTAGAATTTACTGTATGATTTTGTAGATGCTGTAAATTTTATACTTCGTCTTTGATGGCAGTGTTCAGAACTTGGAGATAATTGAGCCTATGCACTCTTCTCTTCTGGGCACAAACAACAAAAAGAGAAGTTTATTCCACATGCTTAAAACAACTCGAACTATTGGAGGGTATGGAAATAATTCATTGATTAGCTGGTATTATATCTTTCACTCGAACTATTGGAGGGTATGGAAATAATTTCGCCAGCACCAAATTGTATATAAAGAGAAGTCAGAAATGTGCTTAATAATTCCTCTTGCTATTTTGTGATTAAAAGTATGACACATGTACATACAAAGCCCTCACACTTGAGCCAACTTCATAGTTCTTATGACAATGTTCTGCTCAGGATGGAAAGCTCGTAATCTGTCTTGTCAGTATGTTGTGCACCTGCAGCATAATGCTGAATTCGCTTGATTATACTCCACTGCAGGACTAGACTTCTGAGGGCAAATCTTTTGCAGCCTCTGAAAGACATAGAGACAATTAACACTCGACTCGATTGCCTGGTATGTTTTCAATGTATCACATGCAACAGATGAATATATAACATGCTCTGTAGTTATGGAATCAGAATTTGCCACCATCCTTCCAAAAAAATTTCATGTTTTACATGGTACTTTTGTCTAGTAATTTTCTGCTTTAAGAATTTATCTATTGTGGTTATATCTCCTCCAGGATGACGACATGAGTTGAACTTCAATGGAATAGTGAAGATTCATATAGCCGACCCCAACTTGTTTGGAATTGAGGCATAGTTATTGTTCGTTATATCTTCTCTAGAAGAATTATTTTACTGAGAAGAAGCCTTCTCTGAAAAAAGGTTTTGGGTGAAAAAAAAAGAAGAAGGATCGAAACAGGAAGGAGGAGATTGAGGTTTCTTTGACTACTAGCAGAAAATAGAAGTTTTTAACACTGAGGGATCAGGGATGTGCTGTTTGACTATAGCTGCCAGATTATGCAATTACATTGGTCATTACTTGATTGGGTTTTAGTTGCAATAAAATTTAAAAAAGCCTGCAGCTGTTTTCTGAGAGTTATGATCCTGTAGTTTTATGCTGTGCTTTTCAGGATATAATTTGACCTAGCCGAAACCTTTAAGTATATACTATCTTCAAGCAACTGTTAAAACTGTTTCTTTACCCTTTTTTGACAATTATCATGCTTTACAGCTTTTGAAAGCATTATTACTTTTCCTTCGAGGCCCTGATATCACTCGTTTACACCCCCCCATCCACCCACCCAACCAAAGTGCATATCAAGTTGGACAAAAGACAGGGTTTTCATCTTCACAATATTGACATTCAGCTCACTACTTAATTCATCTTTTTTTTGGTGTATCCTTTATTGAAATTTCATACTTTAAACGAGTTACAAGTTTGACACTTTCGTCAATTGATCTCCAGGATGAGTTGATGAGCAATGAACAGCTATTCTTTGGTTTGTCTCAGGCCCTTCGTAAGTTTCCGAAAGAAACAGGTAACCATGTAAGGAAGGAGGTGGGTTCTCACTCGTATTCTATATAGTTTGTTCCCATTTCAGAAAGTTGATGGATGCTTCTCCATCTAGATAGGGTCCTTTGTCACTTCTGCTTCAAGCCAAAGAGAGTTACTAATGAAGTCTTGGCTTCGGATAATGGAAGAAGGAGCCAGATAATGATATCCAGCATTATTCTTCTCAAAACAGCTCTTGATGCTTTACCGTTACTCTCCAAGGTGCAGCACCATTGTTGGGTTCAGGGGTTGACATTTTTCTGGATCTTATCTGGTACAATAACTAGCTCGTGATTCAGGTTCTTAAAGAAGCCAAGAGTTGTCTGCTTGGAAATGTGTACAAAACCATATGTGAGAATGAAAAATATACTTCAATAAGGAAAAGGTAATGTTCAAATTAGCCTAGATATATGATGCTTTCCCCCAATTTCCTCCTTGTCGGAGAGAGCCCTCTTCAGAATTCGGACAGTTCCTTTTCTTCGTTGTTAATATATGTTGGATCTTCTCCACTTCAATCCCCTCTAGGAGGACCTTCTTTCTCGGTTCTTGTTCTGCCGAAAGAGAGGATTCCTGTTCCTCAATTTTGTCTAACATCCATGAGCTAATTATTCCTGTGCCTACTCAATCTTCTTAGCTGCCACACAGTTCTAGGATGATGATGTAGGATATTCGATGGATACTGTTTTTGTTAGTTTGAAAATTAGTTTCTCTCAATTAAACGAAGTAAGAGTAAAATAAAGTTCATCGCTAAAAGATTAAGATGCTATGATGTGGCAAATTACTAATGAGTGGTGATTTCTTTGTATTATACATTTAGTTTTCTAATTATTATATGATCATTCCTAGATGACAATAACTGTGTTATTGTGTCCATTCAGCAGTTCATATATTTATTTTATCCATGCAACATTTACTTTCTCAGAATTGGAGAGGTGATTGACGAAGATGTCCTTCATACAAGAGTTCCTTTTGTTGCACGGACACAGCAGTGTTTTGCTGTTAAGGCTGGAGCAGATGGGCTTCTTGATATGGCTCGGCGGTCATTCTGTGACACCAGCGAAGGTTTTTCTACTATATTACATGATTTAATTTGTTTATTTTTGGAATTGAGTGGAAATTTCGGGGCTTTGTAAATTAGGTATGCAACAGAGACGAGTGAAGGAAGTGCATTGGAAGTTTTCTGTTAACGATTTAATTTCTTTCAAGTGCATTGTCTTAGTTTCTAACACACTGATTTCATAGCTATACACAGTCTCGCAAATAAGTATCGTCAAGATTTCAAACTGCCGAACTTGAAGATCCCATTCAATAATAGGCAAGGGTTTTACTTTAGCATTCCACAGAAGGACATACAGGGAAAACTGCCCAGCAAGTTCATCCAGGTTGTTATGCTATGATATAAGTTAAACTGTCCTTATGCATCCTGCTTCGTTTCCTCTAACAAGTTTCACATAATCAGGTCGTGAAACATGGAAACAATGTCCATTGCTCGAGTCTTGAGCTTGCTTCAGTGAGTATTACTGGACATCCACTATAGGCTCCATTTGGTTGGACGCAAAACATATTCCATAATATATTCCTCTTGATAATCTTTATGAGGAAATCCAGTTACTGGATCGGTGTAAAATGCTTTCAATTTGCAATAATAGCGAAAGGTAGGTGAGGACACACTGCTTGGTAATAGTTGTATAGATTGGTGAATGTAGTGTTAAGGCTTAAGCAAGGATGGTGACAACTGTAATGGAGAATGAGTTACACTCATGAACTACGTAAATTGGTTTTCTTTCATGTGGTGTAAAATGCTTCTGACAAGTTCCAGACAATCAAAGTAACTAGAGAGTAAGTGCAAATATTCAGGTGGTTATCTTTCTCTTTGCTCATAGATGAGGTGTTTTTTCTTCATTCACAGTTGAATGTGAGGAACAAGTCTGCAGCTAAAGAATGCTGGTTGAGGACTGCACTTTGTCTTGAAGGTAAATTGATGGGTGCAATGCACATCTTTTTCTACTACTGCTATTGGATCTCTTGTCTACCCAATCAAATGCTTGTCCACACAGAATGAAAAAATTAGCGGTGACTTCATAACTAAGGCATTTGCTTCATAAAGCTTAGATTATTTTCTTTGGGTGCTTCCAAGGGGCAAGAAGAAATGTTCTTAAACATATTATAGTGTTTCATCTTATTTAAGCAAACCTTTTTTGGTGTTTGAACTTTGAACTAATGAAACTGTCGGGACTATTTTTATTCTAAAGTTTTGTGGTTTTAGTCATGCCAGAGGGCAAAGCTGATTGAGGACAATTTAGTGGATCAGGAACATAAACATATTATAAGAGTGGAAAATGTGGGGCTGATTCTTAGTTGTTTTATTGCTGAAAAGATGCAAAGAATAGTAGGGTATATTTATTTCCTACGAACTCAATACAAATACCTTGTTACTATAATATCCTTGACTCAAGAATATGATGATGTAACCCTAAATTCGTCAGCGGATCAGCTTTAGTTAAAACCTAAATGTAGAAAGAAAAAAATCATTATGACATCTTTAGAGCTTTGGTTAAATAGAAAAAATGATCTTTTGAAATCTTCCTATCTTCTTTGCCTTGCATTCTGCATAAAACCCCCATAAGATATATGCATGGATGGTCTATCAGAGTTGATTGCGATGAGAGAATATTGCAAAATCACTGTATACATGTTGCTTATGGGTGGGGCAAAGGAGTGCTTTGCCATTACTGGCTTTTAAACGAGAGCTTTTGCATATGTCAACAGAGGTCAAAATCTTTGATAAAATCCTCCTATAATATATATGTTTTGATAAGTAAAAGCATCCAATAATATTTTATATCTTATTGCCTGTCCTGGTCTCTGGTAGAGATCTGCGTAGTAGTTTCCCTGCATCTCAATGATTCTAAGCATAGCTCCAGGCAGGACTTATATCCTTTATAATATAGCTGGTTGCTTAGCAAGAGTAACGTTACTTAACTACTAGTAGCGACATGCTGATTAGAAGGATAAGGATTTTTCTGAATGAGATGGGATGTTAACGTTTTCTTCCAATCTGTACTTGGAAGATAACTCACCAACTTCTGCTTATTACTTCTGTATTAATATTGGTTTTTGTATGTCTCTGACAATTCTGCTTAACACATGAAAGATGCATATGTTAACCTGTATTTGCATATAGTATATTCAGCAAGTGGCATACTCTTCATTCTGTTTACCCTATTGTTATTTGAGAACTATCCGTACTTAGAATTTTTTCCCTTTCATGCTAACATGCAGCATTAATGGATGCAATACGAGAGGATGTCTCTGTGCTTACTGTTCTTGCAGAAGCGTTGTGCCTTTTAGACATGATGGTAAATTCATTTGCTCACACTATATCAACAAAACCAGTTGATAGATATACTAGAGCTCGTTTTACATGTGAGTATTTAGTCATAACTCTCAATACTTACTTGATGCCAAGATTATGAAAAAAGTTGAGTGGTTAAATTTTTCTCCCCTCGTAGGTGATGGCCCATTGGCAATTGATTCTGGACGGCACCCCATTCTGGAAAGCATACACAATGATTTCATTGTATGTTGTTTTCTTCTAATGATCTTAGAAGAAGTTTGAAATTGCTCTTGACATAGCAAGTTAATGGCCTTTCTCTACTTTGATACTAGAAATTTCTGAATTTGGAAGTGGTATTGAATTCTCTTTTGCAGCCAAATGGCATCTTTCTTTCTGAAGCATCAAATATGGCTATTGTAATGGGCCCAAACATGTAAGGAACCTTATTATATTCCTAAAGAAAATTAAACTGTCTGTGTTGGTTTGTTCTTCTTGTGAGTATCACGGCATCCAGTATGAGTGACACCATATCCCCTTTCACATCATGTCGAACTCTTCAAAATTTTGGGCATTGAGGGAAGGGAACAAATGAGAACCTCCTTCTCCCGATTAAGATTTTATCCCCAGACATATATTTAACGGGAAGTTACAGCATAAGTTTTTTTCTGTCTTTTAATTGAAGCACTGAGCAAAGAAAAATAATGGATGATGGGGACTTCAACACCTCTTGACTTACCTCTCTCATCCCTCCCATGCATCTTAGATAAGCTCTATCTGCCTCACATGGGTTTGTTGTGCCATTTTTCTACCTGATAACTCCTGCATGTTGTTTGTTGTAGGAGCGGAAAAAGTACTTATCTTCAGCAAGTTTGTTTAATGATCATCCTTGCTCAAATTGGTTGCTATATTCCTGCTCGATTTGCCACTTTGAGGGTGGTCGATCGTATTTTCACAAGGATGGGAACAATGGACAGTCTCGAATCAAACTCTAGCACGGTATAATCATCTACTTGTGAATGGTATATTCTTGCATGGAAGTTCTATATTTTAGAAGAGCATTGATTTTGTTCCTGTATTTATGCAATAGTTAGTTTTACTTGTGAAAAAGCTTAACATTAGTTTTGCCAAATTTCTACTGAAGTTTGACGTCTTCAATTTGCAAATGTTCTCTTCATATTCGAATCATCCTGTCACAGAGATGGCCAATATAGAAATCACCCGTATTTCATGTAACTGTTGTCTGTGCAGTTCATGACAGAGATGAAGGAGACGGCTTTTATCATGCAAAACGTGTCCCATAGGTAGATTGTTTCACAAAATGCTTCCACTGACTTAGCATGAGGATTTGTCTGTCTAAAGTTTAAAATTTTGTTCTTCCTTTGCTGTACACAGAAGTCTGATTGTTATGGATGAATTGGGGAGGGCAACTTCATCCTCTGATGGATTCGCAATCGCGTGGAGCTGTTGTGAGCATCTATTGGCACTTAAAGCGTAATCTCAAAGCTCTCTTTGTATTTCAATCTTAAATGCCATATGCTTAATATTTACTAGCCCAAACATGTACTGTATTTCATAACAAAGCCTATAATTAGGTAGCTTATATTTTACATTGTATGGTTTTGGTGTACTTGAGCTGAGGGTCTTTCGGAAACAGCCTCTCTACCTCCACGAGGTAGTGGCAAGGTCTGCGTACACTCTACCCTCCCCAGACCCCACATAGTGGGATTTCACTGGGTATGTTGTTGTTGTTGGACTGCAGCAAAGTTTGAAATTTAGGCTTTAATTTTTCACTTGATAAGTTGAAGGAATATTTGGTACTTGCAAACTGCTAAAACTCTGCTTTTACCTGGATGCTATAAAAGATACGTCTTCCAATTCTAAGGCTTCTTAGAAGCAGGATTCAAATAAGGAGCAAAGAATTTTGAAACCAATCAAGATTGCTAGTGAACCTACAAAAACCATACCAAGGGGAACGTCAGGCTTGAAATTATTCTTATCTGGTATTTGAATATCGGGGCTGAATAATAAATACTGTGCCGGACCTTGAAATAGGGAGTGAGTTTTGTGATATCATCTACAATTTCTTGTAAGAAGAAAGGCATTAACATTCATCTGCAGACATATATAAGATTGTTTACTGAGCCTCTTATAGAATCACTAGTTTGAAGTTCATTATAGAGAAGCAAGATGTTACCTTTAAAAGATTTCTTCATTTTTGTTCAGAAGGCTGATAAAACTCTTCATCTTGTTACTTCCTAGATGTCATTATATCTCAGAATTAAACTTTAGACTTCATAGTTCTTATAAAATTGGCAGAGAACTACTAGGAGGTGTTTGGGGCATTAAATTTTGTGATTAATCAACTCTTCTAGATTCTTAGACATGCGGCCCCAATAATAATGTCAAATTCTATATAATTATGGATGCATTTCTGCTGTCCAGATAATTTTCTACCCAGTGAGCTTATTATATTGTACGTTGTCACTCTTTTAAGTTTTCAATAGCTACACGTTCTTTGGACCCAAGGGTGTGACATAGTGGTTAATGAAGTGGGTTGAGAACCATGAGGTCTCAAGTTCAAATTCCAGCAGATACAAAAACTTCCCATATGTTCAAACTTTGGTGGATAGAGTTACCTATTGTTGTTGCTGGTGGGAGGCGCAAGCTGGCCCAGACACCACGGTTATAAGAAAAAAAGAAAAATAACTACACATTCTTTAGGTTTTCATAAAGAATTGGGTCTCTTGCTGTTGGATGTATATTATTTTGTCGCAGAATTTAATACATACTGCCAAGTTACATAATTCAACCCAATGTACGTCCAATTGCTTCTCTTTGATTCTATTTAATCTGTTTGCAGGTACTCAATATTTGCGACTCATATGGAAAATCTATCAGCACTATCCACCATGTATCCAAATGTAAAAATTCTTCATTTTGATGTTGATGTGAGGAATAACCGCATGGACTTCAAGGTATATCTCTGAATCATTCAATGGTTTATAAACAGTTTATACCTTCATTTTCATTTCCTCTTTGTGTTTTCTACTTAGTTTCAACTGAAGGATGGGTCACGTCATGTGCCACATTACGGCCTCATGCTAGCAGGGGTAGCTGGATTACCAAGTTCAGTAGTGGAGACTGCCAAAAGAATCACATCTAGGATCACAGAGAAGGTAACTTGTTTCACTTCCGCAATGAAAGAATGTCTTGTTTGGAAATTGCCATTGTGTTGAAAGATCTTGTAGTTCCTTTTACCACTGCGAGAGTTCCATTTCTTTCCACCACCATTCTCTTTAAAACAGAAAAAACTGAATTTGAACCTGAGACCTCATGGTTCTTAATTCACTTCATTGACCATTAGACCACACTCTTGAGTGCATCATAGCAACATCTCACCCTTGCACCAACTTAGACTATTTTAAGCTATGTTGCTCAGACTCCCTAAAATTATTGGCACAGCCGTGTTGGATTCTCTAAAATGCACTACTTTTGGAGTATCTGACATGCACCTGTCGACATTGTGAAGGGTCCGAGCAACATAGATTTCAAGTGTGGCCATCAATTATCACAGTACTGCTCTTTTATCCTGAGTTTGGGACCAACTACACATTGTGAAACTCACATAGGCGGAGATTTTCCATACATTTGCGTTTCTTCCCTGCATTTTTTGTTTCAATTTTCCAAGCTTTGAGGAAGGTAAATTGCACATCCATGTTATGTTTGATCGGTTTGCCTTCTTTTTTCGTGTTTGTATAGGAAATGAAGAGAATGGAGGTGAATTGCAGACAGTACGAGGACGTACAATTGATTTACCGTGTAGCTCAACGGCTGATGTGCTTGAAATATTCTGATCAGGATGAAGATTCTCTAAGGGAGGCTCTGCAGAACCTTAAGGAAAGCTATATTGGTGGAAGGCTTTAGATAAGTAGAACGATTAACTCAAAAATATTTTATCTAACATCAACACTGTTATCTGAAATTTTGAATCCATCTGATAATCTTGGACTAAGAAAATGGTACTTTGAGATGACTACTAAATGTCTGATTGTAAAAGGGCTCTTGATCTCTCATTGAGGGCCTATTTTAATTTGCATAAAATTACAAGTTTTGTTCTTCACTGGATACGATTGTAAATGAAATTGAATCTAATTACATGTGGACCAATAAAAATAATGTTACATATTTAATTAAAATATTTATTTATGTCACATGAGCTTCTGTTCAAAATGAGGGGACCTTAAGCACCTTTTTTAGTCAATAGGCGGAAGGAGGACATTTTAAGTTATTTTCAATATGTTAAGGGTAATTTTAATTCTTTTTTGTGTATTTAAGATGAAAATCAAAATTGAAGTAAAAAGGAGAAAAGAGTCCAAAAGTAAGAGAGTGAAAAAGAATAAAGAAAAAAGTACTATGTATTTTCTCTACTACAATATTTTGTAACTTTGCTATACTTGGTGGAAAGACAAAATCTTTGAAAGATGCACTTATAGAGGTACAAGATTATAATATTAACGTATAGTATTAACTAAAATGTCAACATATATGAACAATAGAATTTTTTATAATTTCTATACTTATTATGATATGGTGGTGTTTATGTATTTTAATATTAAAATTAAAAATTAAAAATTAATTGTATATGTTAGTAGGTATAAATTGATAAGAATGTGGTCATTATTTTGAGGTAATTCTTGTAACTACTATTTTCATAATCTATCGCTAATTTTATCCATTATTCAACCTCATTATACCTTGTAACTTGTGTAATCTTTGGATAATTTATCTACTCAATTTACGACCACATTATCTTCCTATTCATTGTAAGGAAGAATTCCCCACTTATAAATAATGTGGTCTTATTTTGTATTGGGAATATGTGAAAGAGTGTAAGAAAATATGAGAAGTGTTGTATTGTTTATACACTGAGTTAGTGAAGTGAGAGAGTTGAGACAAAGAATAATATTCTAAGTCTTCAACTATATTCACTAAATAAAAGAGAGTATTTATATGTTGAAGGAAGATGTTCTTTGTGGAGCTTTGGACTCTTCAATTAATTCAGAGTTGCTTGAGTTGTACCGTTGTTGTTGGGCTATTGTAGATTATGCTGTAGTAGACTTTAATTTCCTTAAAGAGAGCGATACATGCGCCTCGACCTAAAGATTTATTTTTTACTTTTGCCATTTTATTTTCAACTTATATTTATGATATGTAATATTACATCAACATAAATATCTATCATATTTTAAGTATTTTGAATTTTTACTATTTATCTAGTGATGGGGCATAATATCCTCCATTACGTGGAAGAAATAAAGTTAGTGATTAATTAAGAATCTTCTTTTTGCCGTGGGAAAATGTGATGAAGAAATAAAAGGTCATAATGTAATGAACAATTAAACCTTTCTTGGCTACATTCATTCTACTTCATCAATACTTTTACTGCAAAATCAATTATTTCCTTGGTTTTATTCATTACTCATTATTTTATTTGCTTCATAAAAGAGAGACATCATTAACCTCATGTAATTTAATTCATAAATTATATTCTTACTGTTCATTTCTATTTGTCTATATTATATATAAATAAAATATAAAAATAACCTTAACTTTTATTTGTCAATTTTAATATATCAAGTGAATCTTTTTTAATTCTAAATATAAATTATTAATTAATTTCTCAAAACACTTTATTAATAGTCATGATTATTATAGTAAAATATAGTAAATTTTATTTATTATTTTCTTTTGAAAAAATACAAAAATCTATTATGAACCAGTCGAAAGGAATAAGAGGGTATATTCCTTAACGTATTCAAAGTACCTTTTACTTTTTGTCTTTGAACATTATACAAACACAATATCAAAAGATCTAACAGATTTTGAAAATCAATTAAATTCAGTAACAACTATTTCCTCAAATTCAATTATTTCACACAGATGCACGTGACGTGTTTAATTTTCTAAAGAATATACATTAATTAAGGGGGTGGGTGTTTGGTGTGAAGGAAAACATTTTTCGGAAAATATTTTTTAATTTTCTCATATTTGGTTGAGTTAAATATTTTCCAAATCAATTAATTTTTCTCAAATTTAAGGAAAATGACTTCCCTTCAAAACTTAAGGAAAATATTTTCCAAAACTCTCTTCCAACTTCAAATTACAATTTTTTTTGTTGAAAAAATCAATTTATTTTGTCCCTACCCTCAAATCAGCCCCTCCAAAAAAAATAAAAAATTAAAGCTTGTTTTTAACTTCAATATTTTTACCCCACCCTCACCCCTACCCCCAGCCCCCTACCCCCCCCCCCCAAAAAAAAAGTTTAGTTTTAAAAATATATTTCTAATTTCAAACTTTTTAGTTTTTTACCCCCCTACCCTCGCCCCCATCCGCCCCCCATCCGCCCCAAAAAAAATTTAAGTTTGTTTTTAATATGCTTGTAGTAATGCTTCAAAACTTTTTTTTTTCTTTGTTTCAGCAGGGGCGGCTCAACGTGATTGGGGGTCTAAAGCAAGATTTCAATTTGGGGCCTAAAATATAAACAAACTTCATATACGTATTTATTCAAAAATTATTTTTCTTACACTATTTAGATGAAACTTATTAGTATTTTTATACTGTTTTTTCAGTATTAGTTTTAGGTAAGATTTTATCAACTCAACATTGAAAAACATCCTTTCAGTGAGGCAATTATTATATGAATGTTAACATAATTATATAAGTAATAAGTTGAAAAATATTAAATAAAGATAAGGGTTAGTACCATAGAATTTGACGCAAGAAGTTGATGACTTGGTATACCCCATTTTAATATGGTTGTAGTAATACTTGAAACTAAAATTTAAAAAAGAAATAAAAAAGAATTTTTAATTCACTTTGTTCAACACTTTTCATTATTAATTTTTATTTTTAACAAAGTACAAAAGATGTTAAAGTAGGTAAAATAATATATTTTTAAAAAATTTATACTTTTTATCATAACTAATCATTTTTTTAACAAAAATTTTAACACATAATTTATTTTTGATAAAAAATTGAGCCCCGAAATTTAGGATCCTAAGGCAAAAGCCTTATTTCCCAAAGCATAGAGCCGGCACTGTGTTTGGCCGACAATTTCAAACAACAAAGCATAGTGGCTTATGCACTTTTCCCTTATTATTTATTAATTAATATATATTATGTTAATCTATTGGAGTTCCAACAATTTTGAAAAGTTAGAGCTGTATCTAACTCTTACTTCAAGAAGTGAAGCTGGCACCTTCCCCGTCGTCCGTACAAGTGAGATTCTTCTTCTCTTTTCTCTTTTTAAAAATAATTATGTACTAAAAGTGACAAATTCTACTAATATATTTTAATTATATTTATATAAAAGTGATATAGAATATTAAATAAATTTTAGATTTGGTTCTAAAAGTGACAAATTCTACTAATATATTTTAATTATATTTATATAAAAGTCATATAGAATATTAAATAAATTTTAGATTTGGTTTATTATTATCAATTAAATTAATCATCTAAAAATTATCCCTTTTTATCAAGAAGGTTTTCCAAGTCATGAAGAGGCCTAAGAATGAAATCTTGAATCACAGGAGGTCTTTGAATATGAACATCAGGTTGTTTTGATGTAGAAGCCTGTTCAGAAACCTGAGCCGTTTTCATTTTATCATCAATTTGAACACTCAGATTAGTTAGATTATCTAACTTCTTATCTAGAGAACAAATATACAAACCCAAATAATTATTTTGAGAAATAAGTCGATTAATCTCATTAATACTTACTGCGGCCACCTCATTATCAATAAATTTATAAAAAGCAGTAAAAGTAATACCAGTATTATTTGGTAAAATAAACGGAGCTTGAGGAGGATAAATGGATTGAATAATATTACCTGATTCATCTTTGTAAGATCGTTCAAGAACGTTGATGAATAAAGACAAATAAGTGGTTATAAACCAAGGCACAAAGAACATAATATGATTATGTAATGCACAAGTTTCATAAAATTCTTGAGAAATATTATTTAAATCTTCTCCACTATAAGTGTCAAAAAACCAAGTTTTCAACTGGTTCCATTTTTCATTTAAAAATTCGTTTTGAATATATTTTCTTGCCAGGGAACCTGGACTAAAATCAATTTGATGTTCCCTCATCATTAAGCATCATTAAGATTAAAATCCATCTCGGATACAAAAAATTATCCATCAATTAATTATTTTAAGTTACACGGATAATTCAAAATTCTCATTTAAAATTTACGGAAAAAGATTTTGTAGTTCTCAAAATGACCTAACGGGTCATTACTATAATTTTAAAATTTTTAGGTTATTAATTATTGTGATTTATAATACTTTTAACATAATTTTTAAGTAATATATTTTTTTACTTTCACTGTCTCAAATTATTTGATACATGTAATAAAAATTTGAGAGTCAACCAAATGTGTAATGTATATTTTTAAAAAAAAAATTAAGTTATTGAATATTCTGATTCATAGTACTATTTTTTTTTTTTTTTGTAGTTTTTAAAATACACAACATGATTAAAAAAAAGAATGAAAGTAAGACAAATAAATTAAAATGAAGAAGGTACTAAATATAAATAGAGAAAATTAAAGTAGAGAAATTGAAGCAGAAAGGCATATCAGTCAATTGACCGACTGACCCTATGTTGCTCTTTATATGACACAGATGAAATTAGGAGAGTCAACCAAAGTTTTGCATGATTTCTAAATATTTTAAGTTGTTAGTTATTGTGATTTATAGTACTTTTAACGTAATTTTCAAATAATATATGTTAGTCTTTATGTCTCGGTTTATATGACGTATGTGAAATTTTAAGAGTCAATAAATTTTTAATATATATTTTTAAAATTGTAATAAATAATTTAAGTTACTAATTATTGTGATTCATAGTACTATGCTACTCTATTTGTCTCAATTTATGCGACTCATGTTAAATTTTGAGAATCGACAAATTTCTAATATATTATAAAAATATTTGAAGTTGTTAATTATTGTGATTTATAGTATTTTTTTTTTTATGTAATTGTCAAAGAATGTATGTCATACATCTATCTCGATGGTAAATGAATCAAGAAAATAATATAGTTAATTTTTTTTAATGGCAATAATATCCTTAAATTTAAATTTAATTTCGAGAAGCTGCACACATGTTGACAAATGTGTGTGATTATTCTTCTTTTATGAAGTTTAAGAAAGCAACAAAAACTTTTACATCTTGAGGCTAGTTTTTTTTTTAAAAAAAAAAACTTTTAGAGTAAATATAATTAGAGACACTTTTAAAAAGTTTAACTAAACATTAATTGTTGCTTAACAGATGGAGACTGAAACAATAGTATTTACTTTAATTTTTGGCTTTTGAGTGGAATTCACAAATCACAATTCATGACTAACGTAGTAGTTGGAGATATCTCTAATCCCCCTTTATATACAAAAAGAGCAGCATGCCACAGAATATTTAGTGGCGTCTCTCCTTTTTGTTATTATAAATTAAAAGAATACTTAGTGGCATCTCTGCTTTTTGTTATTGTATATATATAGTAGCTAGTTACTCGTTTTCACAAGTAAAACTTCCATATATTTTCCCTCTCTTTCCATCTTAATAATGGATATTATTAAACTCTTCTTGACATCACTGTCCCTGATTCTTAACTTGTTACAACTGAAATACAGTGGGACCAACATGTTTCAACAACAGCCTATAGTCACTATAATCGCGGTAATATCTTTGACTATGTATTGTTTTCTTCTTTGGATCCAGTACAGATATCCTCGGGGGTCTTATGATCCATTTATTGTGAATTTGCTGGGATGCGTCTCTATCACGACCACCATATCCCTCTTGTTACCAACCTACGTTAGACCATTTGTGTTTATCGTTGGTCTGGTGATTCCTGTAACAAAAGCATTGTATTGGATTTTCACAAAGATGGACGAGCGTTATGGAGAGACGGAGGTTTGGAGGACAATGGTAGATCCAGCTTTGTGTTACGTGCGGAGAAGGATGAATACGGCAAGAAGAAACATACTTCCTTTCTAGTATTGTGAATAAATAAATTAAAACAATAATCCCCCTTGGTTTTCTTACGACCTCGGTTCTTTTTCCAAGGGATGATTTATAATTTCATGTTGAATCGGGTATTTAATTTTGCTTTTAGGGTTTCATAGGATGCTTAATTTTGCTTTTAGGGTTTCATAGGTTGTAGTGTATAGTATTTTAGGGTTTAAAAGGTAATGTTTTGATATGTTGTATTTTTTTTTATGTTACTTTCCCAATTAGTATAGTATAATATAATATTTATCTCTTGTTTGAATTGATAAAATACAAATTCCTTTCCAGGTCTTGTTGTTGATTTCCTTGAACCATAATTATGTGAATATATTAAAGCTTTATTAGAGCATTAAAACAAAATTGAAATTTATCTGAAAGGAAATCAAAATTCTACATCCAAAGCTACCATCAGTTTGAGTAGCTAGTGATTAATTAGTGGATTGTTCTTGAGATTTATGATTAACACATTATAGTAAGCACTACAATATTTTATAACTTTTCTATACTTGGTCAAAAGATGAACTCTTTGAAAGATCCACGAACTTTTAGTATATATTAAGTTTCATTAGAGCGTTTAAAATTTTGAATTTCATCTAATGAAACATAATAATTAAAAAAACTAACTTAATTAGAGATCATATTTATTAATAATAAAAAATACTATAGGGTATCAAACCAGCATAATATAAGAGTGCAAGACTACAACATTAATATATATACAAACTCATGGAAAAAGTTGTGTTATGCTTCGTGAAAAAATATGATGATAACCTAATTAAGTTTTGAACATTTGCCATGGCGAATAACTATGAGTGGAATTTATGATGATGAATTAATAATACACAGATGGAAGCTTCGTCATTTGGTCAATGCTTTCAATATGAAAGTGTGCAGCTTAGTCCCTTTCTAAGTTGATTATAGCCAACGCCTAAAAAAACAGAGATCTAATAATATCTATTTACTTTATTCATTTAATATAACAATTAAACAATTGATATAACACAATTCTAATTTTTTAAATTATTCATTTAATATAACAATCACATTTTAATGTATATTCAAAAATACTTTAAGTTGTTAATTATTGTGATTTATAGTACTGTTTTTTCATAATTTTTAAATATATAACATACTGAAAAGAAAAGTAAGAGGCGGATAATTATACTTAACGATTTGACTTATTAATTATCAATTTTAAAATATACTAATTCACTAACAAACCAAATAAAAAATCAATTGATTAAATATCGGGTTAATAATTATCGGACGGTACTTCTTTTGACTCTGCTAAATGCGGTGAGCCAATTATAGCAAATTTGTCCTAGAGAAGGAGAACTCGTTATTGAATGTTGACTTCTTGTTAAAGAAGATTTCTCCTGTTGTTGTTAAAGAAGATACTGAGAAGATTTGAGCTTAACGGTTAACGATTTACTTGATAAGAAAATTAAGAAATTTGTCTTTAGTTAATTTGATAATTTAATACCAATAAAGTCATATTGAAGCATTTCCTTGATTTGATGTCATCTTGAAAGTTAGGTGTCAACTCCATTTGTTAATTACATCCTACCTACCTGGACTTTTGCTAATTTATGAACCTAATTCATTATTCCTCCATTACACTATAAGAAAATATAACATTAGCTACGAAATTTATTGATAATCCTTAGTTAATTCGTATAGCTAATTGAATACCTTTTAGTTAAATGAGTATTCTTATAATTCATTGCTAATATTAGTAGGGATCTAGAAATTACATTAAATTAAAAATTGTCTAGAATCGTAGTTTATGTTTGAATATTCTTTTTCGTCATGGAAAAATATCGTGACCTAATTGAGTTTTAACCACTTGTCATAGTTATTGATTACTATATGTCTCCTTGAATTCATGATGATGAATACCTTTTACTCTTTTAGTAATATGAAAGTCCTTGTCTCTTAGTTAAGACAGGTTTCTTAATTTGGTGGGCATGGTTTAGAACTTTTTTTGGGTGTCTTTTGTGTTATTTTAACTAAGCAATTTATTTTATTTATTTATAATTGTGTCAAAAAAGAATTCTCTAATAATTGATAGCGTATGATAATAAAAAAGTCTGATATATAATTTTAGATAGTAAAATATGATAGCGGATTTACTTGAAAGATAGAGGTTAGAAAAGATCTTTTTGAAGCCCTTTTGTATTTGTTGTGGATTCATGGTAAGAATCATTACTAGAAAACTTCTTCTCTCTTCTTCCATTTTTATTTGTCATGTTATGTTTTCCGAAAGTCAACTTGATTAATTTTTAAAGTTAAATCAAATTACAGTAATTCGATATTTTAAACAAAAACTTTAGTTATTCAAAAACTACACGAGAAATACGATAAATTGCAATTTTTTATCGTAAAATATTAGTCAAAATTCTTATAATTTGACTCTGAAAAAAACCATGACAATTAAAAGTGGACAGAGGGAGTAGCTAAATAGCTTGGAATATGTGGTAAGTTAGTTACATACGTTAACAACGATATTCATTTGGTCCGCACACGACTTTTTTTTATTTTTATGAAGTATAATTACTATAATTATTTTATTTACACACAACAGAAAGATACGGAGTTTAATTTTTATATTTCCACAAAGAAACTTTTAAAAGATGAAATTATTATATTTTATGATGTTATTGATTATTTTTTGTGTATTAAAAAAAATATTGCCGCTTTTCTATTCTTTCTTAAAATGTAACTTTTTTCTTTCCCTTTTCAACGTTGTGAAAAAAGCAGGTGTAGGTTATTTATTTTTTATGAATATGCTTTAACTACGTAATTATGAAAAGCCATCTCAAGTTGTTATATAATTATGATCTTTGAGATTATGAAAAGCTATCTCAAATTCTTTTTTTTTTTTGGCATTTTCCCATTGTTTTATGTGTGGATGTACTTTCTCTTGGTAAGGTAAACTTACGATTTTCCAATTTTCCCATGACAATTTTAATGTGTGCTCTTGTTTGGATTGAAAATAGTTTACTTGTTCACTGTTTCAAAAATAAATTTTCATGTGTATTAATAATTTTTAATATATTAAAAAAAGATACTAATATTTATTTTTTTATATTTTACTTTTTGCATAAATTACTCACTCTTCGGGTCAAATTATTTTTTAAAAACCTAATACTAAATTCATTAATATAGGCATTGTGATAAGAATCCATATATCAATCATTGTTTTTTAGGGGCGTTCAAAGACCAAAATAGATAAGTAAAAAATGAGCGGAGGGGTATGTATTATATATGGACCAAATTGACCCTATCCTATAGACCTTTAAATGTGTTGTGTTTTTACTGCACTATTTGTTTCAAAATAAGTATTATTTTAGCTCATTTTAATTTTATGATATTAAATTAAAGATAAAATGTAGTAAAATTTTCCTTAGGTTGAGATTGCACATCGAACTACATGTGCCGGTGTAGGTATACATTCCAAGGTTTGTGGGATGGCAAATGATCATTGCTTGATGTACTGAGGTTAAGTTGACTTGTACAACAGTACAGGAAGCTGCCCAGACAAGTAGGTCAAATATTTATGACTAGCTTGATCACCCAGAGTTGTTGCTTCTATTTATGCAAGTGTCGGTATGGCGCTCCTGGTAAATGATAAAATCTCACGTGATTATGATTAATCTTTTTTTTTATGACAAGGGAAATTCGTAGTCGCTATCTTTTGGGTGCGCACATGGTAAAACCCTTTCTCCTATGCAGTAGCGCGCAAACCATACATAAAAGGTAACCCGCACGGGGCTTGCTTGACCCAAAAGGCAAACCACTTGCTTTCTCTGGCAAAGGGTTTCGAACTTGAGACCTTCAACATGGAAGTCCCAAGCCTAAACCACTAGACCTCCCTAAAAGGTTGTTATGTTTAAGCTTTAATGCTAAGAAATGAGGATTTTGAGATGTATTTTACTTTGATATTTAGAGTATTTCATTGTTTAAACTAAGAATTTATATAAATGCTTCTTTCTTATATCAATCAATATACGTCACTTATTTCCTTTCAATGTAAGTATTATATAAGTTGGATCTGATTATTGATAATTTAAGGTGTATTGTTGGAACATTGAAAAGGGGAAAAGACAAAAGTCAT
Source organism: Solanum stenotomum (assembly GCF_019186545.1). NCBI lineage: Eukaryota > Viridiplantae > Streptophyta > Magnoliopsida > Solanales > Solanaceae > Solanum > Solanum stenotomum. Next base: position 4,762,578 of record NC_064291.1, on the reverse strand, counting down.
TAACGGGTTGATAAAGTTAAAGTGAATGGAAAATTTTGAGTTGTTCAATGTGGGTCCCTGGGAAAATTTTCAGATTCATTGCAATTCCTAAGAATGCCTATGTCTCTTCCTAATTACTTGTCTATTTTTTCTTTTATAGTTATTTTTAATTATTTGTCTATTTTGACAAATTAAAAAAGAACAATTTCTTTTATCTATTATACCCTCAATTAAATGACTAATTATTTTAAAAAATGTAAAACTTTTTATTCACTTCATAATTAATAGGGATAAAATAGTAAACTCACTATGTCATTAATTGTTTTTTTAATAGGTGTGTCAATTCAAAAGTGGACAAATAATTAGGGACAGAGGAAGTATATACTTGCACTCCCCTACTCCGTATAGCTATAGGTGCCTATGTTAATTGTTATTCATGTTAAGTTGAGAAAATTATTATGTGGAACATGAATTAGGGTGCCTTCCACGAGTTTTTCTTTTGTTTCTGGAAGGATTGCTATAATTTTTCATGGTTTTATTTTGTTGTAAACTCAAATGTCGGTGTTGGATGGTTATGGAATGATTCATATGCAATGTGTGGATACTGGTTAGGAATTTCGATGAGTGTACAGTGAGGAATGATTTTAGGATTGGAGGTGTGGATAATTTGTAATTTGGCTTAATTCTTATTATAATCGTATTATGATTCAAGTTTTGATATATTGGTATATGAAATTAAATATTAGGTATATTGTTTGATATGAATATTGTCAAATTTATGATATTTGGAGAAAATTAGACTTAACCCTAGGCTTAAAAATGTAGGAGAGTGATAAGTAACGTATTGGTTGGCATCAAGAATTAGAAATTGGATTATAGTAATATGAGTGTTGTTAAATTAGAAATCTTATTGTGAATATGTACTTGAATAGATTGCATTGATTTGGAAGCTCAACGAAAAGGAAAGGCTCAAGTCCCGGTGTGAATTGTTGATTAATTGAGGCAATTGGATTTCTAAACCCTTGTTAAGTGTATGAAATTTGTGTATTTCCTTGTGGTATATGTTTGGGAATAATGGGAATTGGTGATGGGTTGATACAATTTGTTTTAAAAATTCGGTACTAACTATTTTGATATTTAAAAGAAATCTTCGCAAAGGCAGAGTAACAGAGATTTTCATTCTTGAAAAATACTCTCTGTCTCAATTTATATGACACATTTTATTATTTGAGAGTCAAACAGGTTGAGTTTGACCGAAAATTTGTGCATGGAATTTTCAATTTTTTTTAAATGAAATTTATATATTTGTAAACTACATAAAAAGTACTATGAGTCACAATAATTTATAATTCAAAATGTTTAAAAAATCTATGAAAAATTTACGGTCAAAAATAGACTTGTTTGAATCTTGAAATCCGAAAGGTAACATATAAAATGGAACGGAGGGAGTACATTGGGAAAGGTTCAAATATATACAATGTGTACGAGCGGAGCCACAATGGTGACAACAGAATTGGCAAAGAATTTAGTAATTTTGCCACAAAGTTCATGTTTATAATTAGTGTATAATTTTTTCAAAATTATGAAACTCGCTTCAGTTATTTTTAGTTGTATTTTTTATTATTTTGAATATCAGTAAAAAATATCAACGATTGATGATGAAAAATAATTAAGAACATTTTAATAGACCTCTACGCGTAAAAAGAAAAAAAAGATGATTTACTACACATAAATATATATTTTCTCTTATTATATAAGAGGGAGTTTGCACCAAGCAAGCTCCTCTCCGTCAACATGCTGCTTGGCATAGGGCCATTCTCGGTATTCCATAAATATTTTGCTACAAATCTATTGTACTCTGTGCTATTGACCATGTACCTTTTTCAAGTCAGACAAAATAACCAGACCCCTATTTCATTCTCTATGCACTTTAACTTTATCTTCAAAGTATGGGCCCTACTTCAGTTTTAATAAAAAGGCTGCCGGCATGTTGTCTCTTAACTTTATCTTCAATTTTATGGGCCCTACTTCAAATTTAAAGTAATTTATCTTTATGTTAGCACTAATTAATTATATGAATAAAATAAATTTTATCCAAAAAGTAAGAAAAAATCAGTGTACTATACAAATTTCCACAATGTTATTGAAAATTTAGTAAACATAATGAAATATTTTTATGGGCCATCAAAATTTGATTATTCTAATTTTTAAGAATGAGTTATATATGATATACTTAAAATAATTAAAATTAGACAAATAAAATAAAATTGAGAAAATTATATCAGCTTGGCTAACTGGCCAAAGGTTCACTTGTATGTTCAAGGTCCCAGTTTCGAACTTAGGTAACACCTTCTCTTTAATTTTCATTTTTAATTCCTTTTAGCTGTAATTTATGTAAATATTAATAATGAAGATTAATTATTTATGTATTACTTATTTATAATTAAGTTATCTCATCTTTTATCTTACATAAAAATAATATATAAATTTTCATACTTTATACCTAAATTAATTATGCATGTTTCCAAATAAGTTATATAAATACTATAAAGTGTAACAAATATTACATATAAGAAAGGGGAATAGCACACACGTCTCCGTCAATGTGTGCACTTCTCGAAATTACTACAATAGCTTGATGATTTTTTTGTCCTTTACTTTTATTTTATAGCTTCTAATGTTCAACTTGTTGCAACTTTTATGACTTTTTTGGAATTTTCCGACATAATTAGCCTTTAGTTACATCATATATTGTGCCTATTAATACTTACCATGGGTCCCTCCCAATTCTTTCCCTTCACTTTAAAGCTTCAACAAAACAATTCTCATATAGAATTTCTCTCCACATGACTTTTTCTTTCGATAAGATTTATTATTTCCTCCGATTCAATTTATATGATACATTTCAAATTTTAATATTTAAATAAGTCTATTTCTTATCATAAATTTTTCATAAAGGGAATAGCAAGCTCCTCTCCGTCAACATGGTTGCTTGTTGACGGGAGGTTACCGTTGCAAATATTTATAGAAAATTGTCATTATTATGAAATGATAATGTTTCATTTTACTTACTTTAATACTTTCTAATAAAACTTACTAATGACTTAGTTTCATTTCTTAATAAAATTAATTTTAAATTTTTTACTTATTTTATTATGCTTACCCACCCCCTCNCCCCCCCCCCCCCCCCTGCAGTTAATTATTTTACTTACTTTAATATTTTCTAATAAAACTTACTAATTACTTACTAAAATATAAAATTGTTATTATTATTATTATCAAATGACAAAGTTTCATTTTACTTTATAATAAACTTACTAATGGCTTATTTTAATTTCTTAATAAAATTAATTATTAATTTTTTACTTATTTTATTATGTATACCCACCCCCTCTCTGCAATTAATTATTTTACTTACTTTAATACTTTCTAATAAAACTAATTACTAATTACTTACCAAAATAATCAATAAAATTAATTAAGTGAATTTAATTTAATAAAATAAACTCCTAATAATATTGATAAAAAAAGTAGTACTGAAAAACTATAAAGAATAACTTATTCGAATTACTTTAATATATACTTAATTAAATTAAATTAATTTCATTGTCAACACATAAATTTAAAAATAACGCAAATTTTCTTTTAAAATTTTTAGATAAAGTTTGGACCAACTAATTTATGAAGTTTTTTATGATAAAAAATATATATCTTAAATATTTCACGTATATTATTGGGCCTGTACTGTCTTTTACTAGTACATGAGTCCATGCTTAATAGACTTTAACAATTGATATATACTTGATTAATTAATACAAAAGTAATACTATAAATTTGATCGATTTTGTAGCTATCTGTTTTTTCCCAATAATATGTCTTTCTATTTGATTTACTTCTTGATCTAGCTAGACTTCTTTTTTTTTTTACAATATATTAAACTAATTAAGTGCAAATTAATTACTCAATTCTTAATAAGATATATAAGCCTAGATGGATATTCCTATAAAGTCATAGCCTAAATATATAGTTTCAATTACTATATAGTTACAATATGCTCGTCAACATGCTTAAAGAATCAAAGATAGGATACAACTTACAAGGACCTACTTCCGTTGTTCCAGTTTTGACTTGAAACACCTATTAAGAAAAGAATAATTGACATAGACGTAGTGAGTTTACCATTTTACCCCTATTAATTGATCGAATTTCAAAATCAATAAAGAGGTTCTCTTTTTCAAAAACATCAACTCTCTAAATAAATTGAAGGTATAATAGGTAAAAAATATTATCTTTTCTTGATTTGTTAAAAATGACAAGTAAAATTTCAAAGTTAGACAAGTAAAAAGGGATAGAGAGAGTATTTAATTAGCTAATTAGTGTGAATTAATTCAATAAATATACTACTCATGGAAAAAGTTGTGTTGTGCTACGTGAAAAAAATATGATGATGACCTAATTAAGTTTTGAACATTTGCCATGGCAATTAATTATGAGTGGAATTTATGATGATGAATTAGTAATACATGAATTAGAAATATATATATATATATTGCAACATAGCTAATATCATCATATTTAACATTATTCTTATACCCTGGTCAAACCTTTCCTTAGATTCTTCATAATGTTTTTTTTTCAACTTATCTTTAGATCATACTCATCTTCTCCTTTGATCTTAGACCATTGCCGGGCACAAATTAAAATAAGAATAGTATCTAGTTATTTTATTCAGTTAATACAACAATCAAACAACTGATATAACATTTTTAATTATTTATTTAATATAACAATCACATTTTAATATATATTTTAAAAATATTTTAAGTTGTTAATTATTATGATTTATATTGAAAACTCAAAAGAAAAGTAAAAGACGGATAATTATGCTTATTAATTTCAATTTTTAGATATACTAATCCACTCGCAAACCAATAGAAAAATCAATTGATTTAATATTGGGCTAATAATTTGTCGGACGGTACTTCTTTTGACTCTGCTACAGCGAACTTGTTCTAGAGAAGGAGAAGTCGTTATTAATTGAATTTTCTTACAATATACTACATCCGTCCACTTTTATTTATCATGTTACGCTTTTCGAAAGTCAATTTAACTAATTTTCAAAGTTAAATTAGACTATGTTAATTCGATATTTTAAACAAAAAATTTAGCTATTCAAAAATTATACGAAAAGTACTATAAATTACAATTTCTTGCATATCAATATGATGAAAAATACATCGTAAAATATTAGTCAAAATTCTTATAGTTTGACCCTTAAAAAGGAAACCATAACAACTAAAAGTGGACGGAGGGAGTATTACTTATCTGAAGCTAAATGGAATTTACTATTTTGAAACAAAATTTTTCTGAAATAGAATCCGCTGCTAATTTCTTGTTTTCTTAATTATCTACACATGAAAACAACTTTTTGCTTAAGACATTCATTAAATAGGGCAATATATATAAACTGTCCCATTACCAACTTTCTTGTAGACTAAAAACGAGTAAAAGACGCGTTAACAAACTGGATATATGCGGTGGGAAATCATCATAGGTTTTACTATATTTTTATAAAAATAATAATTTAAAGCATTGGCTCCCATCTTTGCACACATACATTAAAAAGATTAAATTGTTTTTTTTTTAACGCTGAATTTATAGTAAGAAATTTATTGAATATGTATAAATTATTAATTTAGAAGCAGTAACTCAAAATGAATTAAAATTTTAAACTCATAAATTCTAAATTTTGACTCCGTCTCTAAGTTACACGTGATAGATTTTCTTAGGAATATAATTAAGTGCAAAAACTTGTTTTATAATACAGGACATTTTTAACAATGAAATTAGGCTAGCTGCTGAGTGCTTGATTTCAACTTTTCTTTTTCCTTCTTAGGAAAACTGTTTCCTTCCATCCATGATGTGATGTAAGCTTTTGTATAGTTGCATTTCTTTATTACTCCCTTCCTTTGAATCAATTTATATTGTTTCATATAAAATCAGGTAAATAAATTATATATGCTTCATATGGTTTTTCATTAGATTTATTGTTGTTTTAATTTGATAAATAAATTATCAAAAACTATACCTGGTTATTTAGAATTTTAATTTTATCGTAATAATTATATTTGTGGATTCAAAAGATCTCAAACCACAATTTTATTTATTTGATATTATTATTATTATTAAAGGTAAAAATACGAATTGAATAAATGCACAACAATAACAAAATAAAAGTTAGTGAGTAATTAAAAATCTTAGTTTATGTTTGAAAATATTCTTTTTCGTCATGTTAAAATATGATGACCTAATTGAGTTTTAACCACTTTTCATAGCTATTGATTATGACTGAAATTGACTATTATATGTCTCCTTGAATTCATGATGATGAATACCTTTTACTCTTTTAGTAATATGAAAGTCCTGTCTCTTTAAGAAAAGCTTCCTTTGGTGGGCATGTTTTGGATTATTTTTTGTTTTGTGTGTGTCTTTTGTGTTATTTTAACTAATCAATTTATTTTATTTATTTATAATTCTGTTAAAAAAAAATTCTCTAGTACTCCCTCCGTCTCATTTTATGTGGCAATATTTGATAGGGCACGGAATTTAAAAAATAAATGAAGACTTTGAAATGTGTACCAAATTGCCCTTTTAAAAAGTAGACTCAATTTCTCTCTCCTCATAAATGTATTGGAGTATTATTTTAAGATTAAGTGGGACCAACAAGGATAAAAAAGGAATTGTACTTTTAAATACTTTTCATATAAGGAAATGTGACATTCTTTTTGGGACTGACCAAAAAGGAAATGTTGCCACATAAAATGGGAGAGAGAGTGTAATTGATAGCGTATGATAAAAAGTCTGACATATAATTTTAGGAGTAGTAAAATATAATAGTGGATTTACTTGAAAGATAGAGGTTAGAAAGGATCATTTTGAAGGCCTTTTGTATTTGTTGTGGATGCATGGTAAGAATTATAACTAGAAAACTTCTACTTCATCCGTCCATTTATATTTGTCATATTGTATTTTTCGAAAGTTAATTTGACAGTTAAATTAAACTACAATAATTCAATATTTTAACTGACAGTGTAAAAAGAGTTCCATTGTGCACACAAGTTAATCTCAAAAATATATTATAAAATGTTAGTCAAAGTTCTTATAGTTTAACTCTAAAAAAAGAAAATCATGAAAATTAGAAGTCGATGGAAGGAGTAGTTAATTAGCTTGGAATATGTGGTAAGTTAGTTGCATACGATAACAACGATATTCATTTGGTTTGCAGTCCGCACACGACTTTTTTTTATTATTATTATGAAGTATAATTAATATAATTATTTTATTTACACGCAAAAGAAAGAGACGGAGTTTAATTTTTATATCTTCACAAAGAAAATTTAAAAAGATGAAATTATTATATTTTATGATGTTATTGATTTTTTTTGTGTATTAAAAAAAAGTTTTGTCGCTTTTCTATTCTTTCTTAAAATGTGTTGTATAACTTTTTTCTTTCCCTTTTCAACGTTATGAAAAAGCAGGTGTAGGTTATTTTATTTTTTTATGAACATGCTTTAACTACATAATTATGAATATCTATCTCAAGATTGTTAGTATATAATTATGATCTTTGAGATAATGACATGACACCTATTTTATACCATCTAATGTATTGGTTTCTTCTTTTTTTTGGTATTGTTTTATGTGTGGATGTACTTTCTCTTGGTGAGGTAAACTTTATGTGTGCTCTTGTTTGGATTGAAAATAGTTTATTTGTCGATTGTTTTAAAAATAAATTTTCATGTGTACTAATATTTTTTTAATATATTAAAAAAAGATAATATTTGTTTCTTAGATTTTATTTTTAGCATAAACTACTCACTCTCCAAGTCAAATTATTTTTTAAAAAACCTAATACTAAATTCATTAATGTAGACATTATGATAAAATTTCTTATATCATAAATCATTGTTTCTTACGGGGTATTCTTAGACCAAAATGGATAAGTAAAAAATAAACGGAAGGGGTATGTATTACATATGGACCAAATTGACCCTATCCAGTAGACCTTTACATGTCTTGTTTCTTTTACTACACTAATTGTTTCAAAATAAGGAGTATTATTTTAACTCATTTTAATTTTATGCTATTAAATTAAAGATAAATTTACTAAAATGTTTCTTGATCTTGTGGTATTATATTATGTGAAAAGTTGAAATTAAAGTGTTACTAAAAGAAAAGACATTCTTAATAAAAGGGAAATGAAGATAAACAAATTAAAATAGAGGAAATAGATACTTTTTGGGAATTGAGCCCTATTAAAAAGAGTAGTTCTTTAATACAAGGGTACTAATTTTTGTCTCAAGTTTTTACGATTACAATTATTATTAGGGGTGGACATGGTACAGTGTCGTGCGGTATTAAAAAGCTGGGTTTGGTAATTTTGGTTTACAATTTTTAAATTTAAAAATACTATAATATTATCATATCAACGGTATTTTAAAGTTTGATTTCGATATTTTGCGGTACGATAAATCGATGACCATAGTTTGGTCAACTCCAACTTACAAATATTCATATAATAAAGAATTATGACTTTGACTTTTCAAGAAACGTCTCAATTATATCATACTAATATCTTACATATATATAAAAAATCAAAATAAAGTACAAACAATTCTCTTTGTTAATCAATCACCCTAAAAGAATTTACATCAAGATAAAATAGTCAAAGTTTCAAGATCTAAATAATTAATTACTATTTTATATATTTATTAGTATTAAATAGTTACATATATACTTTGGTATGGAACTCTATACTTCAAAATTTTTATTATAAATATCAAATATCATATTGAATGCCAATTTTTTTCTAAAATGCATATCAAATACCAAAATATTCATACTACTATGGTGTTAAAATTTCAATTTTAATACGATCTTCTTTTTTTCGCTAAAATGACATTTATTTTGAAATAGAAAAAATAGTTATTTTGACTTCCATTATTGTGAAATAACGAGAGAATAAGTAAAACTTGGCCCCGTTATTATGTGCCAATAGTAGGAGTTGAGGTATCTCTTTCTATCACTCAAAAGTACAAGACACTATATACCTTAGTTTTTGCAAAAGAATATATGATAATCATTTCTTGTTTTAAGTGTACATTTTTTTTATTTATATTTTTATATTTGAATGTAAGCAAATAAAGTAATAATATTATCCTAAAAGCAATTATATATAATCTAAACAAATATTATTACAGGGGAGAACAGAATAAGGGTGATGGGGATGAGGCCTATAATATGAAGCAAAGATGAGGTATGTTAGAAGATCCGGAAAACACAATCAATATGAAATATCTAAAGAGTCCAATAAACATGAGGTGTGAATATTTCTAATTGGTTGAATACAGCTTTACCCCTACTGAGGTAGAGAGATTGTTTCCGATAAACCCCCAGCTATTGTCAATAACAATATTAATACTATGAGATACCATTTTCATAGATAAAATAAACATACTTGAAGTTGAAGGACTATTAGTACTACACATAATATACATTAGGGACAAATTTGAGTAAGAACCATCTTGGGATATATTTTTTTCTTCTCAAACAAACAAATTTAGAATATGAAATAACACATTGCTTTGGTGAAAACTAAAATTCCCCAAGAAGAGCTTTTTTGGTCACCGCTATTTAATCTCTACTCACTTTTTAAAATTTATTTTGCACAACTACCAATCTCAGGACAACTTCAAACATCACGGATTCAAGATAAAATGTCTAAAGTTTCCTACGATTGAACTAAACTTCAGTCATATGTGATTGAAATAAAACTAAAAATAATTGAATTTCAACCGTATGTGCCTAAACTTCAAGTAGAAATACCTGCAACAAAATCAGGTATCTGTTAACCCCCCCC
>NC_064291.1:4710527-4752670 GCF_019186545.1 Solanum stenotomum | reverse complement strand
CCCCCCCCCCCCCCCCCCCACACACACACACACCCCCCCACACACAAATTGTTTTAGGCATCTTACCCCAACTCAGCCACACCATCATAATAGGAACAGATAGTCCCAAAAATATATATTCCATCCCCTGCTCAGGTATAAACAAGCTAGGCACATTGGAAAAACATTACTAGCAACAGAAACTAATCACAGCATAAGGAACTCGACAAAGACAAATTCTGCGGTTTTCATACCAGAAAAACCATTCCAGCTACGATGGGAAGTTTCGAATACATTATACAACTGACCACTTTCCATTGCTTTTACAGTTTCTATACCAAACTATGCCACCATTGAGAAACAGTCATAACCCTGCAGAGCCTGCTTACTGTTACTCTATATCTATAATTAACATTCAAGTTGCACGTCGATCCAAAAAAGGTGAGAGGTCACGATGAACAATCTACAGAATTTTGTGAAGATGGAAGGAGGCTCAAATGTCTGTCAAGATCAATGATGACACAACAACAACATAAGCTAGAAAGAAGAAAATTGCTATCTGAATGAAGAACTTGGGATTGTCCCTCATGTTTGGAGACGTTACTGCCCTGCAACAGTGAAACAGTGACATTGTCAATTTGGTTGGCAGAAAGCAGCCTAGTAATTTGACAAGTTTTTGTCTGCAAGAAGAAATACCTAGCAATGCGTTGTGAAAGCCGATGAAAAGGCATGCTTTGAATAAACACAATACCAGGCCCCGTTAGGACAGCTGTCACCAGATTATCATTCTGCAATGGTACAGATATTATTAGGACTTAGGACCATCACCTCAGAAACCAAATAACAAATGACAACAGCAGATGCAAGTCCGATTAGTTCCTTGAAGCAGAAGACAACAGCATATATTTTCATAGAGAACGAATATTCACAAGTCAGATTAGTTCAATCATTAGTAATAAAGAGAACTCAAGTAATTTTACTGTAACCAGCTAAAAAAGTATCGAACTCTGCATACTAATGGAAGGAAGTACAAGAAACTTGCAGGCAATCTGATCTTTTATAAAGGAAAAATTACACTATTGTTTCTTTTGTCCACTTTGGTAGAAATGATATCTGGCATTAATTTCCTTTTGTTTTTAGGTGATAACAATAGCATCAGGGATAACTTGCGCATCTCAACTAACCTCTCCATTCTCCACCAGTACAGGTGTCAACTCTGTTCATCAATATGTGAAAATATCATCTAACTTATTTTGCCTCTACAGAGATTTGACCCCTGGCTTCTCATTGTCCAACTGCCTTTTTAAGTTGAATACTACTTTTGTTATGAGCAAAGATGTTGCAAGACGAGTAACGAACACGAAACTCCAAAACATTGCTGCCCAGCACAGGTATTACATTCACATACAATGAGATTTTTAAATCATTAATTGATGACTATTATCTAGAAAGAAACAGCTAGGATAATATTTTTGAAACATTAATTGATGAATTTTTTCTTTTGATCAGTAAAAGATAGTATTATAGATTGCTAGCATTAAGAAAATGCTGAGAAGTATGAACAGCTAGCAACAGTTACATATTTTGTAATCCGCTAAAGAAATCAAACATAGCTTCTACAGAAGTAATTGAAGCCATGCTGCACCAAAAAGAAAGTAAGGAGATACATCCGTATTTAACTACAAATACAGATTTCATTAATTGTTGAATATTGTCCAGCAAGAAACAGGTAGGATGAATGAGAGGGGGGGGGNGGATATCAAACAAACAGACATGTGAAAACATACCCCAAATACCACCCTTCTCATGGGTCCATTGTATTTCACTTGAACATTGACAGTTGATGATAATGCAACGATACTTGGCACATCAACAGCAAGTACCTCACCCACCTCAAGATTTTTCTGTACAACTGAGGAAGAAAAACACATTTTGTCAAAGAAAGGAATCAGAAAATAGAACTTATGATATTTGAAGACCTCTTAATCTTATATTCTTATATAACTCGAATAAGAAAGTAGTCCAAGCATTCTTCTTATTTAACCATCTGATTCCCCCAAGAATCCAGTACTAGCTCAGTGAAGACATGTCACGTTTCTGAATCACATGAAGGCAAGAAAGAATTTCCCAAAATAGAATCACATTTGTGTGGGGATGACCAATAGCAACTACGCCTCAATTACAAACAAGTCGGGTAGGTGAATCCACACTTACCATGTCTCTCCATTTAAATTTATCTCGGGCAAACATTTTACAAATAAAATAATAAATACTAGAAGTTCATATATTTTTTGTGGGCGTTAAAATCTTTGATAGGGTTAAAAGTGTGAATCCCCGTGAATTTCTATAATTAATTTGGGTTAATTTCAAGCTGAAGGATGCAATTTAATCGAACTTGGGTCATGCAGGACCCGCACAAGTATAACAAAGTCATGAGAACGCTTGTATATAACATTGATATAGCTTGGAATATCAATGATATAAGTATTGGGATTAAATGAAGGAATCCATGTTATTAAGTTGTTGGGATCATTAATTAGTAATGATTGAAGTCACAATGAGGGAATGTATTAGTTAACAAAATGAAATGCAAAGTGAAACAAATTTGAAATCAATGTTTCTCTAAAGACAGACAATTAGTAAACTATGGAATATAGAGAAATGGAAACACCGCCTGCACGTTGACAACCAAAGTTTGGCGTTGAGCAGATATCCCGCAGAGGCAAAGATTATTTCTGGATATGTCTGTGTTTGTTGTGTGACGCACAAGGACTAATTTTTGCTGCAGAGTAAATCTATAATGGTAATCAGGGAGAGAGAAAAATGGACCAAAAATTGTTTAAGCTTTGGGAGTTTTAGGAGCGTCAATGGTATTACATCCCCATTAAATGAGTTTCTTTGTGCATTTATGGATGGCATTCAAGTATTAAATACTAGCCATAACACCAAGTCATCATTGAATTTTAGATTCAACCTGGTAAATTCTTGACCTCTTTCTCCATTTTATTGATGATAGGGGTATTATTGATGTGTTCTTTAGTTAGAAACACCAAGTATTTCATGGATTAAGCAAGACATAGAATGTATGATTTTTCGCCATTATTGGGTTAAGCAAAAAAGACAATAGATAGTGTCGACTTGGTGAAAATTAGTTAAATGCTATTCCTTCTAAAGCTGAAAGCATTCCAATTATTGAGTATGACATGAGAGATTTAGAGTTAAAACTCAAGAATCAACTTCTATGGTGAGCATATGGATTTTTACTAGACTTGAGAAGTCGGGCCTAAGCATTGGACACTTAGTTGGCTTAGTTGGTCATGACGCGCCATTGATATATGTGTGCTTGTATATGTAGACTGGGAATCATTGACATCATTGGATCTTTTGGGGTAAGATTTAGAAAGAGATTCGAGGAATGTTGAAACTTACTACCTCTTGAAGCTTATCCCAATTTTCATATTGTTGAATTGATTTTCGGAAGCGGTATAAGGTGAATCCTAGCTTGTGGGGGAGTAGGTTGAGATTGCACATCAAACTACATGTGCCGGTGTAGGTATACATTCCAAGGTTTGTGGGACAAAGTCCCCTATTGAGAGGGAAAATGATCATTGCTTGATGTACTGAGGTTAAGTTGACTTGTACAACAATACAGGAAGCCGCCCAGACAAGTAGGTCAAATATTTATGACTAGGTTGATCACCTAGAGTTGTTGTTTCTATTTATGCAAGTGTCGGTATGGCGCTCCAGGTAAATAATAAAATCTCACGTGATTATGATTAAGCTTTTTTTTTTTGATGACAAGGAAAACCCGCAGCCGCTACCCTTTGGGTGCGCACGTGGTAAAACCCTTGCTCCTATGCAGTAGCGCGCAAACCATACATGAAAGGTAATTCGCACTGGGCGAGCTTGACCCAGAAGGCAAACCCCTTGCTTTCGCTGGCAAGGGGTTTCGAACTTGAGACCTCCAACATGGAAGTCCCAAGCCTAAACCATTGGGCGTCCCTGAAAGGTTGTTATGATTAAGCTTTAATGCTAAGAAATGAGGATTTTGAGATACATTTTACTTTGATATTTATTTCATTGTTTAAACTAAGAATTGATATAAATGCTTCTTTCTTATATCAATCAATATACATATCACTCGATTTCTTTAAATCTTGTCTCACTTCTTGGGGAAACATATGAGACATACTAAGCATGCGGAGCTTAGGCCTTTTGGCCATTCAGCTTTTGATTTCAGGATTATGTGTTGACCATCCTGAGCCATGTGGTTAGGAAAACTCCACCTCTTCCAATTGGATAGTTTTGGTGAGACTCCATTTACTTCTCGTGGATCTTAGACTGTGATATTCTTTGAGTCGTCGGGGTCTGTCTTGGTTGACTAGCTTAATCCTTGTCATAGAAGTTCCATAGACGGTGGTAGTTCTTTCGGATCGTAATTATGATTGTTCATATGGAATGCATGCATGATAATTTAGTACTTTTATGAATATTTCATTTCAAATGAAAAGTGGTTGATTCAATGGTTGTATTCATGCATGGTTTTCAATAATTAAAGGATTTGGGATTTCCAAAACGCTTCCGCATTCATGAATCTAGGTGCATAAGCAGGGATTATTAGATGGGTTGGTTTGCTCGGGCCGAGTAAAGTCCGGGGTGCCTGTCACGTGGATTTGAGGTGTGACAAAAAGACTTCTAAAACCATAGGACCTAAAGTAAACATACAAAATATGACTAAAACATATTCCTAGCCTATTGGTATCGCCGATATAGATCAAAATAAAATCTCATTGAATGGTGTCAGACAACTCTACAGGTTATTGGACCCTCCACATTTTCTCCCTTTTCTCTCTCAAGTGGCAGGGTGCTGGCTTGGCTCAAACAAGCACATATAAGACAAAATGAAAGTGAATACCCATCATCTGTTCTTGGCATGTCATCTTTAATATATTTCCATAAAACTCTACGTTTATTGGTGAAGTGAGCTTCAAAATCATACCAGAACCACCCCCAACTACGAAAGCAAGCCCTTGGCCCGATATCTTCTGCCTTAAGAATCCCTGGAAATGTTACAAGCATATCAGTCAAAGGCTCAACCTGTTTGTAGCAATTAACATCAGTAAGGCTGAAACTCATGCCCAGATATTTAAGCCAAGATAATTCAGTCATCTCACCTCTGCACTTGCCACGAGGTTACGTGGCCTTTGGTCAATGGCATTGCTGACTTTGACATCATTAATGGAGCAGAGGAATGCATCTGGCTACAAAATAATATCTTACAGTCATGTCAAGATAGAAAGCATACTTAACCGGTAGGCGTGTAAACAAACAGGAGTGCTGCTTTAAAGGAAGAGAACCAATTCGCAAAAGGGAAGTAAAGAAAGATAAAGAATTATCTTTACCTGGCATAAGATTTCACCTCCGAACTTTGCTAAATCAATCTGTAGGGAAACAATGAATTAGAATAAAACAAACCACAAATAGTATGTGTAAACAGAATCATATATGCTAACAGTTGTGTACTATGCCCCACAGCAAGAACAAAGAATATTTATCACCAATTTCTGGATTGATACACACAAGCATGCACATAATAGAAGATTGAATAACCAAACAAGATAAAGATATAGTTTGGATATGAACGAACCGGGAGGATTCTTGCCAGAGAAGGAGCAGCAATTCCAACAAACCCATCAGTTGTACCTGTATTGTGAAGAACTATGCTTGTAGTATTCTTTCCAAAAAGCCATTGCCAGACACCTGCTTCGTTTTCAGTGGCATAGACATTTTCCATCTGGATGGAACCAGACATATAGCACATGGACCCTGCAAAGCATTCGAAGATTCCCGTAAGTCAGTTAAGAATGAGTAGTAAATATCAAATTTTAAAATGATTTGTGGGTATTTTGATTAAGTTATACTAAATATCCTTGAGCAAAAGTATATGACCTGATAAGATACAGTGCTCTATGTATAAAATGGCAACTTAACATTTTTCTGAGGCAATATATCTCCCCTCCTCCCCCACCCCCACCCCCAAAAGGCAGAGGAAAGAAAATGGAAGACTAAAAACAAAAAAAAACCAGTTGTATACACCTGGCCAATTGTTAAGCATTCAAGACAAATCAGTAAATACAGCAAGCATTAGTGGGGCATGACCCAATTACTATGATGTGTAAATACAAGCACATTGACACAATTAACAGACAGTTTACCATTCGTTAGGGGTGAGTGGTTCAATACGACAACCTTCTAGAAGCAAGCCTATTCCTTAAGTGACACATATTAGACCAAATTTTTTCGTGTCATGCAATGCTCGTCTTCTGTTGCATAAAGTGTGGAAACAGTGTAATGTAACCTTCCAAATTCAGACTTAGTAAATGTTTCTATCCCAAAAAAGTAGTTAGCAACTATGAGTCAACAACTTCTACGTACTCCACACATACTTGTACACCCTTGAGAGTTGAGGCAATATCAGCTCACTAGTTGGTTAAGTTGTAGACTTTACAACCAAACCAACATGCATTCTTTAATATCAGTATGTCGGGCAAAATGAGGAGATTTGACATCATGTTCATTGTAAGACTAACTCAAGCAGTCAAGGTGTGCGTGCGCAAGCTGGCCCAAACACCTTGGTTATTCTTTTTTAAAAAAAGGACTAAAGTTTGATAAGCAACAGGCTCCTTATAAAGAATATTTTGTTTTGATCAGGTAAAGTAATTTCATTAATAAAGGCATCCAGAGGATGCAAAAGCAGAATACATAAGAACATGATTAGCAACATACCAGGTTTTGCAATAATTCTTTCTTGTGGCTTCAACATAATCTGAAACATATATACAGAAAAGAGACAGAAATATAATCAGAACTTAATAAGTTTCCCTCTTACCGAGAAGACAAACTGCATGTGAGGTTACCTGAACGATCTGAGCTTCACCACCCAGAATTTGAAAAGGTGTTACAGCATCTTGCGGACTCTACAGCACAAACATAATGCAATGGTCAGGATATAGCTTTGTGTAGACAGAGGAAGGGCGAATTGGTTCATTATTTATGTTATGATTCTTCAGCCTAACTCAAGAGGTGAGGATTGCTCAAACCGGACTCTTCCCCCACCCTCACACCCAGCGTTGGACATCTGATGCATGTGCAATTTAATATGCGTGTCCAACATCGGAAAGGAGAATTTGGATGGGTTTTGCACTATTACCATGATAAGAAATGGACATTGGAGCTGACTCATCCCCTAACGCTAGCTCATGGGGGAGGAGTTCCCAAGACCATATAAGATGACCAATTACCCATTCCACTATCGATGTGAGACTTCTAACACTCTCCCTCACATCCAGACCTAGTAAACTGGAGTGTGGACAATATAATATGGGGGCCCAAAATCAATGAAAAAATAATTGAGATGGGCCTTACTCTAATACCATGATATAAAATGGACAATGACCGGACTCATCCCAAAATGCTAGCTCACGCAGGAGGATTTCCCAAAATCATATTAAGGTGATCAATTACTCATCCCACTACCGATCTGGGACTGCTAATAACTTATTTAGTTCAGACCAAGTTATAACTTTGCCTTCTACAGTATTTATATCTCCTTTTTTTTACTGTGAGCGACAAAACCAAGCACGCATATCATATTACACATAGTTTCCAAATTTTCTATGATGGACACTCAATAATTATAAGTAACTGGACAGCGGCAGAATAGCATATCCTTTAGCTCGCGAGTTAATAATTTCACTTTCCAATGATGATCCAGAACCTTAACTAGGGACAGTTTGTAAGTTGAGACAACTACCGTTGCAAATAAAATGAGATTCTATCAGGACACCCTTTAACATATCAATCATCACTTAAGCATCACAAATCCTCTATATCCATTCTAATTCATCCAACAAATATTAGCATTTCCCAAAAACTCTTCAAAACACCAAACTCATAACTTCTCCCCACAATGTGATTTCTCAAGCTGTAAAGTTCCATTCTTTTAACCCTTCTCCCAACTAAAAAGCAAATTCTAACATTTTTATACACATTGTCAATTCCTGATTCTTACATAAACTCCCCCCACCCCACCCAACAGATTTTACACACTCGAGCCGAAACAATTTCAATCAGTAAGAACAAAAGAAAAGAAAAAAACCTCAACCACCAACTCCAACTATATACAAATTAATTTTGCACTCACCTCGACTAATTCCGCAGGACACACACGCACCTCATACTAATTCCATATGATACAAATGAGAAAAAAATCACCTAGTATTTTCCTTTTATCTATGCTGGAATTTGAACCTACCTCCTGCTACTCAACCCACTTCATTGAACATTGAACACTAAACCACGCCATTGGGTTATAAAAATTGATTTTAAAAAATTTAAATTTATGAATTTCATACTGCCATCACCAAAGAGATTAATCGGTGCAATGACACCAACACTCTATAACATCAAATCCTGGATCCATCTTCGAAAAAAAAATACAATAAAATTGAGAAAAAATTCCAAAAATAACACAAAAACTTGCGAATACCTGATAAACAAAAGGTTGAAACGGCGTCGAGAAAAATGGGGCAGCCATAGATCGAATAAATTTCAGAATTTTCAGATCGCCGGAAGATCAATTTTCCGATTAGGATTTTCTTTTTTTTGTTTTTCTCTTTTTTTGGTGTTAATTTTTTTTTGTATAAATATTTTTGGTTCGTTTTGGATTATACTGTATTAAATATATGATATTAATTAGTAATAAGGTTATACTAAAGTATAAAATTTTATTGTTCCATAAATACCCTTTGGTTTTCATTTAGTTTTGTAATTAAAGTCAATGGCTCGTTCAATAAGCAGTAGCGGCATTTTGGTCAATTGAATAGATAGTTATTTATATTTTTAATATTTATCTGTAGTTTTAATAATTAATAGTACTATGTTATTTTCCTATTGACGTGGCGATTCCTTATTGGTTAATATATCCCCATCGACGTGGTCTTACTTGTCCAACCTGTCGATCCTTGACTGTTGCTGACTGGTTATTGGAGTTTTTATAAAAATTAAAAATTGAACGACAATTAAATTTAGGGAAAATTGTATGAAATAGTAAACTATTAATTCAAATTAAATGTTATAGTCATAATTTCTTTTATTTGTAATTTGCACTAAACATTCCATGTTTTTTATCATCTCATTTGTAGATCGAAATATATAAATGCAGGACCCATTTGTATACCAAAATATACAAATGCAGGACCCATTTGTACATCAAAATGTACAAATTGATCGAAATATACAAATGCAGGACCCATTTGTATACCGAAATATACAAATAGATCGAATTATACAAATGCAGGACCCATTTATATTCCGAAATATACAAATGCAGGACTCATTTGTATTCCAAAATATAAAAATGTAGGACCCATTTGTATCCCGAAATATACAAAGAGACCAAAATATACAAATGCAGGACCCATTTGTATACCAAAATATACAAATAGACCTAAATACATATAGGGGAAAATTATATGAAATAGCAAACTATTAATTCAAATTAAATGTTATAGTCACAGTTTATTTTATTTGTAATTCGCAGCAAACATTCCATTTTTTGCCATCTGATTCGGTATACAATTAGTCATTTTCGATATATAATTACCCATTCGGTATACAAATATATAAAATGTATAAAATGTGTTTGTGTTTGTATGAAACGAGAGAAAAGTGTATATACAAATACAAATACATATATTTTCGTCATATACACTTATAATTATATAAATACAGATCTTATTATACAAATTACAATATATAAATGAATTTATACAAAACTGAATAATTTGTATAAAATTAGATGTATCTAGCGAATTATACAAATCAAAAGCTCCATAGCAAACATAAATTTTGTTATGGAGCGCAATTATGTAAACAATAGTTATAATATACAAATCTGATTTTTATGTTTACTATATGTACAAGATACTCAATAAAAATCATATTCAACCAATTGGAAATATTCACTACCTCATGCTTATTGGACTCTTGAGACAATACATCACAAAAATAAACTCATATTGATTGTAAACAAGTTTTACAAATAATATTTTATATTAATTGTATTTTTTGCGCTTTTTAATATATCGTATCTTCATTTCATGTCATAGGCTCCAACTCTACCCCACTCTTAATCACTTCTCATAAGATTTACTTAATTTATATATAAATACTTTTAAAATAACATTATTTGCTCAAGTATAAGATGCTCCTAATAAAAAAGTAATACTCTTATTTATTTTTTTAGAAAATCTATTCCATAAATGGTCTATATTTTTAAGATTTAACAGAGTTGAGAAAAGTGTATATAACAAGGTTACATGTTTAAAACATGAAATGATTATAATATAAGTATTATTTAATTTTTGCAAAGATTAAGGTATAATATCTTGTCCTTTTGAGTGATGGGGTCACTTTTTTTTTATTCTCCAATTATTTCGTAATAATGAAAGTCAAATTACGGCTAATTCTAGCAAAAATATAAAAATAATCAAATATTCTGAGGCAGTGACAGATTCATATTTTTTGCTCAAGGGATTCAAAGCGTAAAGAAGAAGTTTAGGTGGTAATGCAAGTGTGCGGTGAGCGTAGTAGTCCCTCGGCATCTTTGTTGTACAAGAACCATAGATATTTCATTGGTTCATAAAAGTAAAGACTAAACTAATCAAATATATCAAGGACAAAGATACATTGATAAGAATTTTAGTGGTTTGATAGTATAACATAAGTTAATTCCTAAAACACGTGAAAATTAAATGATGAAAAAGGCAGCGAGGCGGGAAAGAAAGATATTTACCTTATCATGCTAAATTTAACTTACTTTATCATATCGTATTAAACATTTCTTTCTACTTTTATCATGCTCCATCGAGCATTCTTAAAATTTCTTGTGCTTTTTATACTTTTATTTTGTAATGTTTTACTTTATTTTTCACTTTTTAAAAAAATTAAATTAGTATCCATTCAATCACATATTATTATGAAAATCATCATAATTCTCTAAAAGTGTGTAAGAATAGATTTACTTAATATTATAATGAATATTAAGAAATAAATAAATAGCATCGTCAATTATTTTAGTTCATAAAGTTCAATTTACTAGGTTAGTCATAATTTGTAAAAAAAGACAAATAACGAATAAATCAAATAAGTTTAGTTTCCATCTCTCTAAAATAGAATTAAAAATATAAAAAAAAATCATAATTTGTAAAAAAAGACAAATAACGAATAAATCAAATAAGTTTAGTTTCCATCTCTCTAAAATAGAATTAAAAATATAAAAAAAATCATGAATTATATTAAATTAGTATTTTAAAAGGATGTTGACGATACTTAAATTTCTTCATTCAATTACATCTAATTACCTTTTTTTTTTTAAATAATAATATTTCTATCTCAATTTCAAGTTAAATATAATTCATCATTTTTTAAGAGAGTTATTCGAGTTAGTATATGAAAAAAGTGTTACGTTGAAACAAAATGAATAATAGATATAAAAAGAATAAAAAATAAAACTAAAAAGAATGTGTCTAATAAATTTAAACAAAAACAAATTAAAAAGAAAAAAATGGGATAAAAGGAAAAAATAATGAAAAAGAAGAAAGAAGGTCTAAGTCCAAAAGTTGCATTTTCCAAAGCATTAAAAGAGGAAAAATAAATGTTGCCCGTGGGAATTAAATCCACGACATAGATTTCTTGAACAACTTATCCACTAAGCCAAGTCTATCCTTTGTTTTCAGGGGGATCATTTTAATATATATACGCATAAAATCAGAATTTAACGTTATATATACAATGTAATTTTTTGATGAGGGGGTTCGGGTGAATCCCCTAGACTCCACCTAGGTCTACCCCTGCTCTAAGGGGTTGTTTGGTATAAATAATAATAATGCAGGGATTAGTAAAATATGGATTAGTAATGCATGGATTAGTAGTGCAGAGATTAGTAATGCAAGGTTTATTTTTATCAAGTGTTTGACTCATTATTTCCCACCCCATCTTGTGTTTGGATTAAAATTCTATAAAAAGTTTCTTTCCAATTATACCCTTGAATTTATTATGTAATTGGGTCAAGTAGATAATTGGCAGACAATATATTTTTATATGGCCTTCTAACTAGCTAGGAGAAGAACAATTTTATTGTCATGTTTTCTATCTTTCCATAGTTGTCATCTTAGTAAATTGATTACTCACAAAATGTCAATTTTTAATTTACAAAAGATAGACCATCTAATTTTAAAATCGAAAAAAAGGTAAATAATAATAAAATCGAATAAACCATCTACAATTGTACATAACTATTGCAAGTTGTAATTTTAATATGTATGCAATTTTATAAATTGTCCAAAATACAAATAATTTTATATATATATATATCAACAAATAATACAATTAATTAAGATCACAAACGTCATGTGGTGATATATTTACCTCTTTGATTAGTAAATGCTAAACAATTCACATTTCAAATATTGTATTGAATTTATTTAGCAACAAACAACTCTCCCTAAATAATTTCTAAGCTAATTTATTTAAATGAATTTACTAGTATAAATATAAAACATAAAATCAAGAAAATAAACAAAATAATTAAAATGATTTGAGGGATATTTTTGTCTTTACATAGACATATCCCATGGTATTATATCCTATGTATTACTAATACCTCCAAATGAAAGGTATTAGTAGTACATCCTATAATACCATGTAAGATGTATAACTAATCCATGAATTAGTTATACATAGCTCAAATTCCTGTCAAACATAGTACTAAATAATATCGCACATAATACATGGACTATTTCTTTTAATGCTGCCTACCAAACGATCCTGAGTATTACCATAGACAAAAAATTAATTTGTCTCTTCAATTATATCATTGTATTAAATTACTATTTCTTTTTAATAGTGTTCCATTCTTGAGAAATATTTGTTCCCTTTGTTTCCATTTGTTTGTCATATTTTTTTTTAATAAAAAAAAACCTCTTTGTCTTTTTAGTGACTTTTTTTTTATATGACACATTTAAGATCACAAGATTAAATGATTTTTAGTAAAAAATTTTTTATATATCTTTGAAGCAAGACTATAAAATTCAAAAGTCTTTCTAAAAAAACTTCATATCAAGTCAAAATATGACAAACAAATGGGAGGGAGGGTAATAAGTATGGAGGAATCCTTAGACTTTTTAGGCATAAAATTCTCACCAATATTTGCGCGATGACAAGGAATAACATTCGAAAGTATTGCTGACTTAATATTTAGTTTTGACCTAACAAATCTTGCACCGTCTTTTCTCACTTGGGCGCACAACATGCTATTAATAGTGAAACGACAGCAGATATGTGAGGGTTCAAAAAGATGGGGCTTGTTCGTGCTTTTCGAGATGCTACCTATAATTCAACATGAAAGAGGAAACTACAGAATCCAATAATTAAAGCAAAAAACACAAGTTCATCATGAATTAAGGAGACATAAAGTAAGCAGTGTCACTTACAATCAATTAGGTGACATTTTCAACAAAGAATATTGGCTTAGAGAGCTGCTAAATGACGAACGAAAATTGATTGATGCTACAACAATTGTTGTATAGAAAGATTTACCTTCCTTGTATACTATTGTCATTCAAGTAATGAATAGATTGTTAATATAATTATTTTTTTTCACCCGATTAAATTGTTAATATGTGTAACGGAGTTATTACACATTATAAGCTAATTTGCCAATGTTATTTATATTAAAAATTATTCATTTCATAAAGTGGACAAGTATTGTTGGACATTCCAAAATAATATAGTGGACAACAATTGTTGGATGGAGGTAGTATTAAGATTATCTATTTTTTATTAAGGACGGCATTTAAATAGGAACAAAGGAAGTATTTAATAATGGTGATTTGGTAAAAATTACCCCCATCATTTAGGACTTTTTAATTCCCAAGTCAAATCAATATTGGACAACTATTTAAAAAATTTTTTGCAATGTTTTCAAATAAGTTTCCCTCCAAGTTATATACTCCTAATGTCACGACCCAAAGTTGATGTGATGACACTCGTCTTATCCAACCAAGACAAGTGATCAGCCTAAAACCCAAATATCACAAACTATGCGGAAGTAAGACATATTGAAATCTCCCAATATCATAAGTACGGATAGCTAAGTCAACTTAATAAAACCTCCGAAACTAGGTTACGTGTACAAGTCTTTAATGTGTTATAACAAAGTTGAAAGAAAATACAAGTCTCAAATAACATTGTTTCTAGAATAGAACAAGATCATAATTAAGGAGAAAGAAGGTCCGTTGAAATGACAAGCAGCTACCTCACAAACCTCCACAAGAAGCCTCGGACAAGGAGAAGAGAAAATATCACAAAGGTCCGCGCTAGTAACCTACAAAAATGTAGAAGCAAGGGGGTGAGTACCAAACCACACGGTACTCAGCAAGTAAACTTCTAAACACAAGCTAAGGAAATAGTATACGGGTACTCCTTACACCCCAACCGAACCTTCACAACTACAACATGCATACAACCAACCCAACCTAACAGTTCACAATTTACATAACACACAGCTCAACAACAACACTTTAACACTATCCTCAACAACAAACTCACTATTCATCAATCACAACTTCACAGAAAGACACTTACAAGATCAGCAACACACAAGATCAAGTTCATCAATGATAAAGACGTGCAATGTAATGAAATGTAATGTCAAGTATAGTGATGCATGTCTGACCTAACGATACCCATGGGGGACATATCTGTCCATGCATCCGTTGTGGCGTGCGACACGATCCTCGATATATAGTATTTGTTGTGGCGCGCGGCACTTCTCTCGAAATATAGTATCCATCGCGGCGCGCGATACGTTCTTCGAAATGGTACATCCTCTTTAATTTCTTATTCTTTCTCAATTCACTTAACACTTGTCACAGCCATGTCTCAAAACAATGCAAATGACATGTTCACACAAATAATGAGGAGATGTCCATTTTCATAACAATGCACAATTCACAACAATACAATCATGATACAACACCAACAATGAATCAGTAAGCCTTTCAAAACCATTCTCAACACATCACACACCAATAACTAATCACATAGCCTTTTATTATCCCTTTTTCATCATTAGAATTATTCAATATGGACAAGCCAACCCATCACCAAGTCCCATTACTTCCCAACACATACCACTAGAAAATACACGATTCTATGAACTTAACAAGGGTTTAGAAATTCACTTGCCTCAAATAATGAAACGATCACTTCGGGACTTGAGTCTTTCCCTTTCGCTGAACTTCCAAATCAATACAATCTATTCAAATAAATAATCATAATAAGATTTCAAAACTAACAACACCCATACTACTATATGTCTAGCTTATACCCAAAAACTCATCCAAATCTATAATCAAGTTCCTTATCTTGCTAGCATGTCAACTCTCATATTTTTCCAAATTTCAAGCCTAGGGTCAAGTCTTAATTCCTCCAATATCATAATTTAATGATATTCATATAATATAATACACTTAATATTTAATTAGCTATCTCAATATGTCAAAACTTGAATGGTAACTTGATAACTGTAAGAAAAGTTCCAAAATTGAAACCAATAGATAGTAACCTTACGGAAACCTTAACCCATATTTACATCCAATCACCCTTTATCACGGTAAAATTAGAAGCCCTCTTTGGCCACCAAAATGAAAAAAAATAATAATTAAAACCTAACCATTGATATAAGTAACGCGGCATAGCAGCAAATAAATTTGCCAAATTGTTAATAATCCCATTAACCTTTACACCCACAAAATATGATATTATAATGATATGCATTTTCATGTAACATTCTTACCCACTTAATGATGGTTGTCAGAACTGTCTCCTCAAATTGTCGAAAGAACGTACAACCAAATTTCAAATTCCAATTTCAACTTTGCCTAATTCAATTTAATTACATTTTAATAATTTGCACTCTGTACCCTAACACTTTATGGTAACAATTATTAATATAAAAGTTTGAGATTTCCTTTATAACAAGAGAAAATTAAAACTCAAATATGATAAAATTTGGTAAAATTCTAACAAGTTTAACTTTAATAACGATATTCTGATTTGTCGTTTCTCTCGTGCGAAGTCCCAACATTCTGGAAATGCGGTGTAAGAATTTCAAAATTTGAGCATACGATGATATTAACCATTTTAACCTTTTTTGAATAGATTTATAATATTTGTAACTAAGTTACTACACATTATAAGCTAATTTGTATATTTTGTTCATATGATTTGTTTAATTTGGACATTGCTTTATTTCCAACCTAAAAGTACTATGCCTTAAGCGACGTAAGTGTGCTGAATCGAATTCAAAACTAATCAAATTATGCTGCATAATCGTCAAGTGATGCAATAATTGAGTTAACACATGAAAAAGTTGAAGGAGATTTAATATATGTTATAAAAATAGCTTTAATTAATTATTTATAAATAATATTATTTTTCGTCAAAAGAAATCCTTCGATCTTATCTGGCTCAAGGATTTTGTTCATAGAATATTTATATCGTACAATCGACCATGTGCAATGATTGGAGTCAAGCTAAGTCTCTTTAATCGGTATATATTTTTTTCACACTGAATCCAGTTTTATTAACGCGTTTTTACTCGTTTTAGTCCACAAGAAAATTTTAATTTTAATTTTTATTCAAAGCTATCTTAACCAGAAGTTATTTTTCAAGGATAGAAAATAAAGAATTAGAATGGAATTTTTTTTGCTGCTACTAATGAAAGTTTTATGTTAATTTCATTTAGCTATGGACAAACGACATATTATAAGAAAATCTAATTAGTGTGATGTTTTTATTTCAAATGCTCATTATGTTGGGTTCGAAATAATCACCGCATTATACGGAAGTTTATAATTACAAAATTAAGATAGCGGCAGTAAATTAGATGAAAAAGAAAACTATACTAAAACAATTATAATATATTAATATTATTTGAGCAAACAACTTACATATCAAAAACTAATACAAAATTTAGGTTGTTGAGAGAGAAATCCTTCATTAAACGATTATATTGCGAATGTTATCGTATTAAGGTATGATTAGCAATCTTGTCAATTTATAGAGTTTCAAAATTCTTCTCCTTTCAAAAGAAGTAATACTATCAATTATGCTTCGATTTTCCTTTGAAAGAGAATAAAACTTAGATATGATTTAAGAAATCAAGACAAAACTCTAACAATTTTGTTATTTTTTTTAAAAAGGAATGATAACTGGTGTTTGGGGAAAAGTAAAAGTGGTTTGGGTCTAGCTATGGCATTTGCAAATGTATTCCATTTTTCTATTAACAATCATGCAAAAGCACATGCTGTTCTTTTTGAACACTTACAACATTTAACCGCGTCTACTAATTAATTACAATGTAACCCAAGTGGCTGATGGCAACTTTGAACCCAAAAATCAAAATACTACAACAACATCCAAATTAAACCAAGAGATTATATTGCACCCATTTATTGAAAACATTATATCATATATGTATATATATTCTACCAGTTAATATGAAAATAAAGTTATATATACATGATACACATATCAAAACCCTAGAAAAACCTTACAATTATAACTCCAAAATACAACATCAATAGAAAAATGAAACCCTAAAATCATCCCAAAAACCAAAGGGGGTGGGGGGGTTATTTTTTCACCACCGGCCAAAAGCATGCAACATTAGAAAGCAAATATGTTTCTTCTTGCCCTATTCACCCTCCTCCTGAGATAACACAAAGCAGGATCTACTCTTGTTATCCAAAACTCCGTCTCTCCAAAATGCTCGTCCAACTTCATCAAAATCCAATACAATGCTTTCTTTAAAGGAAGAAGCAGACAAAAGATAAACACGAGTGGTCTAACGTAGTCTGGTAACAAGAGGGACATGGTGCATGCCATAGAGAGGAACCCGAGCAAATTCACAACAAATGGAACAGAATTGAGGTATTTTTCATAATGCCCCGGGTATTTCAACTTGAACCAACGTACAAAACAGTACATAATCAAAGTAATTACCCCAATTCCAGCTATTATGGGATGTTGTTGAAACATATTGGTCCCGTATTTGAGTTGCAACAAGTTAGAGATCAATGACAATGATCTACCAAAGAATGTAACAATATCCATAGATGGAAATTCACTAATAGAGAAGAGCAAATGAGAAATGGAAGTGAAATTAAAGAGAAACCATGAATGGCTGAAAATTAGGGTCTGCCTAATTTATAAAAGTGGAAATGACGTTTTTAGTCCCTGTGTAGGGCAATTCTGGTACTATTTATTCTAAAAAATTTACACACTCAATATTTATCATAAAAAATTTAAAATAAGTTATATATTGACGTGTGATTATGAATTATCTTATTCTTTTTTCCTTAAAACCTAATGTAATAGACTTATAGGATTTCCATGATTAAAGTATTTTTTTTTATTAGCCGTGATTTCTTACTCTAAGAAGTTACAAAAGTGCAGTCACAATTTTTCAAAAAATCAAATAAAATCACGTGTCTTTTAAATATTTTAACCTGTTAATTATTATGTTTGTAGTTTTTCTTATGTGATTTTCAATTATACAAGAAAAAAAGAGATAAATAAATTAGAACGGAAAGATTACATAAATTATATAAAATATTTTTAATCAGAAACAAACACGTCAATTAAGAGATATTTGGTTTTAGAGTCGTCTGAATCGTGATTTGTAATTAATTAGTCATGTTATCTAATTAGACTTGTTTCTTTTTTTTTAAAAAAGAAATTATGCCAAGTTAAAATCAAGCTAACATAAAATATATTGTATATTCTATTTATTAGATATAAAGCTTTTCTATATTCTATATTATTTATTAGGAATGAGGGATATGGTGCATGTGCCTCTAAAATAACAAAAATCCCTTTCTATTCAACTTTAAATAATTAATCACCCATTTTGACCAAGTCATGTGTGCAGTAGATTAATTCCATATATATATAAATAAAAATTACTTTAGTACTGTGCAGATTAATTCTATATATATAAAAATTACTTTATTATTTTTGATGTTTCAATTTATGTGACACGTTTGATTTTTTTGAGAGTCAAATAATTTAAATTTTATCAGTAATTTTTGTCTGAATTCTTTAATTTTTTAAAAATAAAAAAATATATATAAACTAAGTAAAAGGTAAATTGCACATCACAATAATTAATAATAGGCTGGACAGTTTATTTTCCTTTTTTATCCAGCATTTTCAATCCAATCCATAATAGAAAAGGCTGGCAAACACCACTGGGCCTGATAGGCAACGTTGGAATATTTAAAATATATATAAAAAGTTAAAGTGACCGGAGGGAATCTCAGTATTCGAATTATATCAGCCCTACCAACGTTGACGATCGGGCCCAGTGAAGTAGTGAAGTACCATATAACAGAATCATGTCTAGAGATCTGTGGAAATGATAATTTAGTGGGTATCCAGATCAGGGGCGGATCTACAGTGTATATGAACCTACTTCGTTGAAAAATAACATCGTATATATATATATATTTAATCAGTTTTTAAAATTTTATATGTATATATTAAATTTTGAACCCACTAACACAAGTCTGAAGCTTAGCCGAGTGGTTGAGGGGGTTCAATTTTTAAAATTATAATATATTGAATTAAAGTAATCTAATTTAACTTTGAAAATTAGTTAAATTGACTTTTAAAAAGCGTAATATGATAAATAAAAGTGGACGGAGGGAGTACCATGGGGTCTTTTGTAATGACTTTTGATTTCTCACTGTTCGAGGTACTAAATTATCTCAAAAGCATGCAAATTGACTTGGTTCCCTTTGTCATTCATAATGTTGTCAAGAATGATGTGGTAATTCATTTTAATTTTCATAAAAAAGACGGTGATTATTTTCAATTATTAAAGACTAGAATAGGCATATTTGAGGGTATCTAAGATTTGCTTGGAAATAGATTGATGTATCATGTATTCTCTTATTTTCTATTCATATAGGAGGGAGAGTTTTCAAATTTTCAACATAGCTGTTTTTTGCCATATGTAAAAAAGCTTAAGGGCAATTTGGTCATTTCCAAGCTATATAGAAGGGACATAATAAAATTGCAAGATAAACTTGCTTGGAAAATTTGTACGTCTTGTTTTGTTTTTTGGACCTTAGCAAAAGCTCTTTAAAAAATCCATCCGTTTTTACTTATTTACAAACCATGCCTGCCATTAAAGAATATGATGGGTTCTACTTTTTTGTTTTTTCATTAATGTCATAAGACAAAGAAAAGGAAATATGAAGTAGGACCTATATTATATGCATTAATTAATAGAAGGAAAGTGGAGAAAAAGAATAGCCCACATGCATGGAAAGTACGTAAAGTTTTTTGCGGCTGAAAAGTAAATTTATTTGTCTGTTATTTAAGAATATTTTTTTATTTTTATCTATTCATTTTCACATATTAAAAAATATAATTTTTTTAATTCATATTTTGCTTTCAGCATTAATTACTTATTATTTTTCAAATTATTTTGTAAGATCTAATACTATTAAAGATCAAGAGATCAATCAATAAAAATAGTGTGGTAAATAGTTATATCAATTATTATTTTCTAAATTGATGTGTCAAATTAAAATATGACAAGTAAAAATGAATGAATAAATAAATAAATAAAGTAATACATGTTATTAGCTCTTATATTAAAAATATTTTCTTTTATTTCACTTGCTTATTGTGATAAATTAAGAAAAATAATTATTTTCAAGTAATTATTTGAAATACTAATAGTTAATTCAAAATTTTGAAATATAATTAATAGTTTCAACATGTCAGCTTTTGATCATTAAATGAAAAGATTGTGGGTATTATAGTTTTTAAAATATTTTTTAATATCAGCTTGCTTGAAAAAAATTATTATTTCTATTTTGTCATGTGGACTGTGTCAACAATTTATTTATTTATTTAAATCACTCTTTTCAATTAAATTACACATTATGCCTTATCCAGTATTGAAATGCATTAAATTTGTAGGGCCATTGAACTTTCTAATTTGACAAATGTACAAGATGCTCAACTTTTTCTTCTTCTTTTTTTTGTTCTAATGATAATAGTTATTATCATGTCTTCCATATAATTTCTCATTTGAATCACATGAAATTAAAGTAAATAATTTCATCATTATACCCTTTCATTTGAAAACTCAGATTATTATCACTGTTAAATTTAGTATTCCTTAAATTTAATATAATTAGGTCATTAAAAAAATGATAATTTATATTAATTAAATAAATATTATATATTTTTAATTTTGTTCTTATACCAAATTTTATTTTTATTTTACCAAATTAAGAGAAATTTATTATTTTTTCTTAATATTGACTTTATGATTAAGTAACTATATTAAATACTAATAGTCAAATTTAACTTTCAATGCATAATTAATAAAATTAATACATGATAAATAAATTTCTAATAAATATTTTCTTATGAGTTATGTCAAGTCAATATGGACCAAGTAAAACAAAATTTAAAGAAGTATTTATTGAGTCAGGTTCATAACTATATGTTTCAATGTACAAGATTTTGATAAAATAAAATATTTAAAGCTAAATGATATTTTTTTGAAATTTAAATTTAAATTATTAAAACATATATAATGATTTTATATATATAAAAAAAACATCATATTAAATTAAATGAAAAGGATAATAAATTCAACTTTTACCATGATAAGGTTGAAAAATATCTTACTCTTGCTATATTCCTTAAATAATTAAGAATTTAGACTTTAGTTAGGATATTAACAGTTCTTCATTTTTATTTGAAAAATAAATAAATATACATATTTATCTTGATATTTGTTGTTTTAACAAAGATATATATTAACAATTTCAATTTTTTATAACATTGGGCCCGTGTCACGGGGCAATTTTCTCTAGTTTTTTTTTTAATAATATAAGAGGGAGTTTGCATCAAGCANAAAAAATGATAATTTATATTAATTAAATAAATATTATATATTTTTAATTTTGTTCTTATACCAAATTTTATTTTTATTTTACCAAATTAAGAGAAATTTATTATTTTTTCTTAATATTGACTTTATGATTAAGTAACTATATTAAATACTAATAGTCAAATTTAACTTTCAATGCATAATTAATAAAATTAATATATGATAAATAAATTTCTAATAAATATTTTTTTATGAGTTATGTCAAGTCAATATGGACCAAGTAAAACGAAATTTAAAGAAGTATTTATTAAGTCAGGTTCATAACTATATGTTTCAATGTACAAGATTTTGATAAAATAAAATATTTAAAGCTAAATGATATTTTTTTGAAATTTAAATTTAAATTATTATAACATATATAATGATTTTATATATATAAAAAAACATCATATTAAATTAAATGAAAAGGCTAATAAATTCAACTTTTACCATGATAAGGTTGAAAAATATCTTACTCTTGCTATATTCCTTAAATAATTAAGAGTTTAGACTTTAGTTAGGATATTAACAGTTCTTCATTTTTATTTGAAAAATAAATAAATATACATATTTATCTTGATATTTGTTGTTTTAACAAAGATATATATTAACAATTTCAATTTTTTATAACATTGGGCCCGTGTCACGCGGCAATTTTCTCTAGTTTTTTTTTTTTAATAATATAAGAGGGAGTTTGCGCCAAGCAAGCTCCTCCCCGTCAACATGCCTGCTTGGCATAGGGGCATTCTCGGTATTTCATAATTACTTTGCTATAAATCTATTGTACTTTGTGCTATTGACCATGTACCTTTTTCAAGTCAGACAAAATAACCAGACTCCTATTTCATTCTCTATGCACTTTAACTTTCTCTTCAAACTATGGGCATTACTTCGGTTTTAATAAAAAGGCAGCTCGCATGCTGTCTCTTAACTTTATCTTCATCTTTATGGGCCCTACTTCAATTTTAAGTAATTTATCTTTATATTAGCACTAATTAATTATATGAATAAAATAAATTTTATCCAAAAAAGTAAGAAAAAGTCAGCGTACTATACAAATTTCCACAATGTTATTGAAAAATTTAGTAAACATAATGAAATATTTTTGTGGGCCATCAAAATTTAATTATTCTAATTTTTAAGAATGAGTTATATATGATATACTTAAAATAATTAAAATTAGACAAATAAAATAAAATTGAGAAAATTGTAATTTTATTGACCTAATATTATAGAATTATCAATACAGTTTAAAAAAAATACCACCAAATGTTTTTCTTTTTTAACTCTTTTCTAGGAATCTTTTCATAACTTGAACCTGCAGTTTTATCGTTGAAGGTAGTTATCCAATTCCATAATTTGTGTTTATAACTTTATAAGGTGTTAATACAAGTATTCAAGCATATAGTTAGTCTTTTAATGGTAATTAGCGAAATTTAAACAAATTATAACTTTTTGTTTAATATTATAAAAATAGAATAAACAGATTATTACAAATTGTGACTCTCATATGATTTTGTCACCTGTGGTTAAAAATAAAAACAATTATTCTAATTTTCAAGACAATAATTAAATACCAATAAATATAGTTTAGAATTTTGTGTTAGATATATACATATAATTTTGGAATTTTTTTTTGTGTATCGAATATAACATAAATAAAAGTTTATTTTAAAACAAGTCTTGCGGCGGCAAGTAAAATCTATATTCGATATGTATATATCTAACACAAAATGAGAAAAAATATTGAAAGTGGAAGGTTAGGTAGAGTGGACGTCNTACGAGAAGGGTGGTGAGAGAAGGAACAGATGGAGTGGGGCAGGAGCGCAGGGGAGGGGAACGAAAAAGAGGAGAGAAGAGGGCAGAGGGGAGGGGGAGGGGTTGAGAGGAAGTAATGGAGTGAGATAAGAAAAATATTTTATATTTTATAAAAAAATATTATTTTTTTGGGATAATAATTTTTAATCTTTAATTTTAAGTAATACTTAATTTTTATAATTTTTGTCAAGGTGGAATATTTTGTCCATGTAGAGTGTGATGTGACAATTTTTTTAAGTAAAAGAGAGAGTGTGTTACACACACTATAATGAGAGTGTTATAAAAAAGAGATGCGTTTCTCAAACTAATAAATGATAGTTTAAGTATGAAACTCACACTCTCAATAATTTATGTATGAAACTTAAAAAAAATAAGATATAACTTAAGTGTATTTTTGACACTTATCTCATATATTTTCTATCCTTACAAGTTAGATATATTTTCAGGCTATCCCTTCTATTATAAAAAAAAAAATATGGGAATTAAGAAAAAGGAGAAATAAATTGATCTATCAAGTTATACTCACAAGTCACAATAAATATTTTTATGAAGATACAAATATGGTAAGAATATACAAATTTTATTATATACTTTTCAGAATTTTGTTATATAATTCACTTGCCAATATATAAATAGAGCAATTTATTATGAAAATTTTCATAAATCATATATAAATTTTTGATTCATACAATTAAGAAATCGAATAGTAAAATTTCGTAATACTATAGCTACAGATTAAATATAATCAAAATTATAGCTATATTACATAATATACTTTAAATATTTATTACTTTGCCTAATTTTCCTATTGAAGTATGGTCAACATATGTAAAATTCAACTGAAATGTGCACCATTTATTGTATATTGTATATACTATATATGTCCGATTTGCTTCAGTTGGGGTCCACAACAATAACATAAACCAGCAAATGAAAAAATTATAAGGTAATTTATATAAATTACTCTATTTTAGGAGCTAATCATTTAGAATAATGCTACTTTGTAATATTATATTTTTTAAGGAAAAATTACGTGGTTAAGAAAATTTATACTACTTATTACTCATCATAGCTATGGTTTGATATAATTATCACTCGCGACTAACATTGTACATTAATTACGTGGGCTGACTTCCAGTTTGTATATTAGTCACATTTGTATATGTATAATTCGCAGCTAACAATTCTTTATATTTGTATACGATTGTTTATATTTGTATTATTGTATATGACGATGATTTCCTTTGGTTTTTCAATTGTCATCTTATACATTCAATCTTTTTGTGTATAACTTTTTAAAGTTTGTATAAACGTGTAGTTTTTGGATTTTATATAATATAATTTATATAATGTAATTTGTATAATATATTTTATATAATTGTTTAAAATTCATATATTTATGTTTGTATCAATTTGTTATCTTCAGACTTTATATTACTCAATTATACAAAAACACGTGAATTATACAAACGTACTTGCGAATTATACAAACGAGATGCGAATTATACAAATTATTGTCTTCTCTCACTCGCCTCTCTCCCCCCTATCCCAGTCTCGCTCGCCTCTCTCCTCCCTCTCCTAATCTCGCTTGCCTCTCTCCTCCCTCTCCCAATCTCACTTGCCATATATACAAATGCATATGTATAATATACAATTATCGAACTGATATACATATACAATTCACCTCTCTCCCACTTTTTTCCCTCTCTCGCTCTCCTCTCTCCTCTCTCTCCTAGTCTCACTCGCCTCTCTCCTCCCTATAACATGTAGCTACAAATTGTAATTATTAAACTATACCTATAGAGAGTAATTAAACTATTTTTGAGTGGCTATATGTGAAAATTCATATTTTAGCCTTTGGATATGTGTATCTGCCTATTTCAAATACATGTAAGACATATATATATATATATATATATATATATCAATTGGTGTATCTAATTAAAATATATGATTGAAGATCAAATGATTAATACTCCCCCGTCTACTTTTAATTGTCATGGTTTCTATTTTTAGAGTCAAACTACAAGAACTTTGACAAACATTATAAAATGTATTTTTTTATCATATTGATATGCAAAAAATTGCAATTTATAGTACTTTTCATATAGTTTTTGAATATCTAAATTTTTTGTTTAAAATATCGAATTAATGTAATCTAATTTAACTTTAAAAATTAGTCAAATTGACTTTCAAAAAGCGCAACATGATAAATAAAAGTGGACGGAGAAAGTAAGAGCGTCTAATTAAGAGATACAACTAATAAACCATTAATTAAATATTTAAGTAGTAGTATTAAATATTCAAAATAATTTAGGAATAAATATTTAATGCTAACGATGAAATATAAAAAAATAATATTTTTTCTTTTTTCAACTTTGTATCAAATTAAATAACATTACATAAATTAAAACGAAATTACATTAAAAAGGAAAAAAAATACAAAAAAGTTTTTTATTTTTAATAATTAATAAAAAAAAAAGGTACAAGTTGACAACTGGTACTAACCACCAAACAGGCAATTATGATTTATGAAAAAAAAAAAAAAAAGGTCACCTTTCCTTTCCCTTTCACTTTGTTTTTTTCTTTCCAAATTCATTTTCTCCTCAATTTCCTTCCTTACACAATTCAGCCTTTATTTGTTTGCTCTGCCGTTCGTTTAGCATTATATATTTTAAAAATAGGTATGTAATAGTAGTCCTTATCTCGTAATTTATGTGACACAGTTCGAATTGTTAAACATTTTAATTTTGATTGTAAATTCGGGTGTGGAATCTTTTATGATTGACCCTTTGTTTGATAATTTCAGATTCCAGTGATTTTATATTTTATTTTTGTATGAATGTTGATGAACTAATCTGCTATTATTACTTGCTTCAGGTCCTTGGATTCTGAAAATACTATAAAGATTTGATTTTTGATTTTGTGGAGAAACAGGGCCAAACCCCATTTCAATTCTTGGGATTCACCTTCTTTTTTCACTTAAAGAGAGGATCTTTATAAAATTTCAGAAGTTTTTAGCATTAGTTTGGCACAATTTTTGTACTTAAGAGAGGTAGCTTTAGTCTGCCCAGAATTGTCTTTTTATTTTATCTTTTACCTCTTATTTTATGTCTGCTTACACTGTACCCTTTTCGAACCCCACTTCTGTGATTACACGGGGTATGTTAATGTTGTTGTTACCTCTTATTTGATTATATATATATCTAGTTGTTTTTTT
This sequence comes from Solanum stenotomum, assembly GCF_019186545.1. Lineage (NCBI taxonomy): Eukaryota > Viridiplantae > Streptophyta > Magnoliopsida > Solanales > Solanaceae > Solanum > Solanum stenotomum. Next base: position 4,725,569 of record NC_064291.1, on the reverse strand, counting down.
TTTTTTAAATTATGCTACTAGAATCTGCCGGTAGTTTCTTATCCTTCGATTACTATCTAATGTCACTTGTAGTTTGACTATCACACTATTTTGTTGTAGTTGTTCCTTTTCTATTTTCATGTTTTGCTTTGTCATGCTTTGTATAGTATCTGCTTTGATATGCTTTTCCTTCAGCGGAGGTCTATACGAAACAACCTCTTAATCTCCCAAGGTTGGGGTAAGGTTTACATACTATACCTTTCCAAGGCTCCACTTGTGGGATTACGTATGTTGTTGTTGTATGCCAGTGGAATATATATATAGAAGGCATAATACATAAATGAATATTCAAACTTGGCCTACTGACAAGTAACCACTCCAACTTTGAGAATGCGTCCTTCCTTATTTTCTCCATTCTTTTGGTTTGTTTGTGTCATTTTGTTTCAAATGATTTGGTTTCTTACGACAATACAAATACGTGAAATGGATACTTCTTAATTATTGGATGATTAGTTCCTGTCTCTGCTAACAGAAACTGATTAGAATTGGTTCTCAACAATTATTCTTATGATTTATCTTGTCTGTCTGCCTTTATGGCTTTCTTTTCTAAAAGTTACTTCTTTATTGGTAATCAGTGATAGAGGGAAGTTCAACCCAAATAATTGGTTGTTAAACAGAGAGAAATAACTGTGAACTGATAGATATCTACATTAACAATGTATTCATATATGTCCTTTCACCTTTGCACTTGGATGTTTAGCTTAAATTAGTTTTTGTTTCTGCCTTGTAAATGGCCGGTTTCTTAAGAGTATTGCCTTTGTCCGTGGTTGAGTATATTATACTTCACCTCAGTAAAGTACCTGACATTTTGTTTAAACTTACATTCACAGATCTCCCTGTTTGAGTCTTGGAGCATATTGGAGGTATGAGATGGACTTTTTAGGCTGCCTAAGGGACTGAAATAGATATGCAAAAGTATCTCTTCTTTTAGCAACAGGATGAAGATTAGGAAATTGTTGCGGAAAATAATTGCTATTCTGATGTTCAGAATTGACTGGAAGAAGCTGGTTTTCATTGGTGCTATTCTGACAGTATTTAGGATAATATTTCAAATTTCTACACTTCCTTATCCTCTTACAGAATGGATTCTCTTCCCACCATCGGAGATTTCATCTTCCCAAAATTTGAATCATGAAAAGAACTTAAGGGAACTTCCAGTAAGTCCAGATATCAGGTTTAACCTTAGTCAGCATGCCCCCCTAGTTGTTTCACTCAACTCTACAGATGGACTGAGTGAAACACTGCAAGTTCTGGAAAGACGAGAACAAATTTCGAGACAGCGGAAAAGTAGGAAGCATGTGAATGCAGTAGATAAAGTTATTTTCCCTTCTTCACCTGTTAGAAACGTGTCCAACTATATGCTGGTAAGTTTTTTATTGTGCTTATATTCCTTAAGAATATTACTGAATCCGTTCGCCTTCTTACTTTCTTTTTCCACTGTATTAATATTTCAGAGATACACAGCATCTTCGACTCCAGATGAGGCACTTGCATATGCCAAACAAGAGATTGAGAATGCCCCACTAGTTAAGGATGATCAGGACTTGTATACTCCTCTATTCAGGAATGTCTCTGTATTTAAGAGGTAGATGTTTGATTATATTTGCTTAGATAGCTTATTTTTCAGATGATTTATGTTGATATCCTCTGATGAAGAGTCATATTTTTATGCTTTGTCAAAAAAAAAGACAGTCTTATTTATTATGATTATCACTTAATTCAGTTAGATCTTATCCTAGATAAAAGACTAGGCTTTTCTTCACTGAACAACCAGTGGCTATCGAAGCCTTTTCTATTATGAATATCTTTGTCATCTGTTTGTGTTTCAAAATTAGCTTTTTCTTTAAACACAATTAGGTTGACATTCCAGGAGCTATGAGTTGATGGAGCTTATACTCAAAGTTTACATTTACAAAGAAGGGAAAAGGCCGATTTTTCATCAACCTTATCTTAGAGGAATTTATTCATCTGAGGGATGGTTCATGAAGCTGATGGAAGATAGTCACCAGTTTGTGACAAGGGATCCACAAAAGGCTCACCTGTTCTATCTGCCATATAGCGCACGTCAGTTACAAAAGGCACGATATGTGGTGAACTCACATGATCTTAAGCCGTTATCAGTATTCCTGCGGAACTACGTGAACATGCTAGCTTCAAAGTATCCTTTCTGGAACCGCACATGTGGGTCAGATCACTTTCTTGTTGCTTGCCATGATTGGGTATGCATCTGTATCGATATTATCTTCTAAACTGTGTATTTCTTTCATGAGCATTCTTCTTTGGACATAAACTTTTAAATTTGCTTTTACGCCTGGGGAATTGGACTTCCTTAAATACAAGAAAAGAGTAGACTTATCTAGTCGTAAGAGCACATCATGTGATGTGTGGATTAGACACATATCAAGGAATCGAACCTTGTCACAATCAAAAACCTAGTATTTAAGTGGAGTAGGGTAGATGAACGTATCTATTATTATTCATAGAGTTTCGAACCGTGCAACAATGACCTTCGGAGTGGGTGGGGTGGTTATAGAAGAAGAATTTTCCTGCATAAGAAACTACTCTCTCTGTCCTAATTTATGACACTCTTCCCTTTTTTGTCTGTCCCAAAAAGTATGTCACCTTTCTATATTTTTAAACAATATAACTGTAAAATTCTCATTTTACCTTTCGTGAGATGATTTATAGTCACAACTATCTATGGCTTGTTTTAGACCACAAGTTTCATAAGTCGTTTTTTTCCTTAAAACTTCGTGTCAGTCAAATAAAGCCACATAGAAAATGGAATGGAGGGAGTATATGGTACAAATAAGAAAACCTTTTTTTGCAATTATCATGTGTTGAACTCTTTTCTGGTTATGCATTTTCGATTGATGAGTATTTTTCATTTTCTTACTATATGTTTTAACAAATTCTTACAGGGACCTTATACTCTGAAGGATCATGAGGATCTGAGTAGAAACACTATAAAAGCTCTCTGCAATGCAGATATATCTGAAGGAATATTTGTTTCTGGGAAGGACGTTTCCCTTCCCGAGACCACTATTAGGAATCCTAGGAGGCCTCTTAGAAACCTCGGTGGAAAAAGAGTGTCACAGCGCCCGATTCTTGCCTTTTTCGCTGGAAATATGCATGGTCCGGTACGTCCCAAACTTCTCAAATATTGGAGGGACAAAGATGAATCCATAAGAATTTACGGGCCTCTACCCCATAGAGTCTCAAAAGTTATGTCTTATCCTGAACACATGAAATCAAGCAAGTATTGCCTTTGTCCGATGGGTTATGAAGTGAACAGCCCAAGGATTGTCGAGGCAATATATTATGAGTGTGTTCCGGTTATCATCGCTGATAATTTTGCGCTTCCATTCAGCGAAGTACTTAATTGGACTGCTTTTTCTGTGGTTGTTTCTGAGAAAGATATTCCTAGGCTAAAGGATATTTTATTAAGTATACCTCTGAGACGTTACCAGATCATGCAAAATAATGTCAAGATGTTGCAGAAGCATTTTATTTGGAATTCAAAACCGACTAGATATGATCTGTTCCATATGATTTTGCATTCAATTTGGGTTAGCAGGCTCAACCAACTTCAAGTATCGGAGATATCATAATTCCTTGAGTTCTAGTTGTTCCAACATGATGGTCTGTTAGCTTATCAATTTGGATGTTGATATGCAAAACATTTCAAGAGCTGCAGCCGGTTCAGTTCTCTTAACATGTGTACTTGGAATGATCTCATCGAATGCTTCTGCCACATTTGGCTAGAAAAAACAAACTAGCTGGCTGTGCAAGGCTGCCATTCTATAAAGGAATTTAGTCAGAGAGATTACATCTGTTCCATAAACCGAGCAGAAACTGCTTTTTGTACTTTGACAGAAAGAGTTGCCCGCAGAAGACTAACTCAGATAAACTGAGCTTTGACAGTTGATACTGATCGGTACATGCCAACATTCTGTGTGTGACTAGAGGCGATAAAATAGAGCCGGAGAATGAGTATGATCTTAGTTTATGGATGCATTAATTTTCTCTCTTTGCTTGTGTATGCATAGTTCGAGTCAAAAACAGTGGGTTCAGTTGAGCTCATTCATGTATCATGTAACAAAATTGTATAGAATATATACATGTAGGTCATGAATGTGTCTTAGATAACATTGGTTTCTGATTTCTTCTTTTCTGGAAAAAAACATTATTATTTTTTGCAATCCTGTATCACTAAAAATTCATAGACTATAGCACACGAAAAAGGGTAAAAATCGCACACAAAAAATGGTAAAACTTTGGTTTTTCCGCTTTGGGGCTCGTTTGAACTTGAAAATGCGGCCGTTTGACCCTTGGGACCAACTCACGCCATTAATAAGGTCGTAGCAGACGTCCATGAAAATTTTTGACAAAAAATAAGCCGGAATCCTATATCACCAAAAATCTATGGACTATACCACACGAAAAACGGTAAAATCTAGTTTTTCACGCTTTGGGGCTCGTTTGAACTTGAAAATGCGCTTGTTTGCCCATCGGGACCAACCCACGCCATTAATAAGGTCGTAACGGACATTCATGAAAAATTTCGGCAAAAGACAAGCCAGAATCTTGTATCACAAAAAATTCATGGACTATAGCACACGAAAAAGGGTAAAATCTAGTTTTTTCCAGCTTTGGAGCTCGTTTGAACTTGAAAATGCACCCGTTTGCCCCTCGGGACCAACTCACGTCATTAATAAGGTCGTAACGGACGTCCATGAAAAATGAGCCTCTCTTAAATTTGAGGCCTAAATGATGTTGTTTTTCATATTGATACTGAATTTGCGGAGGCTATGGTTTTCAGGTAAGAAAATTCTTCCTCTTCAAAGGATCATAAGTTTACCAGAGATGCACGGTGATTATTTTTATGACTTTTTATCGACAGGAAGAGCTATATTAGAAATCTTATAAGAACACGAAATGCTGGTACCATAAGTATCCGAGCAACTTGGCTCAATAATGCTGATACCATAACTATCTGTTGTTTAATTTTGGACACAAAATTACTAAATGGTTGTCTAGATACCATTGTCTAAATTAACATTTTTATGGATGTCCTTCTTCAGGCATTTGGATTTGTTCTGCCCTTCGTCTGCCTATTAAGAGATGATCTTGAAATTCAAGCTGCCAAGGTAAGCATACGTATAAATTAATTGTCAGTGACGACAAATTTGATATCTATATTTGGATCAACTATTGAACGGTAAGGACTTATGTGAGCTCAGTTGTGAATACTTTAAGGACATATTTGAACATTTTACGTAGAATTTATATCATCAGTACTTTCAGACATTTCAAATTTAGCTACTAATTGTAAGAAATTCAGTCATATCTAAGAAATGATACTTCACCTGAAATGTAACGGAAGAAACTTCAACTTTGATCCTTCTACCAGATGAAACCTGGTAGGAAACAATGTTCTAAATTTGACTGGAAGTTGTCGTCATCCCAATCCAGTTGGCTCCACCATTCTGATTCTCCGTTTATTACTTTGATGTTGTCGGAGGTTTGAATAGAGAGAGGCAACTTCCTTATTTGTAAGCAAGATGTCACTCTAAGTTCCTCCAGGTGTTCCCACATACTCTGTGGCTGCCCCAACGTTCCTAATTTTCGCAAGTTATTCAAATATAACTTCCGAACTCTTGGAATTTCTGAGTTGGCAAGGGAGCTGCATAGCACTAACAACTCTACCAGCTGAGAACAATCGGTAATTGAAATTATTTCCAAGTGCTTGGGTGCAGAAAGAGCTCCACCAGTGTTAAAAAGACATGTTAAACTTCGACAATAGGATATATTCAATTGGCGTAGTTTAGAAAATCTTAGACTCAGAAGTTGACTGAAATCAGAAACACACTTCAAATTTTCTACGGAATCGAGGGTGAGATGTTCCAGATTTGGCAAAGGGTCAATCTGTCCACTTCCTTCTTCGACTTGTCTGAAATCACAAAAACATTTGTAAATGTAGAGTGATTTTAATCCATCAAAACTCTTCTTGTTTATAATCAACTTCCTGAGACCCATGCAATGTACTAAGTGCAAATCTCTCGCAAACTGCAACATGCCTGAGAGCTCTCCGTTGCTGAAAATTTCACAATTGGAGACGCCTATTATCCTTGTTGACCCGTTGAATAGTACTTCCATTCGAGTTTTCCCAACTTCAATGTGAAATCTTTTCAATCTTTTCATCCAGGTGTGGTCTCTATTCAAAATTGCTGATCTATCCAGTCTAATAAAAAGATAAGTTAGATTGTGTAGAGATGATATCTCATCAAAGGAAGTTGATCCAAGAAGAGTCCACCTATTATTTGCAACGAACCACGTGGACGATTTCATCATATTTAACATTTCAATGCTAGACAATTTGACAAAATATCCTTGGCTGATGCTCTCTAAATCAGCTGCAGGCATATTTAATAGCCTCAGATTTGTCAACTTGTCCATTCCTTGAGGCAGACAAAGTAATCCTGCATTATCACAATCAAGCAATTGCAAATTGGAAAGATTACCAATAGGTGGTAACTCTTTCAACTCATTGCAATTTTGTAGTATTAGAGCACGTAGTTGACATAAACTATTGATGGAACAAGGCAGTGCTCTAATACCAGTTTTACGCAGATTCACAACTCTTAGAGCTGGAAATGACAAAAAGAATTCATGGGGAATTTTGCTAAGGCGATCATTATCTTGCAATAGTAAAGTTGTTGCCTCTGGGCATTCTGTGAAGTTATCAGGTAGACATTGAATTTTGTTGCTTACCAAAGATATTCTCTTGACAGAAGCTGATACTTTAGTATGTGATATCTCAGTCAACCCGATTCCAGCTTGAATAACAGAATTGTGTTCATACCCAAAGGAATTAGCTACCCATATAGCAACGTCACGGACCACGTCATGCATCTTCACAAAATTTATCTCATGGGCTTCTAGCAAGCAGGCATCTTTTAAACTCTCAATAATTGTGATTCCCCTGTTGTATGCTTCTTCATATGTGTCATGTTCACCAAGGAACTCCTCTGTCCACAAGCAATTTATGAGATCATCAGTAGAAATAGCCGCCGGATATAAGGAGCAATACAAGAAACAACTTTGAATGTCACCTCTCCTTTTGTTCATATTGCTTCTTTGCTCCGAGGATAATTCAATATCCGGAGATTCCAAAGAATCAAAACTCCACTTGATGACCTTGTAAACCTTATCTTTAACTTCTTTGTTATGTGGTTCGGACATTCTAAGTGATTTCAAAGCATCTTTCCAGAGCTCGAACCTTGTCTTCCCTCTCATTGATGATCCAATAACAGTGATTGCCAAAGGTAAGCCATCACACTCTCTTGTGATTTCCTTTGCGAATGGTTGAATTTGCTCCAGATTGGCAATATCTCCCGCACTTTTGACAAAGAGTTGCCAAGATTCATCCACATCCAATGTGTAAACTTTCATTTCAGTGTTTGTTTTCATTTGGTTACAAACACTCGAAAAACGAGAAGTTATAATCACCTTGCTTCTTGCGGGGTCCTCAGGTTGGGGCACACCTATATCATCCAAATTTATTGCTTCCCAAACATCATCTAATATGAGAAGGAAACTCTCTTCTAGCTTGAGCCTTTGATAGATTTTGCTGCCAATGCTTTCTACACTTTCCTCGTCATCTACTTTTAGGTTTAATCTGCTGACAATTTGTGCTTGAACTTTTTTTATGTTTGTTGGTGGTTTGGGCACTGTAACCCATACCACAACACCAAAAGACAGTTTAGAACTTGACACATAGGTTTTTAGGAGCTCATTATTAAGATTCTTCACCAATGTTGTTTTCCCAACTCCTCCCGTACCCAACACACCAATGATGCATATCTGAAAGGATTCAAATACCCAAAAAAATAATAATTTACCCACAAGTGAAAAAGATGAAACAATGGTCATACAGAAGAAATTTAGAAAATTAGAGAAACAAGGAAGTTGGAGGCTTTGATCATTATAATCTCAATTTTGTTAAATTCTTTGCATATGCATTATGTTCTATTGTCATCATATATCATATATGACACAATCATTTAACTTCTTTTTTAACTTAAAAGTATATTTTGCTAATTAACCCAAAACAAATTAAGTAGGATTGGCATTCATTCATTTTTGAAACTCAATTAATATACTGTTTAAGTAATATTCACATGACAGATTTATCAATGACCAAATTCTAAACAATTTATGATTACTAATCTTGATTTAATTCCAACAATTAATACCTTATCATCTTCTAACAGTTGCAAGATTTTGTTAAGATTCCTTGTTGCTGCTGACTGGCCTTCTATTGATGGTCCCGGGATGAACTCAACATTTTTCACCTGGTAATTTTCTACCGCCAAACTGGATCCAAAGCTTTCTCCAACTTCTTTAAGCCTGCAAAGTTGATCTCGTATGTTCTGTGCTTGAGTGGAGACTTCAGAGCAAAGGCTGCATTTTGGACAACACTTATATGTGAGCACCTTAGCCGCTGCAATTCTGTCTTGCATAGTTTCCAATTCATTCTCTAGCTCGTGAACATCTTCCATCCACACAATAACATCTGGTTTTGGTTTATTGCCTTTTTTCTTATCTTCTTCCATCTTTGCATTGATATCATCTCTAAACTTTGTTAGCTTCTCCATTTCCTTCTTTAGATTTTCAATTTTTGACGAGAAACAGGCAATATTTTCAATCTTAGGATAGATGCATTTTGATACAAACTTTCCCACCTCAACAACAAAGCCACCTACAACATTAAAAAGTATTTCCATTGATCAATTCTTGAGGTAAAGAATAAAAATATTTCTGATCAGAATGCTAATGATGCTCTCTCAAAGATGATCAAATGAAGCTAAACTGACTGCTTCTTGTTTGTTTAAGACATAATACATAAATATGTCATTTAACTTGACTTCAGCTGACATCTATGCCTTCCAACTTTGGGTATGCACAAGTAGACATTTAAACTTGTATAAAATTGAATAAGTAGACATGCGCCCTACGTGACATAATACACGTAGGATGCCACATAGGACACAAAATTGCCATGTATGATACCACATAAGACAAATGTGCATATTTGTTCAATTTTATACAAGTTTAAATGTCTACTAGTGCACACCCAAAGTTAGAGGACACAAATGTCAGTTGAGGCCAAGTTAAAGGATACGTTCATGTATTATACATTTGTTTAAGGCAAAATTAAGAGAACTAATAGAAAAAACAAGGTATAAAACATAAATTTTCCCTTGAACTCGGTTTCAACTGACATCTATGCCCTCCAACTTTGGGTGTGCACAAGTAGCCACTTAAACTTGTATAAAATTAAACAAGTAGACACACATGTCCTACGTGGCATAATACATGTAGGACGCCACGTAGGATTAAAAAATTGTCATGTCGGGCGAATGTGTCTATTTGTTCAATTTCATACAAGTTTAAATGTCTACTTGTGCACACCCAAAGTTAAAGGTCATAGTTGCCAAGTAAAACCAAGTTAATGGTCATGTTTACGTATTATGCCAAAAAACAAATACGAAGGCAAAGATAATTATTTGTTTAAACATCAACAACTTGACATACATAATAACAAAACTAATCAACATGATTTAAAATAATTAAGGCCATCCACTTCACTTAATTAGGTAAAGGTCAACAATTTGACATATATAATTACAAAACTAGGCAACATGATTTAAAATAATTAAGGCCATCCACTTCACTTAACTAGGTAAATGTCAACAACTTTGAAATATATAATAACAAAATTTGGCAATATGATTTGACATACTAACCACTAAAATGATTCTGCATTTGCCAAAATTAGTTTAGAAAAAAAGAAGAGAAAACGATCAAATGTATGGGGTTTCATTAATTTGATCCTTAATATATTCCATTTAATCGATATGGTTCTTAATGTATTATAACAGGTGTTCAATTTGACTCCTTATCCTAAATCTCACACATCTATCTTGCATATTTCTTTTTTCACTTGTACTATTTGTAGCATCATATATTTCGTCCTACATCTCAAATGATCTAGTTATTTGACATTAAGGGAAGCGTTGAAGCTATCTTTTTTCTATTTCTATACGAAACATTCACTTTATGAGAAAGTAATCACATCAAGGATTGATTTGGTTCGTTTAATAAATCTTGATTATGAATATGGAAGGAACAAAGATATTGAATTTGATATGCTGGAGAAAGAGAATAGTAATGGTATTACCTTTGTATTTTCACAGTGTGTTTGATATGCCGGAGAATAGTAAGAATGCTCCAAGATGTTTAAACACAAAAGCTATATCAGTATATTACAAATAAACAAGATGATCACACAACACAAGCGAAACAAGAAATTACTCCAGGTACATTGAAGCAATCTGTTACAGAATCATAGTTTATAATAATATAGATAATATATATAGATGATTTTCTAGGATCTGAATATCTAGTTACCATAGTTAGATTGCTCTGAATATCTAGTTGCCTTAGTCAGATTGCTCTCTACATGTATTTATATCATTGTACTCTTTGAGGAATATAAACATTATTCTCCATATCTTGTCTCAATAACATGGTATCAGAGCCACTAGGGCTCAATTTTTATGCTCCAAAATTCCGCAGCTTTTCTGGTTGTTGAAGAAAAAGACTCGACAATTTGGGTCACCCAATATTAGGGTGGCAGCGAGTGAGTCACATGCTGCTACCTCCACCTCTCCGCTGTCTCTCACGCTCCGTCGCCACGGTAGGATTGATCACAACCTGCGTCAGCATTGTCGCCTCAACATTTTCAGTCAAAAATTGGTGTACATTGTTCAGAATTTTTTTCTTCAGATTTTAGATAGATTTGACATCATCCAGGTTTTATCTTTCTCGATCTATTATTCCCTATTTATAGGTGTTCTTTGTTGCTGGAGATCTGGTTTGTTTTATTTGAGAAGTTATAATAATTTGGTTGTGGGAGTAGAATATTCTGACACATTTAGTTTGTTTGGTTCAAATCTGGTGGATCGTAAAATAAATACTTTTGTTTGGGAGATTTGTAATATTTGGCAGCCATAGTGGGACAACTGAATGTTGTGAAACTTTATTGGTTTGACTTGTTGAATATGTGGTCNATTGTTCAGAATTTTTTTCTTCAGATTTTAGATAGATTTGACATCATCCAGGTTTTATCTTTCTCGATCTATTATTCCCTATTTATAGGTGTTTTTTGTTGCTGGAGATCTGGTTTGTTTTATTTGAGCAGTTATAATAATTTGGTTGTGGGAGTAGAATATTCTGACGCATTTAGTTTGTTTGGTTCAAATCTGATGGATCGTAAAATAAATACTTTTGTTTGGGAGATTTGTAATATTTGGCAGCCACAGTGGGACAACTGAATGTTGTAAAACTTTATTGGTTTGACTTGTTGTATATGTGGTCCCTGCTCCCTTTTCTCCTTCAAATTCTGGAAAGTTTTGTTGGATTGCTTCAGTTGGTTTGAAGTTTTGCTCTAATTGGGTTTACAGATCAATTATTTTGGGAAAAATGATTGATTACAAAAGTCAAAGGTCTCAAGTTGTTGCTTCTGTTCAGAAAAATGAATCCACTTCAATTAATACCTTTGTTGAGGAAGATAAAATCTGTCTTCTCACCTCTCTAAATAAATGGGTGATCGATTCAGGTGCAACAAATCATATGACGGATAATCCTAATATTTTTTCAAGCTTTCAATCACATAAAACACCCTCTCTGGTTACTGTAGCTGATGATCAACTTGTAACAGTGTTGGATTTGGGACTGTTAAACCAACCTCCTCCATTACACTGTCATATGTATTAAGTCTACCAAAATTGGCCTTTAATTTGATTTATGTATGTAAGCTTACCAAGGACCTTAATTGTTATATTTCATTTTTCCCCGATCATTGTTTGATTCGGGATCTTAAGACGAATCAGGTTATTGGTAAATGACATAGTTCTGATGATCTCTACATTCTTGATGAATGAGAGCCTCGATTGGTTGCATGCTCTACTATCATGTCTCCATTTGAAGCACATTGTCGATTGGGTCATCCTTCTCTGCCTCTGTTGAAGAAACTATGTCCTCAGTTTCAAAATATTTCTTCATTGGAGTGTGAGTCATGCCGATTTGCAAAACATCATCACACCTCGTTACCTCCAAGGGTTAATAAGCGAGTTGAGTCGGCATTTGAGTTAGTTCATTATGATATTTTGGGACCATGTCCTGTGGTTTCCAAAACAGGGCACAAGTATTTTGTCACTTTTGTGGATGATTTCTCTCGAATGACTTGGATTTATTGTATGAAGAGTCGCTCTGAAGTGTTTACTCACTTTTGTGCCTTCCATGCTGAAGTGAAAACTCAATTCAATGTTTCGGTACGTATTTTAAGGAGTGATAACGCCAATAAATACATGTCAAAATTGTTTGGATCGTATATGAGACAACATGGTATTCTCCACCAGTCTTCATGTGTTCTGCTTGAAACAGCTCGGGCACTGGTGTTTCAAGTGAAGGTCCCTAAACAGTTTTGGACAGATGCGGTCTCTACACCATGTTTTCTGATTAAATCGCATGCCATCTACTGTGCTTGACGGTAATACACCTTACAATGTTCTTTTTTCCAAATAAGCCACTATTTTTGGTGGAACCTAAGGTATTTGGAAGAACATGTTATGTTCGAAATGTTCGGCCATCTGTTACTAAGTTAGATCCCAAGGCTTTGAAGTGTGTTTTTCTAGACTATTCTCGTCTTCAGAAAGGGTATCAGTGTTATTGTATTGAAACTGGCAAATATCTTACGTTAAATGATGTGGTATTTCAGAGACTACACCATTCTTTTATACACCTCCCATTTCTACAAGTCAGGAGAAGGAAGATGAGTGGCGAGTATAGAGCTATGTCACAGTCTGCATGTTGTGACGGAACAATCAGGTGTTGTTCCTTCATCTCCTAGTTCTTTTGTTGATCATGACCTGACTATTCTACCTTTAGTACCTGCTCCATCTACGGTAACAAGACCACTAATTGTTCAAGTCTACTCAAGGAGGAGAGAGAATAATGATACTTGTCATGCATAAGGTCTGTCGCTTGATCCTCCAACTCTTCGCAAAGGTACACATACTTGTAAATCCACATATTCCATTGCTAATTTTGTTTCATATGGTCGCTTATCCTCCAGATCTAGATCTTTGATTGCCTCTATAGACTCTATCTCTGTACCCAAAACTGTGAAGGAGACTTTAAATTATCCTAGAAGGTTTGACGCAATACTTGATGAAATACACGCCTTAGAGGAAAATCATACATGGGATTTGGTGGACTTACCCAAGGGAAAGAAACCAGTGGGATGTAAGTGGGTCTTTACGGTTAAAGTGAATCCAGATGGTTCTGTAGCAAGGCTTAAGGCTAGACTTGTGGCTTAAGGCTATGCTCAAACATATGGGGTAGATTATTCGGAAACCTTCTCTCCAGTTGCCAAACTCACTTCTGTCTGTTTATTCATTTCTCTAGCTGCTTCTGAGAATTGGCCTCTGCATCAGTTGGATATCAAGAATGCATTCCTTCATGGTGATTGTTTTACTCGAAAAATAAAAATGACTAAGTTTTCGAAAAATTGATTAAACTTATGATTTAAGAGAAATCGAATTTTCAAAAGAACAGAGTCGCCATTTAATCTTTTAGTAAAAATCAAGAAAAAACTTAAAGTGTTCAAAAGATTCAAACAGATAAAATCAATCGAAAATAAAAGGGTTCGAAGTTCAATGTACATTCCGAGAAGGTGTTAGGCCCTCGAAATGTCCGCTAACTTGCGGTTGACCGGCAATTTGACTAAAATGACTTTGACTAATTTTTTTTTAAAAATTTAACTAAGTAAAAGAAAAGAAAGATAATTTTAAGTTGTTACTTTTAAGAAAAATTCAACATTTATTCCTATTAGGACAAAATAATCATATGTAACTATCTATATATATATATATATATATATATATATAAGTAAATAATAGGTACTTCAAAAATAAGAAAAGGCCATCTTGGGGAACTTAATTAAATTCAACCATAAAATAAATAAGGTTAGTTAATACAAGCAAGAGTAAAGGAAGAAATGTTGAACTGGGGCTTTTTGCCCAAATTCGAAAATGGGCTTGCCAACGCCTTTGTTCATGTCCTATTATCTAAAGCTTGTCAAAAGTGATGGGTTTTGGCCCATCTCATCAAAAATCAGCTCCTTATCATTTTTGGGCCTGCTGTAATTTCATTTGGGGCTTTGGCCCCTTTTGCCTTTGAGGACCTGTATACACCAAGTTTATATTACTGTGTACGGGTCATGTTTTGGCCTCTTTCCGCGTATATCAGTCTGTATACCATCCGTATACAACATACTTCAGCCTCCAAATACTTGCATTTTGCTTTCAACCTGTATATCAGCTTCCCTTTCGTTCGGATGAGTGATGATGCTGACTCGAGACAACTCAAGGATATGCAAGGAGGAGTCCAAAATGGACTCAGATAGATTTACTTTTTCGGGGCAGCGACTGAGACGACTACGAGATTGACTGAGCGATCCAACCACTAACGACCTCACTGGTGACCTCGAACTCAAATAAACCTGGGCGAGTGATGGACGGAAAGAGTGAAACTAAGCCTCAAAACGAATTATATTCTCTATTTTGGAGTGTATTTCGAATGTGTTTTTGCTAAGTTGTTCCTTTTGTGTATGAGTTTCCACCAGCCTTTAACCAAGTGGGGAAAGGAGCTATATATAGAAGGAGAAATAGGGCTGATTTAAGGGGGAAAAATGGGAGGGATTAGGATAGATTTTCAAAATTTGAAATTCAAACCTCTCTTGAGGATAAGGTTGCTGACTCGATTATTCCAAATCCTTCAACAAATTTCTACGAAAAAGTGAATTGATCCGTCTAATTGATGAGCAAGGACAGGAGGAACACGAGATTACGACACTTGGAAAATTCGACAACG
>NC_064291.1:4708319-4710427 GCF_019186545.1 Solanum stenotomum | reverse complement strand
AATTCATTATGTAATAAATAACATAAATCAATCTATATATCAATTTCATTTTTATTTTGTCTCCTTTTTTTACTTTTTTTTGTGGTTACACACTACATTTTTTCTTTGATTTTCGCATTAAATTTGAATTTTAAAACTCCGTATCAATTATAATTTGACTAATTTTATTAATCATAATTAATCGACTTTTAATTAAAAAAAATTAAAATAATTTTTTCACATATGTTATTGGAAAAATATATATGTAAGTCATTTGTGTAACAATAAGGATATATATGAGTCACTTTCGTGATAAAAGATATTTCAACACTAAATGAGAAAATTGAGGAGTATGTCAAACTTTTCTCTACTATTTATTTGGTGACCACAACAATCAAAGAAAAAAAGAAACATATAACCACATTTTTCACATCTTAGTTATTTATGATATTTATCTTTGTTTTAAAGGCTCATGCCAGTGATGTAGACAAAGATGGCTAGTAATTTCGGTCATGGACCGCAATATATAATATGGTCCACAATTTTATATTTTATACGTAGAATGATATAAATGATACTCTCTCCGTTTTAAAAAGAATGACCTTCTTTCCTTTTTAGTCTGTTAAAAAAGAATGACTTCTTTCCTTTTTTGGTAACATTTTAATTTCAGCTTTTCACGTGGCATGTTTGAAGCCACAAGATTGAAGGGCAATTTAGTACATTTGACATAACTTTAATTTATGACCACAAGATTCAAAAGTCTTCTTTATTTTCTAAAACTTTGTGCCAAGTCAAACCAGGTCACTCTTTGTGAAACAGATGGAGTATTAATTTTTATAAAAAAGATTCATGCTTGATGTGAAGAAATTATTCATAGCATGTGAAAAAAATTATCAAAAAAATAATAAGTTACTACCACAAGTTTATATTTTATACGTTTAGCCCAAAAATGTTTTTAAAAACTAATGAACGATTAAAAATAAGAGAAAAGACCAAAAATTACCCTAAATTATGGAATATGGAACAATTTTGCCTTCCCTTTTAGTTTGATTTTAAATATGCTTTTATTATTGGTGAATTGATTCAAATTTTTCCCTCAACTATTAGAATGTAACAAGTTTGCCCTCCGCTTAAAATTTGGTCTCAAAATTATTCTTATCCATTATCTATTTATCTATCTAAACTATCACTGTCTTTGTATTAAAATACAACTCAATGCTAAGTTAATCTATACACGCCTATTATTGAGTGAGAACAATATTATAATATAATAATTTCCTTTGTATATATGTAGGTTTGCAAAATTGCTCTCAGAAAGAAGAAAGCCCAACCATTCAAAAATCAAATCCCTCTAAATAATTCAAGCTAATAAGGTCTTGGTTTTTATTACTACTTACTTAAATAATATGCCAAATTAAAGAATAAAGGGTTGTGTTTGCCCATCAAGTTTTATGTGTTGTTTATTAATCACAAAAATAAAGAGAAGAGGGATAAATTTCAATATCCCTCTATGTTTGTTTTTTTTCTCTTGTTCGATATTTCTATTAGAGTTCGACTATATTCGGATCATGCATTACAAGGCCTATTTTGGAGTAACGCTCTAAAAAAGATGAAGAAATCCCAACCATTCCACCAAAACTCAATGAAATATCCTTTTATGTAATATGCTAAGAACTATGTAATCTTTTGATTATTCATGTGTTGTATATGTAAAATTATCCTTCTTTCGCATTTAATAAACAAATTGACACCTAGCTTGACAAGAGTTATATGGATTTATTTTCAAAAAAGAAAGTAACTTGTTGGTAATATAAAATATATGATTAAATATTTGATTATGACAATTTGAGGTTATTGAAGAAATTTATAAATTTCACATCTTGAAAACGCCAGCCTATTAGTTTGACAAGTATGTTGTTATCTGTATATTTTAAAGTCCGCGTGATTACCATTCATGCAAAAAGAGAGTGAACTCATAGACATGTGTTATCGTGTTGTTACCTATATATGAAACAAAAATAGGAAAATTACCTGACGGAGCAAACATATGTCCTCTCGACGAAACAAAAATAGGAAAATTATTTTTATTTGAATTTTTTAATTCTTATTTTAGTTTTTTTTTTTTTTTT
>NC_064291.1:4705636-4707209 GCF_019186545.1 Solanum stenotomum | reverse complement strand
ATAATAAATAAGGGTTATAATCCATAGAATTTTGAATAGTCCATAAATGTTGCCTTATGTGTTTTTGTATTCATATATTGCCATTTGTATCTGTTGCCCTGTGTGTATTTGTATTCATCTGTTGTCATGAGTGTTTGTATTTGGTATTGCTGAATTATTTTTATATAATTGACAATTATCATTGGTATGACATTTGTATTTGTATCGCTGATTGTTAACATTTGCATTTGCATCATTGACTATTACTATTTGTATTTGTATTGAGAGAGAAATGATGTGGCAAGAGAGAGGGGAGAGGACAAAGAGAGTGCATAGAGAGGAGAGAGAAATTGTTATAACATTCTAACAATAGATATGAATTGTAATTCTTTCGAACTATTATTTTCTATAGTAAATACATATCATATATTTGCCTTAATACATAAATTTTTCCTATAATTTATTTTTTGGAGTTTTGTACAATATTGTATACCATATTTTTGAACATTGGTGCAAGAAAATAATGGGTAATCCAATTGAAAACTTAAAATTTTGAATAGGTAGGTGCAATATAATGCACCAACAAGGGTTGTGGTTTTCTTTATCCTTAACCAAGAGGTCTCGGGTTTGAGCCTCATTGAGTACGGAGTGGCCTTTGTTAGGGAGCTATATACCCTTCAATGTTGGACTTTTCGAGGCGAATCTTGATTTAATCGGACTTCAATGTGAGTACCAAACACCGGGCGAAAAACCAAAAAAAAAAGTGCAATATAATGCTGTGGATTCTGTGGTACCATTCTTAATTTTTATGGCCAAACAAATCTGCTATATAACTTTGAGAATTTTAATTCTCTAAACTACCAAAACCCAAGAATTAATATCAAAACAAACTGTACACACACATTCATTACATATATACAATCCACCCAACTACCAAAACAAAAGGTGAAAAAAAAAAACTACCAAAACAAAAGCTCCAAAACCTACCAACGAGGTTGCAGTAGAATGATAAGTATTCTTTAATTCTTAATCAAAATTCTTGGGTTCGAGTCTCTATGAGTATAAAATCGCTTTTATTAGGGTGCGTTTTACCTAGGGGTGTCAAAAAGATATGAAAAAGCGACCGAACCATACCATACCGAATCGATTTATAGGATTTTTTAATATAACTGTGGACTTTTAATAATCTTATAGCCGTCCCAAATAATTGAAATAGTCTTTTTAATTTATATAAAAACACAAAAAAAATATCGAACCGAATAGTCTTACATATATGTAATATATTTTATATACTACCAAATATGTTAAATTTAATATACAAATATATTTTATAATTTATTTTTCAAATACATATAAAGTTAGGCCACTAGACTTTGGGTCTGTAGTTGCTTAGATTAGTTTTAACTTTTTAAAGGATCCAATTACTAGACTCATACGTTCATAAATCATACCCAATTACCCATATTAATATAATAATAGTTATATACCAAATAATTAGCTTATGGCTAAACACCAAAACGGTAAAACCTAACGTGCTATATATACTAGTTCTATGGAAAGTTTATCACTAACAAAGTAACCGAAAATTAAAAAG
>NC_064291.1:4695058-4700573 GCF_019186545.1 Solanum stenotomum | reverse complement strand
GGGGTCCGTGCAGGTGGTTTCTTTTATTGTGCACGAGCGTACCCGTCGGGTTTATGGGAGCCCGACGGAGTTAGTTAGATTACTTGACTTTGTTGCCTGTACGCTCGTGTACATACCCACATTTACTACTCTTTGCACTTGATGTGACCCTTTATTTGCATTTCAGTTCACTTTTGCTTATCTTGCTCAGTCGGCCGATGATGCCTACTGGGTACCTGTTGTTTTGGTACTCATGCTACGCTCTGCATCTATTTTGTGATGCAGGTCCGAGCACTAGTAGCCAGCGTTGATAGAGCTTGGACTAGACTTATCTGGAGACAGTCCAGTCTCTGTTGTCCACTTTTGGGACTTGTACTCATTTTGTAGTAGCTCTGTACTAGTGACTTCCAGGTTCTGGGAGGGATCTTTATTTGTATATATGTTTTTGGTTTGCGTCCGCCTGTTTATATTGTTATTTGCCTACTCTTGTTTGATTTCTACCCTCAGACCCATTACTTGTTGTTCTGGGTTACGGGTTGGCTTACCTGCTGGTGGGTTATAGTAGGTGTCATCATGACTTGATAAATCGGGTCGTGACAAATTGGTATCAGAGCCCTAGGTTCGTCGGTCTCACTTGTATAGAGCTAACATCTAGTAGAGTCCTGCAGATAGGTACGGAGACGTCCGTTACTTATCTTCGGGAGGCTACAAGATGTCTTTAGGAACGTGTTGCTTTTGTATCACTGTCTTGCATTGTGTGTCTTATCGGTTTCTGAAAATCTTACTTGTACCACTCTTTTATAGGGATGGCTCGCACGCGTGGTAGGGCCCCAGCTAGGGGTAGAGGCCGACCTCGAAGTCGTGTCAGAGCTACAGCACCAGCCCAGGACCGAGAGCAAACTCCGGAGCCAGTGATAGAGCCACCAGCAGCCCAGCCACCGCCCGAGCCTGTGGCAGCTCCAGATATACAGGCGATGCTCGTACAGATACTAGCTGCCATTGGGGGTATGCAGCAGGCCCTAGCTCCAGCCGTCCTAGTACCGCAGGGCCAGCCTTTCAGCAGCTTGCGGCACCGGTTGTTCAGCCTGACGATTTGGAGGGTATCATGCCACTACGGGAGCAAAAGATGCTCGAGGTGTTCCTTAGACTATCACAGCCGAGGTTTTCTGGGGCAGTGGGGGAGGATGCCCACGAGTTTCTACTTACTTACTGCGAGCGGTTACAGACTTTGGGTTTAGTGGAGTTGAGAGGAGCAGACTTCACCGCTTACCAGTTAGACGGTCCCGCCAGGCAGTGGTGGCGTACATACTTAGAGACCAGGCCAGCTGGGTCTCCACCGGTCACATGGACTGAGTTTTCAGAGGCCTTCTTGGCCCGATTTATTCCCAGGAGCATTAGAGATCAGCTCAGAGATTAGTTTACTCGGTTAGAGCAGGGCTCTATGACAGTATCAGAGTATAAGGCATGATTCCACGAGCTCTCCAGGCATGCCGCCATGATATTACCTACTGAGGAGGAGAGGGTTCATTGTTTTGTTCGGGGTTTGAGACTACAGTTGCGGATTAAGACTCAGTCTTTAGTCTCAGCGGGCCGCTCATTTCTGGATGTAGTGGACCATGTCCGCACTATCGAGCAGCTCCGTCGCGAGGCCCAAGGGGGCAGCGGCAAGAGAGCTAGACAGGAGGATAGCCATGATAGGCGCCGTTTCAGACCCCGAGAGTCTTATGATAGATCTCAGCAGAGGTTTCAGTCGGGTCAGTCTAGTAGCCCCTTCCAGGCCTCTCTCCAGGCATCGGAGGGTGATCAGCACCGCCATATCGGTTTTAGTGCCGGTCCTAATCGGGGCCGAGATAGTTCACAAATGGGTTCTTCTGGCCGGGGTAGCCGACCTCCAGCTCTCAGTCGACAGTCCCAGGGGTGCTATGAGTGTGGGGAGTTAGATCATTGGGCTCGCGAGTGTCCCCATCGCAGGTTAGCCTTACCCGCTCCACAGGCAGCTAGGCATGCGCCAGCGCCAGCACCTCCAGCTAGAGGCAGAGGCCAGGGACAGGACCGTAGGGGTGGTCACCAGGGTATACGGGGTAGTCCTCGAGGAGGCAGGTTAGGGGGCAGAGCCGATGCACAGGGTAGGAGAGTCCAGGCCCACTTTTATGCAGCTCCAGCTAGAGCAGATACTGAGACCTCGGACGATGTGCTAATAAGCCCGCATCCTCTTTATTTGATCCAGGCTCTACTTATTCCTATATATCTGTTTATTGTGCTCCTCGATTGAGTATGATCCCAGAGCTATTGGTTGAGCCGTTGCGTGTTTCAACCCCGGTAGGTGATTCTTTAGTAGTGGATCAGGTATTTAGATCCTGTGTGGTGACTATTCAGAGGCGAGACACTAGGGTTGATCTTATTTTGCTTGATATGGTGGATTTTGATTTGATTTTGGGTATGGATTGGTTATCTCCACACCATGCGGTCTTGGATTGCTATGATAAGACCGTTACTTTAGTCACGCCTGGTATTCCACTAGTGGTGTGGCAGGGCTCTTGTAGTCGCACGCCAGTTGGGGTGATATCTTTTGTTCGGGCCTAGAGGTTGATTGCTAGCGGGTGTTTGGCTTATTTAACTTATATTAGAGATGTTAGTAGGGAGGGTCCTACCGTTGATTCAGTACCTATTGTTCGAGAGTTTACAGATGTGTTTCCTGCCGATCTGCCTGGTCTCCCTCCTGATCGTGACATTGACTTTTCTATTGAAATAGAGCCGGACACTAAGCCCATTTCTATACCACCGTACCGTATGGCCCCCGTAGAGCTCAAGGAGCTCAGTGTTTAGATTCAGGAGCTCTTAGATAAGGGATTCATTCGGCCTAGTGTATCGCCTTGGGGTGCCCTAGTCCTCTTCGTGAAGAAGAAGGACGGTACTATGCGATTGTGCATCGACTACAGGCAGTTGAACAAGGTGACAGTGAAGAACCGTTATCCCATGCCTAGGATTGATGATCTATTTGACCAACTTCAGGGTGCCGTGGTATTTTCTAAGATTAATTTAAGATCCGGCTACCACCAGTTGAGGATTAGGGCAGCGAACGTCCCTAAAACTGCATTTAGGACTCGTTACGGCCACTATGAGTTCCTAGTGATGTCTTTTGGGTTGACTAACACCCCTGCCGTGTTCATGGACTTGATGACTAGGGTGTTTAGGCTGTACTTGGATTTGTTTGTCATAGTCTTTATAGATGACATTCTAGTATACTCGCGGAGCCGGGAGGAGCATGAGCAGCATTTGAGGATAGTGCTCCAGACTTTGAGAGGCCAGCGACTTTATGCCAAGTTCTCAAAGTGCGAGTTTTGGCTTGAGTCCGTATCATTCTTGGGGCACGTGGTGTCTAAGGATGGCATTATGGTAGATCCCACTAAGATTGAGGCCATTTGTGATTGGGCCAGGCCCACCTCTGTGACTGAGATTCGTAGCTTCGTCGGATTGGCAGGCTACTATAGGCGTTTTGTTGAGTGATTTTCTACTATAGCAGCGCCTTTGACTCGGTTGACTCGCCAGGATATTCCGTTTGTGTGGTCGGAGGAGTGTGAGAGGAGCTTTCTGAGGCTTAAGGAGTTAGCTTTGCCCCAGGCCTTTTCAGCTATTCACCCAGTTTTTCATGTTTCGATGTTGCGCCGATATGTTCCAGATGAGTCCCATGTGATTCAGTATGATGCAGTTGACTTGGATGACAGTTTGAGATACATTGATGAGCCAATTGCTATTTTGGCCAGAGATGTCAGACGGTTGCGTTCCAGAGTCATTCCTGTGGTTAAGGTCCATTGGAGACATCGTCCAGTTGAGGAGGCTACCTGGGAGACCGAGCATGAGATGCGGGCACAGTTTCCCGACTTATTTGAGCATTCAGGTACTTCTTGACTCTTACTTTCGCGGACGAAAGTTCTTTTAGTAGTGGATATTGTAATGACCCTCCAGGTCATTTTTAAATTAAAGAATTCATTGCATCGTTTAGAGCGTTCCTGTAGCGACCCCAAGTCATTTATGACTTGGTGGCACTGACTGTTCGGTCGCCTGGTCGTTCGTTTGGGTTTTAGGCCCGTTTCCCTGTTTTGGAGATTTTTATAACTTGAAAAGTTGACTTTGGTCAACCTTCTTGGAAGACGTGCTCAGATGAAAATTCTGACAGCTAGGTTAGCTTCGGAATATAGATTTTGGTCTAGAACGACCCTTTGTTCACATCCCGAGGCTTTAGATGGCAGTTGTGGAATCTGGCTCAAAACGATACTGGGTGTGGGACCCACTTTTCATCGAAGCTAGCTACAAATGGAAATTCCGCCTTCACCGTTGAATCCAAAATATCGTTTCCAATCAGATTCCATATATGGTTTGTATTTTTCCGACTCTGAACGAGTCCGAAACATAGAAATTTAAGTTTGATGGGTTGTAGAATTTTAACGCGGTGGTGACGTGGCAGAGCCACGCGACGCCACGTGGCAGCGGATGGAAATCTGGAAATTTAGGACGATTTTCGTCCATTTTTTCCCTCATCTTCAACATAAGATTTCTCCTTCATTTTGAGTTCAAATTAGGTGCTTCAAAAGGCTAATTTCAAGAGAATTTTGTGGGAAATCTAGAGGTGATCTCAGAAACGCGAGGGGAGGCTTCGTTTGAGGTAAGGATCGAATTTAGCCACTGCTAGAGTGATGTTCGGATTGAATTGTTGTTGAATTTTGAAATGTGAGATCTTGATCATCTTAGGTCCGTTTTGAGTCATTCTTGAGGCTAACTTGTAGAGTTTTTCGCAAGGATCATCGTGGTATAATCTGTTTGGGTTGAAAGTGTCTCGTTTTTCCAGAAATTGGTGATCAAGGGGCTGCCCATTTTAATTGTTGTGGCTGATTTGCTATGTTTTAGGCATCTGTTTGTGCTAAATTTTGGGGTATTAGTTTAGTAAGGTATTTGGGATGTTTTCACAGATTCGTTTTCGGGATTCCAATTGTGGGTCCCACAATCCCGTTTTAGACCCGATTTTGGGTCCATCTCCGAAAAATATAATTTTAGTGTCAACATATTCGTAATGACGAGGTGATTAACCTTTTGTTAGTGGGGAAACATTTGGAGACTGTTCGGAGGGGAAAAGATCCGGTACCGTGAGTTGGAGCACGCTTGGTCGGCTTTCAGGTAGGCTATGGCTTTCTCTCGTGAGATTGAGCATATTTAGGCAATTGTTTATTGATTTGCTTGAGTATGGAGGGGTTCGGGTGTCGAGCATGCTAAATTTCTATAATTCCTACCTTAGACCTTATTTCGGGAAAGTGTTGGATTGTGACAGCATGTCTCTTGATATTATTGAACATCCATACTTTGTGGTGTATATGATAATATTGATTTGAAGTATGTTTGGCCTTAGTCTAGGCTTAGACTAGTGTTGCCATAGACTTGCGAGGTTTCGGATGTCGTTGGGCAGTAGAACTTTTTCCGACGTCGTTTCGGACGGTCAGCTCCTTGTAGACTGATATAGCAGACTTGAGTCTGATAGTCTGAG
>NC_064291.1:4681120-4693309 GCF_019186545.1 Solanum stenotomum | reverse complement strand
ATGTCGAGTCTAGTGCCCAAATCATGCTGTAATGCTCTCCAGAAATGAGAAGTGAATACTGAACCCCTGTCAGACACAATGGACACCGGCACTTCATGTAACCGCACAATCTGACTAATATAAATCTGAGCCAACTTCTCCGATGTATACCTCACTCGGACCGGGATGAAATGAGCAGACTTGGTCAGTCTGTCGACGACCACCCATATAGAATCATAACCACCCACGGTGGTAGGCAATCCAACTACGAAGTCCATAGCAATCCTCTCCCACTTCCAAGTAGGAATGGGCATCCTCTGAGTCACACCACCAGGCTTCTGGTGCTCACACTTGACCTGCTGACATGCCAAGCACCTAGCCACAAACTCTGCAATATCCCTCTTCATCCCACACCACCAATAGTGCTGACTAAGATCATGATACATCTTCGCCGCTCCGGGATGAATAGAATACCTAGAATAATGAGCCTCCTCAAGAATCGATCTGATCAAATCACCAACCTTGGGCACACATATCCGGCCCTCAATCCTAAATACACCCTCGGAGTCAATCTTAGCCTTCTTGGCTTCACCACTCATCACTTTGTCCCGGATGAGACATAACTTCCCATCCTCATACTGATGCTCTCTAATCTGCTCCATCAAAGATGAACGGGCCTCAATAAAGGCAAACACACCTCCACTCTCCTCAGAAACCCAAAATCTCACCATGCTGTCAAATAACCTCTGAACATCCCGAACTAAAGGCCGTCTCTCAACACTGATCGAGGCAAGACTCCCCATACTAGGAGTCTTTCTACTCAAGGCATCGGCCACCACATTGGCCTTCCCGGGGTGATACAAAATGGTCATGTCGTAGTCCTTGAGCAACTCAAGCCACCTACGCTGTCTCAAGTTCAGATCTCGCTGAGTGAATATGTACTGTAGGCTCCTATGATCAGTATATACCTTGCAATGAACACCATATAGGTAATGTCTCCACAGCTTAAGCACAAATACCACAACCGCCAACTCCAAATTATGAGTGGGGTAATTCCTCTCGTGTGCCTTCAGCTGTCTAGAGGCATAGGCTACAACCTTACCCTTCTGCATCAAAGCACCTCCAAGTCCAACACCCGAAGTGTCACAATAAACAGTAAATCCAACACCCTCCTCTGGCAAAGTCAAGACAGGTGCTGAAGTCAATAGGGATTTGAGCCTTTGGAAGCTCGCCTCACACTCGGGTGACCAATGAAAAGGAACCATCTGCTGAGTCAATCTGGTCAACGGCACAGCTATAGTAGAGAATCCCTGAACAAAACGCTGATAGTAACCCGCCAAGCCAACAATACTCCGAATCTCGGTAGGTGATGTAGGTCTAGTTCAACCCTGAACCGCCTCAATCTTGGCCGGATCAACCCTAACTCCATCCTTAGACACCACGTGCCCTAGGAAAGCCACTGACTCAAGCCAAAACTCACACTTAGACAATTTGGCATACAATTTCTCATCTCTCAACTTCTGTAGCACGGCCCTCAAATGACAAACATGATCCGCCTCGGTCTTGGAATATACCAAGATGTCATCAATAAACACAATCACGAAGGAATCCAAGTATGGGCGAAACACTCCATTCATCAACTCCATGAATGTCGCAGGGGCATTGGTGAGCCCAAATGACATCACCAAAAACTCATAATGACCATATCGTGTACGAAACGCTGTCTTCACCACATCTGAAGGCTTAATCCTCAACTGATGATACCCAGATCTCAAGTCGATCTTAGAGAACAAGGCTGCCCCCTGAAGCTGATCAAACAAGTCGTTAATACGGGGAAGGGGATACTTGTTCTTCACCGTTACCTTGTTCAACTGTCTATAGTCAATACACATCCTCATCGACCCATCTTTCTTCTTCACAAATAAGATCGGTGCACCCCAAGGCGACACACTAGGGCGTATGAATCCTTTACTCAATAAGTCCTGAATCTGATCCTTCAACTCCTTCAACTCAGCTGGAGCCATACGATAAGGTGGAATAGATATGGGCTTGGTGCCCGACTCCAAGTCAATAGAGAAGTCAATATCATGAATAGGAGGAACACTAGGTAGATCCTCGAGAAAAACATCAGGGAACTCCTGAACCACCAGAATAGACTCCATGGCCGGTGACTCAGCTCCAACATCCCGAATAAAGGCCAAATAAGATAAAAAAAACCCCGGTCAATCATCCTCTGAGCTCGAATATGAGAAATAACCCTGTTGGGATACGAACCACTAGTCCCTCTCCACTCCACTCTAGGAATACCCGGAATAGCTAAGGTAACAGTCTTAGCATAACAATCAAGAAGCGCATGATAGGGGGAAAGCGAGTCCATACCCAATATGACATCAAAGTCTAACATATCAAGAAGAATCATATCCACCCAAGTCTCATACCCCGGTAAGACAACAAGACAAGATCGATATACTCGATTCACCACTAAAGGTTCACCTACGGGTGTAGAGACTCTAATAGGCACAGACATACGATCACAAGTCAACTCAAAGCCGGAAGCAAAATATGTAGATATCAACACTAAATGAGAAAATTGAGGAGTATGTCAAACTTTTCTCTACTTTTTATTTGGTGACCACAACAATCAAAGAAAAAAAGAAACATATAACCACATCTTTCACATCTTAGTTATTTATGATATTTATCTTCGTTTTAAAGGCTCATGCCAACGATGTAGACAAAGATGGATAGTAATTTCGGTCATGGACCGCAATATATAATATGGTGCACAAGTTTATATTTTATACGTAGAATGATATAAATGATACTCCCTCCGTTTAAAAAAGAATGACCTTGTTTCCCTTTTAGTCTGTTTAAAAAAGAATGACTTCTTTCCTTTTTTGGTAACATTTTAATTTCAGCTTTCCACGTGGCATGTTTAAAGCCACAAGATTGAAGGGCAATTTAGTACATTTGACATAACTTTAATTTATGACCACAAGATTCAAAAGTCTTCTTCATTTTCTAAAACTTTGTGCCAAGTCAAACCAGGTCACTCTTTGTGAAACGGATGGAGTATTAATTTTTATAAAAAAGATTCATGCTTGATGTGAAGAAATTATTCATAGCATGTGAAAAAAATTATCAAAAAAATAATAAGTTACTACCACAAGTTTATATTTTATACGCTTAGCCCAAAAATGTTTTTAAAAACTAATGAACGATTAAAAATAAGAGAAAAGACCAAAAATTACCCTAAATTATGGAATATGGAACAATCTTGCCTTCCCTTTTAGTTTGATTTTAAATATGCTTTTATTATTGGTGAATTGATTCAAATTTTCTCCTCGACTATTAGAATGTAACAAGTTTGCCCTCCGTTTAAAATTTGGTCTCAAAATTATTCTTATCCATTATCTATTCTAAATTATCACTGTCTTTGTATTAAAATACAACTCAATGCTAAGTTAATCTACACACGCCTATTATTGAGTGAGAACAATATTATAATATAATAATTTCCTTTGTATATATGTAGGTTCCCTCTAAATAATTCAAGCTAATAAGGTCTTGGTTTTTATTACTACTTACTTAAATAATATGACAAATTAAAGAATAAAGGGTTGTGTTTGCCCATCAAGTTTTATGTGTTGTTTATTAATCACAAAAATAAAGAGAAGAGGGATAAATTTCAATAGAAATATCCCTCTATGTTTGTTTTTTTTCTCTTGTTCGATATTTCTATTAGAGTTTGACTATATTCGGATCGTGCATTACAAGGCCTATTTTGGAGTAACGCTCTAAAAAAGATGAAGAAATCCCCACCATTCCACCATAACTCAATGAAATATCCTTTTATGTAATATGCTAAGAACTATGTAATCTTTTGATTATTCATGTGTTGTATATGTAAAATTATCCTTCTTTCGCATTTAATAAACAAATTGGCACCTAGCTTCATGACAAGAGTTATATGGATTTATTTTCAAAAAAGAAAGTAACTTGTTGGTAATACAAAATATATGATTAAATATTTGATTATGACAGTTTGAGGTTATTGAAGAAATTTATAAATTTCAAATCTTGAATACGCCTGCCTATTAGTTTGACAAGTATGTTGTTATCTGTATATTTTAAAGTCCGCGTGATTACCATTCATGCAGAAAAAGAGTGAACTCACAAACATGTGTTATCGTATTGTTACCTAAATACGAAACAAAATTAGGAAAATTACCTGACGGAGCAAACATATGTCCTCTCGACAAAACAAAAATAGGAAAATTATTATTATTTGAATTTTTTTATTCTTATTTTAGTTTTTTTTATTTTCATTTTTTAGTGTAAATGTAAAAATAAGAGAAATATAAAGAAAGAAATGTGAAAGAAAAAAAGAGAAAAAAAAGGAAGAAAAAGAAAATTTTTAAACTTTTTTTTTTGCAGCTATATTGTAATTTAACTATTTTTGACGATCATATTATAATATAGTTTTGTATCTGTAAAAAAAAAATTGGGGCATATATATTAATTTTATAAAAGAATTAGTGAAAAAAATAAATTTGACCATCAAAATAATCTATTTGAATTAGCCGTTGAAGCAAAGAAGTTAAAAAAATATGCCATTACATGAATTATTGATTTTTAATTAAAAAAAATTTAAATGACTTTTTCACTTCTGTTATAGGAAAAAGATATTTGTGAGTCATTTGTGTAACAATAAGGGTATATATGAGACACTTTTATAATAAAAGACAATCAATACTAAATGACAAATTTGAGGAGTATATCAAACTTTTCCCTACTTTTAATTTGGTGACCAAAACAATCAAAGAGAAAAAGAAACATATAACCACATTTTTCACATTTTAGCTATTTATGATATTTTTCTTCGTTTTAAAGGCTCTTGCCAACGATGTAGACAAAGATGGCTAATAATTTCTGTCATGGACTGCAATATAAAATATGGTCCACAAGTTTATATTTTATATGTATAATGATATAAATGATATTAATTTTTGTAAAAAAGATTCATGCTTGATGTGAAGAAATTATTCATAGCATGTGAAAAAAATTATCAAAAAAATAATAAGTTACTACTAATGGTGATTTATTATATTAGTGAATCTTTGTAAAATTATGTGTACTAAAAAAATTATAATAACATGTAATCACAGATATTTATTTATAAATAAAACATGGATATGTCTGATTTATTAATTAATTCAACGTCTTAGGATATTCTGATTAAGGGTGAAGAAAATTGAATCGAAAATCAAGATAAACCACAAGTCAAGTTAAAAAAAAATAAAATTAACTAGTGATTTCATTTGATTTGACTTGGTTTGACATAAAAAAAATCCGAGTATAATTGGATTAGTTTGGTTTAAACGAAAAAAACTCAACCCGACATTGTAATATAATTTTTAAAATTTATTTTATACATAAAAGTATTTACTTTGATATAATTTATAACTATTTCTTATACTTTTCAAAGTTTTATTTTATAACATATTATTTCAAGTTTGAAACTTAAAATTTTGAATGGTCCGATAATAAATAAGGGTTATAATACATAGAATTTTGAATGGTCTAATAGAATTTTGAATAGTCCATAAATGTTGCCTTATGTGTTTTTGTATTCATATATTGCCATTTGTATCTGTTGCCTAGTGTGTATTTGTATTCATCTGTTGTCATGAGTGTTTGTATTTGGTATTACTGAATTATTTTTATATAATTGGCAATTATCATTTGTATGACATTTGTATTTGTATCGCTGATTGTTAACATTTACATTTGCATCATTAGCTATTACTATTTGTATTTGTATTGAGAGAGAAAGGATGTGGCAAGAGAGAGGGGAGAGGACAAAGAGAGTGCATAGAGAGGAGAGAGAAACTGTTATAACATTCTAACAATAGATATGAATTGTAATTCTTTCGAACTATTATTTTCTATACTAAATACATATCATATATTTGCCTTAATACATAATTTTTTCCTATAATTTATTTTTTGGAGTTTTGTACAATATTGTATACCATATTTTTGAACATTGGTGCAAGAAAATAATGGGTAATCCAATTGAAAACTTAAAATTTTGAATAGGTAGGTGCAATATAATGCATCAACAAGGGTTGTGGTCTTCTTTATCCTTAACCAAGAGGTCTCGGGTTTGAGCCTCATTGAGTACGGAGTGGCCTTTGTTAGGGAGCTATATACCCTTCAATGTTGGACTTTTCAAGGCAAATCTGGATTTAATCGGACTTCAATGTGAGTACCAAACACCGAGCGAAAAACCAAAAAAAAAAGTGCAATATAATGCTGTGGATTCTGTGGTACCATTCTTAATTTTTATGGCCAAACAAATCTGCTATATAACTTTGAGAATGTTAATTCTCTAAACAACCAAAACCTAAGAATTAATATCAAAACAAACTGTACACACACATTCATTACATATATACAATCCACCCAAACTACCAAAACAAAAGGTGAAAAAAAAAACTACCAAAACAAAAGCTCCAAAACCTAACAACGAGGTTGCGGTAGAATGATAAGTATTCTTTAATTCTTAATCAAAATTCTTGGGTTCGAGTCTCTATGAGTATAAAATAGCTTCTATTAGGGTGCGTTTTACCTAGGCGTGTCAAAAAGATATGAAAAAGCGACCGAACCATACCATATCGAACCGATTTATAGGATTTTTTAATATAACCGTGGACTTTTAATAATCTTATAGCCGTCCCAAATAATTGAAATAGTCTTTTTAGGTTGTGTTTTTAACTATCACTTGCTAGTAGGAACAAGAAGCAAAGGATTTTGTCTCTGCAATGGCACATCATATTTTTCATTCATGTCAAGCATCAAAGGATCACCATTATTTGGAAGAGACCACTCAAAGTGATAAACCAAATAAGCCAAAATCAAATGCATTTGTTTTGTAGCAAAGGGCAAACCCGAGCACATTCTTCTTCCAGCACCAAATCTCATATAACACTATATAAAGAACATTTCATTTCTTTCTTAGAAGGATAATCTTATTTATTTAACACAACAAAAATCAACCATATTACATAGAGGTATATTTGTATTAAAATTTATCCCTAATCACTTCTCTATTTTTGAGGTTGAAATATTTAAATAGTTCTACAAATAACACAAGACACATGCAATCACAAATATTTAATGAGACGTTTTATTTGCTTGGAGTTTCTTTCTTTCGGAGAGCAATTCTGCAAACCTACAAAAAAATAATATTCTAATTAGCATTTAAAAATAAATTTATGAGAAACTTAAAAACCCTAATATGTAGCTTATACAAGCAAAAGTCTATATCTGCTCCCGTCATTTCGTATTATGCGTCTTAATTTGACAGAATACAAAGATAATATAAAGAATATTTTTGAAAATAAAAACGTGTATAACATACTCTGAAGATTACACCGAGTATATATATATATATATATGTATATAACCTCTTTAGAGCTTCCTCATTAGTTTTAGGATCCTCTTTGGAGTTTTGTTTCTTCAACAAACTTTCACCAACTTGTACCAATTATTTCATATTAGCCTCTGTAGCATTATCCATTGCAGTAGTTGAAACTGTTAGTGCATTTTCCTGGTATTTTTTTTATCATATATAATAAATAACAATTAATTTTTAAAAAAACATATATAAAATATACTCAATATGTATACCATGTATATATATATATATATATATATATTAGTTCTACACTTATTATATTCCTTGTATACACTTTAGATATCCATCCTATTTAGTGATGAATTATCACAAAATTTTATTGGCTACGAGGGTATAGAACTATAACATTTGCGGTGGAATCAAAATTAAAATTTATACATACAAAAAAATGTATTGACCTTATATATACAGAATAATTTTTCTAACGAAAGGAATTTAATTAAACGTACCCCCTTGCACCATCATATATAGTTCCAATACACTTAGCTATGAGTAATTTAGTGATCGATAACGTAAATAATTAAGTGAGATGGTCTTACTTGAATTCTGAGGTAATTCTTTTGATCATTAAGAGCTTGAAAGACAGTAGCAATGTAATAATCATTCATGTAAGAATTTGCTGAAGACATAATTTGTAGAAAAGGACTTGAATGTTTGTTATGAATTAGCCACTCAATAGCACCGCATTTAGCAGCCTCTTGTGTTGTATATGTTGTATAAAAATCTGCAGCATTCCCAGTGCCTAATGAGAGTAGTAAAATTTTTCATTGGTTTAATTGATGAAAATGCTGGATCCGCTTGCGTCGAATGGTTGGTTGCCACGCTAAGTGCAACTAAGGCCTGCATGTATATTTACTGTCATGTCAGATTTCTCTATAACACTCATTCTTGGTAAGAACATAATTGCATCATTAATAATATAACAAAAATATAGATAGCTAGAGACCATGTTTTTAATGAGGATATATATAATCTCACTAGTTTAAGGCACTAGTTGGATTTGAACTCTGGTCTTGCGGGTGATTTTCTAAGCTTGTACAAACAACACATAGACACTCATATGTTTCTCATGTAAGTATGGTTAATATACCAGTTCTCAAAGATAGATATACATATATAAACATGATTTTTTTCGAAGTTAACAGATGCACATGCACCTTCACCAAACCATGTGGGTCCGTCTTTGCTCTAGATACATGTATTTCGGATACATGGGGTCAAATTTATGTGTAATTGACACACCCCAAAACCGGATGTGATGGAACGTGCCCAAACCCCACCGGACACGCCAGCCTAACACCCAAAAACTCGACCATACGGAATTAATAAAACAAGAATAAGATAGAAAGATAAGTGGAAGTCTTTAAATAAACTCAACATAACCCCAGAATTGGTTGTCACATGTAAAAACCTCTAATACGGAATCTGAATAAAATATACAAGTCTAATAGTAAAGTTCTAGAATAGAACAGAACAGTAAATATAGATAACTTGAGGGCACGTCTGGAATGAACCGCTACCTCTCAAGTAAGTGTGGAAGCTCTAATCTGAAGATGAGTAATAAGCCGGATCTGATAGAGCTGTCAACCTACACAACTGTGTAGAAGCAAGGGTGAGTACCAAAAGCAACAGGTACTCGCAAGTCACACTAAACTAAACTAAACTAACAGCTACAAACAACTCCTTTCAATCCCAACCGAACCACCGAAACTTCATTCTAACAGCGAACCAACAACCTATACTACACAATTCATAATCAACATATATATCCAACAGTGTCTCAACATCAACCTCATATCCTCATGTAAGAGAAAATGGATCATATATCACATGAAGAGGGGCAAATAGGTAAAATCCACACTCTTTATCAAAATTTCACAACTTTAGCAACTTAGGACTTCAATTCTTCGTTTCAACTCCAAATTCAACTCCGTAACTTCACACAGACCCGTTTCGACATTCTAAAACTGTCGAAATCGACGGAAATCCGATCCGAGTCCCGAAACTCCAAATGACTCAAAAAAGCACTTTTTAACCAACTTTAACTCATAAAAACTCAACTTTTTACCAACTTTTCCTCAAACCAACTTTACAACCACAAAACATGAGACTCGGGGCAACTACCGAAAGGGCAAAATAGTCATTTCCACGAAAATTTACCAAAATGACCTTCCAGGTCATTACATCATTCACCACTAAAAATCATGTTCGTCCTCGAACATAAAGTAAAAGAAAGTACCTGAAGCCTCGAAAAGATGGGGATATCGGACCCGTATATCATCCTCGGACTCCCAAGTCGCCTCCCTATCTGATCGATGCCTCCACTGAACCTTCACTGAAACGATGTCCTTGGTACGGAGCTTGCGAACCTGTCTGTCCAAAATAGCTATAGGCTCCTCCTCAAATGTCAAATCTGGACTCAACTCCACCGACTCAACCGAAATCACGTGAGACTCATCCGGAACATACTTTCGGAGCATAGAAACATGGAAAATTGGATGCACGGCTGTCAAACNCAGCCGTGCTGTAGCATATGTCACACATCTTTGCATCCAACTCAGGAGAATTGGCTAACTGTGTATAAGTTTGTCTAATTAGATAATTATTTCTAAAATCAGTTCATAAAAATATAATTTGCTCGATTCGTTTAAATTTAGACAGATCATTGATCCGTTCATTTATTGACTCACCCTATTAAAAAATTGAACTGATATGTAGAAAAATTGACCCAATCTTGCTAAAATATTTTTAGGAAAAACATTTTAATTCATTATAACTCAACTCATTTTAATTCAAATAAATTTTAAATCGATTAATAAGTTAATATAATATATGAAAGATTTACCTTGGACTTAGTGAATATTATTGGTTGATTTTTCTTGATGTCAAAGGTTGGAATGACAACATTTGTTAAAGCTTGATGCAAACGAGTCTCTCCCAACTTATCTTGCAAAACTTTGTGAAGATATTTTCCATCATATTTGGGAGCAAAAATTGGAGGCAATGCACTGTAATTGAAACCAAATTTTTGTATTAAAATATATTTCAATACTGACTTGACCTATACACATATGTTGTTGTAGAATGGAAATAATATGTGACAGCCTAGTTCGTCAGTGATATTGTTAGCTTGTTGGTAAGACTTGCTTATTAATATACCCAACATTTTCCCTGTATTTTGTTGATGTGAGACTTTTTATTTTAAGTTAGGATGTCGCATACATCCCCTCTATGGACTCAATATCCTTGTTGAGGATTTCTTATTTTTTGAGGTTTTCTTATCTTAAGTTGGGGTGTCACATACACCCCCTCAATGGACTCAACGTCCTTGCTGAGGCTTACCGCACCGCATGAGATTTGCTAGACTCAGCACTATAATTTTTTCCGCTTTATCAGAATTTGCCTAAACTCAGTTGAAGTCAGGGCCACATCGACAAAACGGACACATGATCAGCTCTGATATCATTTGTGACAGTCCAATCCACTAGCGTTATTAATTGGTAAGACTTGCTTATTTGTATACCAAATATCTTTCCTATGTTTTACTGATGTGAAACTTCTTATCCTAAGCTTAGATGTCATATAATATTTGGACAACTCATAGTATGTAAAAATAATTATGTACGTAGGTGGGAAAATCCTTGGGCCATGCTCAAAGTAAAAGGATACAATATCTTTGGCAGCACGAAAGGGAAGATTCTTTTTCATTTGGAGCAGTGATCATAGTGGCTAATATTCCACCTGTACTTGTACTTGTTCCAGCAATCACATCAAAGTAATCTACAACTCTTGCATCTTTACCATCCAATTCCTGACTCAAAAGTAATCTTTTTCAGGATCGTCGCAACAACGTCTTTTTCGACACGTAACAAAGTTTAATGATAAATCTAACATGAAAGACAGCCACTATTTCTTAATTAACACGATATAGGTTTTAAAGAAAATTTTCATGAAGGATTGTGAGATAACCTTTCAATCTGACAATTTTTTCATATATAGATCGGGTTGTGGACATACGAGATCCCTATAATAGATTTGTTGTCTGATTTATCGTCATAAAAGATTTTTAATAATTAGTTTTGATATGTCATCTTTTTATTTCGATCCCAACATGATAATCATCAAAATAATACAATTCAAATGTAAAAAATATATAGTAATGCCACACCCACGCACATACATTTAAAAAAAAAACATAGTTATGATACGTCGATACCTGAAGTTGTCCTTCAAGAAAAGCAAGAACAGTAGACAATCTTTTTTGGAGTACAAAAGCATCGACTAACAAGCGAGGGTTTATATAGTCACATGAAAAGTCTCTGGTTTAAGTTTAAGATAGTCATTTACTCTTTGTAATCGGATTTGTTAGCAGAGTAATCTAACAATTATTAAATTTGTAAGCCGAGCTGGACCCATGTGGGTTAAATGAATCCACTCGATCGAAATATTTTAATATTTTATATAGGTTAAATTTGATAAATTAAAATTAATCATTATCATGTTAAATGAACGCCTATGCAATATTAATCATTAGATATTTTTTACTTAATTTTTTGTTTTGTGTAACCATATATATTATTACAAATGTGTGCACATTTGGTCAATTTTAAGGTTATACCTTATTACTTTCTGTCTATGAATTAATTTTCTCTATTTGTTACTCTTGTTTTTTTCTATTTTAGAGGGCGTTTGACTAAGAGCTTATTTGGATTAATTTATTTTAAATG
>NC_064291.1:4659917-4680436 GCF_019186545.1 Solanum stenotomum | reverse complement strand
ACAGATCATTGATCCGTTCATTTATTGACTCACCCTATTAAAAAATTGAAATGATATGTAGAAAAATTGACCCAATCTTGCTAAAATATTTTTAGGAAAAACATTTTAATTCATTATAACTCAACTCATTTTAATTCGAATAAATTTTAAATCGATTAATAAGTTAATATAATATATGAAAGATTTACCTTGGACTTAGTGAATATTATTGGTTGATTTTTCTTGATGTCAAAGGTTGGAATGACAACATTTGTTAAAGCTTGATGCAAACAAGTCTCTCTCAACTTATCTTGCAAAACTTTGTGAAGATATTTTCCATCATATTTGGGAGCAATAATTGGAGGCAATGCACTGTAATTGAAACCAAATTTTTGTATTAAAACATATTTCAATATTGACTTGACCTATACACATATGTTGTTGTAGAATGGAAATAATATGTGGCAGCCCAGTTTGTCAGTGATATTGTTAGCTTGTTGGTAAGACCTATTTATTAATATACCCAACATTTTCCCTGTATTGTGTTGATGTGAGACTTTTTATTTTAAGTTAGGATGTCGCATACATCCTTTCTATGGACTCAATATCCTTGTTGAGGATTTCTTATTTTTTGAGGTTTTCTTATCTTAAGTTGGGGTGTCACATACACCCCCTCAATTGACTCAACGCCCTTGCTGAGGCTTACCCCACCGCATGAGATTTGTCTAGACTCAGCACTACAATTTTTTCCGCTTTATCAGAATTTGCCTAAACTCAGTTGAAGTCAGGGTCACATCGACAAAACAGACACATGATCAGCTCTGATATCATTTGTGACGGTCCAATCCACTAGCGTTATTAATTGGTAAGACTTTCTTATTTGTATACCAAATATCTTTTATATGTTTTACTGATGTGAAACTTCTTATCCTAAGCTTAGATGTCATATAATATTTGGACAACTCATAGTATTTAAAAATAATTATGTACCTAGGTGGGAAAATCCTTGGGCCATGCTCAAAGTAAAAGGATATAATATCTTTGGCAGCACAAAAGGGAAGATTCTTTTCATTTGGAGCAGTGATCATAGTGGCTAATATTCCACTTGTACTTGTACTTGTTCCAGCAATCACATCAAAGTAATCTACAACTCTTGCATCTTTACCATCCAATTCCTGACTCAAAAGTAATCTTTCTCAGGATCGTCGCAATAACGCCTTTTTCGACACGTAACAAAGTCTAATGATAAATCTAACATGAAAGACAGTCACTATTTCTTAATAAACACGATATAGGTTTTAAAGAAGATTTTCATGAAGGATTGTGAGATAACCTTTCAATCTGACAATTTTTTCATATATAGATCGGGTTGTGGACATACGAGATCCTTATAATAGATTTGTTGTCTGATTTATCGTCATAAAAGATTTTTAATAATTAGTTTTGATATGTCATCTTTTTATTTCGATCCCAGCATGATAATCATCAAATAATACAATTCAAATGTAAAAAATATATAGTAATGCCACACCCACACACATACATTTAAAAAAAACATAGTTATGATACGTCGATACCTGAAGTTGTCCTTCAAAAAAAGCAAGACTAGTTGACAATCATTTTTGGAGTACAAAAGCATCGCCTAACAAGCGAGGGTTTATATACTCACATGAAAAGTCTCTGGTTTAAGTTTAAGATAGTCATTTACTCTTTGTAATCGGATTTGTTAGCAGAGTAATCTAACAATTATTAAATTTGTAAGCCGAGCTGGACCCATGTGGGTTAAATGAATCCACTCGATCGAAATATTTTAATATTTTATATAGGTTAAATTTGATAAATTAAAATTAATCATTATCATGTTAAATGAACGCCTATGCAATATTAATCATTAGATATTTTTTACTTAATTTTTTGTTTTGTGTAACCATATATATTATTACAAATGTGTGCACATTTGGTCAATTTTAAGGTTATATCTTATTACTTTCTGTCTATGAATTAATTTTCTCTATTTGTTACTCTTGTTTTTTTCTATTTTAGAGGGCGTTTGACTAAGAGCTTATTTGGATTAATTTATTTTAAATGGTAAAATAACTTTAAAATATTTTTATAGTGTTTGAATAAAATATATAAGTATTTTTAAACATTTGTGTTAAAGTCAAAAAGACAAAAAAATTGTTAAAAATCATGAATTAGAATTCTTAACTATGACTTTTGAGTCAAACAGATGAAAAATAAGTCAAAAATTATAATTAGAATTCCTAATTTATTACTTTTGACCTATAAGTCATAAATCATAATCTCATCCAAAAAAAATTTAATCTTATAAGTTGGTCAAATTGACTTATAAAAGATGTTTGACCAAGTGTATTAGTTTGACTTGACCAAACTTATTTTAAAAAATGAGGCATTTGACTAAATTTTTGGGAGAAAATAAATGTTTTTCCATAGTATGTAGACTAGAAGCTGTTTTCAGAAGCTAAGAAAGTATAAATTTTCTCTTGAAACACTTTAAAGCAAGATACACTTAAAAGTACTTTAAAAAAGTTTGGTCAAATATTAATTGATGCTAAAAAGTTCATTTTTATTTATTGGTTAAAAACAAATTATTTCTCACCAGCAAATACTTTTTTAAAAACACTTTCTAAAAAGACTTTTCACAATAAGTTGATTTTAGAGATTGGCCAAACATATTGAGGATGTCTGATTAATTGTTGGTACCCACTTGCATATAAGTTCACATTAACATGAAGAAATTAATAAGTATTGAATAAATTATTTTTGAAAAAAATAAATCAAAATGTTAGTCGTTAATCTTCCATTCTTTATCTTCACTTGTTTCATTTTCATCATTGTCTCATTCTTCCTTCTCGTTAATTAGTTTCATATTCATTATCTGATTCTTCCCCTTCTCCCCCAATTGATTCATTTTCCTCAGCTTATTTTTCCTCAACAATTACGCTGATAGTTACCTCATCACCGTCAACTTCTTTTAATATGTGTCAATATACCTTCTTAACATTTTGTGCAAATGATGAACAAATATATATTATTTCGTGTATTTAACTTCAATTACATTATATTGTTAATTCACCCTAGTACTATTTTTTTTCTCATTCATCTAGGATATCTAAAGTTCAAGAATCTCTTATATCATATCATAATTATTTGTATAATATTAATTTGGCACTTCAAATTATATATTTTTTTTCTTTTTGCTTAGAAAAGAAAATTCAAATGCCAAAACACAAAATCACGATAATTTATTTAAACATTTAACACAACCAAAAGGTTACATAATCCAAACATACATTACATAGAGAGACATTTCTACTGAAATTTATCCCTCAAACTCCTTTATTTTTGAGGTTGAAATACTTAAATGCGCTCAATCATAAATATTGCAAGCGCTTATTATTTACCATAGTAAGGTTACTAACACAACTCGAGACCTTGAATTAAAAAGACGCTTTGTTTGCTCGGAATTTCTTCCTATCAGAGAGCAATTTTGCAAACCTACAGCAAAATAAACTATTTTAATTAGCAATAAAATAAATTTATAAGAAATCTAATATGAATAATATTGACTGACGAGATATAGTAATATGAAAAAAAAAAGAATTATTTCAACCACCGACAGAATCAAACGCGTCAGAGTTTTACCTCTTTAGAGCTACCTCATAGGTTTCATGATTGTCTTCGGAAACTGATTTCTTCAATAAGTTTTCACCAACTTGTACTAATAATATCATATTAGCCACAGAAGCATCATCAAATTTAGTAGCTGTGCCTGTTAATGCATTTTCCTGGAATTAAATATACTCGTATCGTTAGCAAAGAAAATATGACATGCATATTATAAAATAATAGTAATAATGAAAAAACTACATAATTAGATATACTTCACTATCATATATACTTTTAAAATTTTACGTATCTTACCATTTATTAAGAGTTTTCTACCATATATTAAGAAAAATATACTTAGATATATGTATTTTTGCTACCAGATACACAAAAATAGGGAGAAAAGCAAGCAAGATTAGTATGTATCTGAGATACATGCAAATCGCNTATTAAGAAAAATATACTTAGATATATGTATTATTGCTACCAGATACACAAAAATAGGGAGAAAAGCAAGCGAGATTCGTATGTATCCCAGATTCATGCAAATCGCACTAGATACATGTATCTGTA
Organism: Solanum stenotomum; assembly: GCF_019186545.1. Taxonomy (NCBI): domain Eukaryota; kingdom Viridiplantae; phylum Streptophyta; class Magnoliopsida; order Solanales; family Solanaceae; genus Solanum; species Solanum stenotomum. The sequence continues at coordinate 4,676,254 of NC_064291.1, read as the reverse complement.
TGCATCTGGTGTGATTCACATGTATCGGGGATACCAAATACATGGGAGAGTGGTAAGCGAGATTGGAGAGAGAGCGAGCAAGATTTGCTAATGTATTCTAGACAGGGGCGGCCCTAGAGGTTGACGAGGGGGTTCACGACAAAAAATTAGTTTCGTTGTATATTTAAGGTAATTTTAAGAATTTTTGTGTTAGCTATATAGTGATTTTGAACCTCCTAAATGTAAGGTTGGCTCAGTGGTTGAGGGGTTCAAAACTCACCTTAAGGATCGAAGATCAAATCTTAGGCAGTACAACTCTTTTTTTTTCTTCCAAACCCCCTATTAATGTAAATCCTGAATCCGTCACTGATCCATGTGAATCCACTTGGATAGAATGTATCTAGAACTAATTACACCTAACTTTGACCATGTATCCTAGATACATCAAAATATGGTAAAATAGGTAATATTGCAAACTAGATTAGTGAGATTTATGTAAGTTCCCGATAATAATAATAATAGTTGGGACTTACTTGAACCCTGAGGTAATTGTTTTGTGAATCAAGAGCTTGAAAAACAGTAGAAAGGTAATAATCATTCATGTAAGAACTTGCTGCACTTCTCATTTCCTGTAAAGGTAACAGCCATTGTAGAATACCCCATTTAGCTGCCTCTTCTGCTGTATAGTTTTTATATAACTCTGAAGTAGTGCCAGTGCCTAATGAGAGCAACAACATTTGTTTGTAATTCAACGACCTAATTGAAGCAAATGCTGGATCCTCTTGTGCAAGTCTCGTTGCAACGCTAATGGATAATAACGACTGCACGTACAACACATAATAGTATTGATTAGATATTTCGAGAAAACATATATGCATGATCGATCAAAAATTGAATCGAAAGTAGTATTAGTACCGGATCACCAGCAGCAACATCACCATCAACAAGATTGAAGTCATATTGATCTCCATTACTAGTATTAGTAGCAAAGTAATGTGGAGGAAAATATGTTGGAGCTGCTGCTGTGGAATAACATATGTCATACATCTTAGCATCCAATTCTGGAGTTTTTGCTAACTGCATTTTTTTAAAAATCCGATCTCATCATCAAAATGTTTTGCTAGATTACATATACATATTTTTAAGATAATATATATTTTTGTATCTATTTACCAAACGTACTAGAAAATATTAAATAACAAATTCACTTGTTTTCAAAAACATTTTTCTTGGTACAAATCATGACTATAATTATTTTGACATACATTTGACTTAGTGAATATTACTGGCTTATTTGTTTTGATGTCAAAGCTTGAGATGGCAACTTCTGTCAAAGCTTGATGCACACGAGTTTCTCCAAGTTTTTCTTGAAGAACTTGCATAAGATATTTTCCATCATATTTTGGGCCAAAAATTTGAAGACCACTGCATAATATAATGTAACCAAATTAAATATAAGTATAAAGAACATAAATCTCATATATTTGGGGTTAATTATATCTTGTCTCAGAAGTTTACTCAATTACGTACAAAAATACTAAATATTTCATTGCTCTCAGATATATTTCTTGGCTGTCCGATATATTGCAAATGATGCATTACTTAATGAGAGGGATGTATCTGAGAGGGGATAGAGATGTATGTGAGAAGAGATCGATTTTTGTAATTTTTTTAATGGTAGGAAATTTTAGAGAATATAATATCTTAAGTTGTGTATTTACTTAAAAAATTATTCTTCTTCTTTCTTTCGGTCCATTTCGAGTTGTTTGACCTATTCTTTATTTTAAGTCCATCTAAGAAAAATGAATTTTTTTCTACTTTTTAGCGACTTTTTGATTTCAACTTTCCAACTTGACATATTTAAGGTCATGATGTCAAATGATATTTTGATACGTTTGACATATCTTCAATTTAATATCAGAAGATTCAAAAATCTTTTTTCACGCTCTTAAACTTTGTATCAAGTTAAAATTAGATAAATAAATTAAAACAAAGGAATATAAATATACCTAGGTTCAAAAATCTTACGTCCATGTTTGAAGTAAAAAGGTATAATATCTTTAGCAGCAGCAAAGGGTCGATTGTTTTCATTTGGAGTAGTTATCATACCAGTCAATAAACCTCCTGTACCTGTTCCTCCAATTACATCAAAGTAATCTGCAAGTCTTGCATCTGTATTATTGTCCACTTCCTGACTCACGGAAAAAAAAGTAAGTCGTATAAATTGAAACATAATGACTCAAAAACAACTCACTTATTAATCAGATACATTTATATAGTGAATTACTCATCTTAAATAAGTTGTATCAGGCTCAGAAAATTATTTTTCAAGTTTATATAGATTTTTCTTAAGTCATCACCAAATAGTTGTGAATCATATGGTTGGGTTAAGTGGCGTATGCAAAATTTTTAGAAAACGTTGTCGATATTTATAGAAGGAAAAATAAATTTTTTAATTATCATACATATAAGAAGGTTTTATCCTTGACTTATTTGTTTAGACTAGCTTTTAAGGTAGAAAAGGTCTTGAGTTCAATTCTACTACAAAATAAACCAAAGAACCAACACGTCAGGGGCGGAGCTACACCTAATTAGCGAGAGTGGTCAGATCATGAAAAACCTTCGTCGGAAAATTTTTGTGAGTATATATGTTAAATATCAAGATTTTTAGATATATACTAATTGTTGAACACCATTGAGATAGCAAAGAAAGCTAGCCCAGTAGTTAATGCGGTTCAAATTTGACTTGGAGGCTTGGGTTTGAGCCCAGACTTAGTCATTTTATTTAAAAAAAATTAGTTCCATTTTTTCTCTTAAAAAAGAGAACAAAAGTTATAGTTCCGTTTTGATAATCTGACCAACAAGGTTTATTTTTTTTTACTTGTCTTAAAGTATGAACATCCTTGACAAAAATCCTGACTCCGTTGCTGCAACACGCCAATAGGTAACTACAGTCAATTAGTAATGTCATTTCGTTAAATATATATATTTAGTAAAAAGTTTCGAGGAAAGGGTAACGCTTGACACCCCTTCATTCAGCGTGGGTCCACTCCTAGCCATGTCTACTAATTCAAAAAGTGTACAAAGTTGGTCAGGGTTTTGTTATGTACCATCTTGTTTTCATATGAAATAAATATTTGTGGAAATATATATACTCCGATATAAAAGTCAGTGAATAAATCAAAAACAATTACTACAAAACTAGTAAATAAGTTGTAACATAAGAAAACCATGATTTATTTGAATAATAATTAGCTTTATCATGACCCTATCGACAATAGAAGTACTATTACTAATCAATCTCACTAATAAGCATAGAAAAAATACAATTCAAGCGTAAAAAAAGAAAAAACTTATTGTAATGTAACACTTACATACATACACGAAAAAATATTTTTGCGATATCTGAAGTTGTCCTTCAAAAAAATAAAGATGGTACCCGGAATGACTATTGTAGTGTCACACTTACGTACATACATAACAAAATATTTTTACGATATCTGAAGAGAAATTCGAGAATGGTAGCCAGAATGATTCCCTTAATTCCACATCCATCAATACTAAGAACAGTCACCATTTCTCCCAACGTAGCAAATGTTGAACAAGTAGTTGCTAACATCATAAAAATTAAAATTGTAAAAGATTTAGTAGTTGCCATTTTGCAGATTATAATTAATAAAAAGTAATATCTCAAAGTGTATTTAATTTTTTTTTGGGTGCTTTGAACATATAACAAGCATGGTATATATAGTCACGTAAACTAGTTGAGAAATTTTATTTTGAGTTTGACATAACCAATAAAAGTTTTTGAGTTTGACATAACCAATAAAAGTTGTATGAAAATCCGTTCAAATTTCGACACGTGGACAGTGGGCCCAATTGAAGGAAAGTGAATTTATAGTTGGTGTGGGCCCGACTAACACAACAAGGAGTCGTTTGATAGAGTGTATTAGAAAAAATAATATATGCATTAGCTTTGTGTAATATTATTAGAAAAAATAATGCATGCATTACTAATACCATGAATTTCGATGTATTAGGAATGCTTAGATTGATTACTGATATAACAATCCCTCAAATTTTTCTCAAAATATTTTCCATTATTCAAAGCTAAAGAGTGTAGAAGGTATTTTTGTAAAAAAATATATTTTTTATAGAAGTTATGTAAGACTTGTTATTTCTAATACATCATATTCAGCAATGTAAAAGAAATAATGCAGCATAACTAATCCAACATTATTAATGTAAACATTACTAATACATTTTATTCAACATTATTCTTATGCGCACTTAAGGGCTAGTTTGGTAGAGTGCATTAGAAAAAAAAAATAATGCATGCACTTATCTTTGTGTATTATTAGTACCTTGTTGGGTACAATTTTTGACATGTGTATAACTAATGCTTATAAATAATACATGGAAATTCATAGCATTAATAATTCAAAGGATTTTAATGCATGCATTGGTACGTTTAAAGACATAATTGCTCATCAAAACCTTATATATCCTTAAAAGCATGAACTCCTAACTTGAATGTCAAATTACTATAATATCCCTAACTTAGGTTGTGACTTTTTCAATGAGTTGTGACTTTTTCGATAAGTTGTGACTTTTTTCGAAGGGTTGTGATTTTTCGATGAGTTGTGACTTTTCCAAAGAGTTGTGACTTTTTCAATAAGTTGTGACTTTTCAAAGAGTTGTGACTTTTTCAATAAGTTGTGACTTTTCCAAAGGGTTGTGACTTCTTGAAAAGGTCATGACTTTTCAGATAAGACACAAAAAACATTTCTTCATTCTACCCTTTGTTGACTATAAATAGAGGGGCTTCCTCTCATTTTTCAGCCACAAGCTTTTTAATCTTCAACTCTTCTTCTTGCATTTTAAATTTTTTTGTGTGATTTATTGTCGTTGAGTGAATTCGAAGTTTAGTGGAAATATGAGGTACCACTATTATGATGAAGTAAGTCATTCCATCCTAAGAGGGTATGTTCCATAACCTCGAGTACTTGAGGAAAATAATTTTGATGATATAATAATTATTCTTTTGCTTAATATATACATTAGTATGTAATGTTTCAATATATGAAGTTAACATGATGTAGTCTAAATTCATTTGTTTTTGTCAACAAATACTCTTGAGATGTAGATTAATGCTTCTGAATATCTTTTCCGAAATTTAGAGAATTTTCACAATAAGTTTTTTATGCTCAAGACAAAAGAATGACTTTATTTATCAATGCTACTTATGTGATTTAAACTCTCATTAAGTTTGCTTCAAAATAGTTATTACTATATAAACATTAATTTCCCTTTTGTTTTACTTATTTACTATTTCTTAATATTAAAGTATTTTAGACGAAGAAAAGTTTATATGTACTCATTTTCATAGCCATAAATATATTTTTGCAACAACTTCTACTTTACAAGAAGTTCAATGATTTTTTGTTGCACAAACTACAACTTGGTGTTCAAGTTGTGAAAAGTCTCAAACTGTTGGAGAAAAAAGATTTGATCAAAAACTTGTTTAAAGAGTCCAAATATGTACTCATTTTCATTGCCATAAATATATTTTTGCAACAACTTCTACTTGACAAGAAGTTCAATGGCTTTTGTTGCACAAACTACTACTTGGTGTTTAAGTTGTGAAAACTCTCAAACTATTGGAGAAAAAAGATTTGATCAAAAACTATTGTTTGAAGAGTCCAAACTAGATTTAATAAGTACTCCTCTGTTTCCAATTTATTGTTGTACTTTTGTTTTTATTCAGTTTAATATGAATGCTCTTTTTTCTTGGTGGTTGGGGGCGCATCTTTATGACCATAAAGTTAAAATACATTTTTATATATTATACATATCCTTAAATTAAAAGTCTTCTTTATTTTATAAAATTTCATATCAAATTAAAATTAGATAAATCTATATCTATCTTATTTTATCTTCTATACTAACTTAAAAGAATGAACTACATAACTTAAATGATAAATTATTATAATACCACTAACTTAAAACACCAAATATAGTATATCTTATATATTTAATATTGTATTTTATTTATTTATTTTATATTATATTAAAAAAGGGACCTTTTCACATTAAAGGGTTGTGACATTTCCAAAGAGTTATAACTTTTTCGATGAGTTGTAACCCTTTCGAAGGGTTGTGATATAGGGTTGCGACATTTCAGAAAAGTTGTGACTTTTCCGTAGGATTGTGACATTTCCAAACAGCTATGGCTTTTCTGATGAGTTGTGACCTTTTTGAAGGGTTGTGACACTTTTTTGATAACAATAAGCATTTTTTATGCACTACCCTTTGTTGGCGCTATAAAAAGAGGGGTTTTCTCAAATTTTTAAACTATAATATTTTGAAGTTTTTCATTGTTGTTGTTCTTTTTCTTAGAGCATCCAATTTAGTATTTCTTCTATATTTTATATATTTACTTATTAATTTATGTTATATTATATTATATTAAAAGAAGACAGCATTTCACATTGAATGGTTACGACTTTTCCAAAGAGTTTTGACTTTTCCGATGAGTTGTGCCCTTTTCTAATGGTTGTAACTTTTATGATACGAAACAATATGCGCATTCTCATACTACCCTTTGTTAACTATATATGAAGGGGTTTCTTCACATTTTTAAACTACGGTTTTTTTTATGTTTTCTATTCTTCTATTCTTAAAAACTCACGTTTGATTTTCAGACGTTGACAATCTCAAAGTTCAATAAAATTTGAACACTCCCTAACATGAATGTTAATTAATATATTACTCCAACTAATAATATCCAATTTAGTATATCTTTTATATTTTACATCAATATTTATTTATAGTATATCATATTAAAAGTAAAAACTCCAACAATACAATAATAACTAAGTAATGCACTTTAGGGGAGGAAGGAGAAAATATATTTAAGAGGAGGTGTAACTAAAAGATTTTAAAAGTGACTAACTTTCAGTAGTAATTATAAGAAAGCTTACATCCATTATTCATAGAAACTTATACTTTATCATTTATTTTATAATTGTTTACTTAATTTTTTAATTTAATAATATTCACATTATTTTTAACGTAATACATTATTTGATATTCACGTGCAATACACGTGCGTCAAAACTAGTATATATATGTGTGTGTGTGTTATTAAAAACGTGGAATTAGTTGAAGTGTATTATTAAAAACGTGTTAGATTTTTAAATTACAAGGTGGTACTATTTATTATTATTACGAGTCTCAGGAAGCAAAGTCCTTTGGATTTTATAAATTGATTAGATTAGATTCTCTTACACATGTTAGTCTATTAGTGATGTTTACCTCACTCACTTTGCACCGCAACTGTCGTTAGTTATGTTTACCTTTCCTTTTTCTATTCTTTATTAGTAATATATAATATATATGTGTGATGAGACTTGAAATTGTTTAGCACCGCAAATGTCCTTGTTGAACTCGGACTAAGTGATAGACACAACCCTTCAAAACTAACTTTCTCGCCTTAATGTACGAAATGAAACGACCCTTAGGCACTGATGAACTACTACTCCACTCTATGACTGACTCATTCGGAAACTGAAACTTTTTAGAGATAAACTCTAACGCACGAGATGAGTGTGAAAGAAATGAGAAATCTTCCTAAATGTCGTAGCCTCCCAATTATAGATGTGGCGCGCTTCACACCAATAACTAGGACTCTATAGGCACGGCTTCATAGACTCCCTAGGACTCTTGAACTCTGGGCTCTGATACCAAGTTTGTCATGCCCCGAGCCTATACCCTGGGTGGGACTGGCACTCGAAGACCATTGTTGGCCCCAAGCGAACCCTTGGCCTGGCTTTCTTAACTCAGTGCAATAACTCCATGCAATGAAAGGTCATAAAACAACCTAACTGATAAAAATCTAGCCAAAAAGGCAACTCGAGTCTCAAAATAGAATATTTTTATATATATACATAGATGAGAGACTCAATACTAACTGACTGACTATCTATGAAACCTCTATAACACTGAGATGGATGTTGGGACAGACCCCGCAACATCCTAATAAAACAAAACTAGGAACACAAAATAACAGAGTCCTCCGGAAAGCAAAGAGGCTCACCACTGACTCTGGAGTGCTTAGCTGGATCAACGGCGTGCTGGATGCTGATCCTGGGTACCTGCGTCTGCATCTTCACAAGATGCAGGCCAACTGGCATCAGTACATTGAATGTACGAGTATGTGAGCTGGAAAGCTAAGCAACATAGGCTAGAAGGAAATCTGGAAGAAACTGAATAACTTACCTGACTCAACTCAACTCAACCTGACTGACTCATTTCAATATAAGGCAATTTAAAACAAGTGCAATATAAAGAAATGTTGTTTAAAACATGCTATAAACTCTGTGTGTATACAAAGATACAATAAGTCTGAGATGTATGTAGAAATACAAATGAACTGATGTATTTAAAGATACAATAATTGTTGTGGGAGTTTCTCTAACCGATAACCATCACATAAGAGCTATAGTGATGATACAGCGATCAACCTCACGCTACCAGAGCATCCTATTCCCGGCCAAAGGTATAGGACCTGAACTGCCTAATGGATCCACTAGTCTAATTTGAAAAGGATTCATCTAAAAAGTATGAACCTCTTCTACCCATGATGGCTACATGGTTCTATGGGGGCTGTGAGTCCTTTGAACGCTCCTCCAATTCGGTGCTCAATACTACTCCCAAAAATGTACTGGCTCTTATGTTTTTAAAACATATTTCTTTCTGCTGATTTGAGATAATTACTCAAAAACTTAGCTCAAAGGCTATCTTGGAAATCTCAGTTTCCTCTCTTGCTTCATTTAGAAAGCGATTACTCTTTTCTGGAAAACTAGCTCAAAGGCTCTTTGGAGATCTCAGTTTCCAATATTGTTTAAATGTGAAAACATTTCTTTAAAACTTCTTTGGGAATACTTAGATCCCTAATAACTTTTGAGTAATGAACTCAACTTTATACTCTTGGCTTAACTTGAAACTTGAGCCTTAAAAACGAAGTTAAAACGTTCAATAAAGACTCTTGAACAACTTTAAAGACTTGCTTTGACTTACTTCTTAACTTCTAAGCTTGACTCTAACTTCACTTGACTTTGATCCAAACTTTCCTCGAATTGGATTATGAACTCAAGGGTAATGATCTCATGTTTATGGATGAGTTTGGGATGTTTAGATGTACCTTAGAGTGTTGAAAACAACTATAAAACATATGTACATTACCAAGGAACATGTATGAAAAAGTGGGGAAGGATTGGCGTCCTTAGCGGTCTGAGAGGCGCGGGGCGCCAGCCCTCAAAGTTCAGAAGGCCTGGTGGGGCGCTCTGCATGGCGCGCCGCCCCAAGGGTGAGAGTTCAGAAACTCTTTTGGGGCGCGCTGGCTGGCACGACGCCCCAACCTTTTTCCCCAAAAAATCTGACTTTTATCCCTTGTTTTTCCAACTCTAAACCTTCTTAACTTCAAAGGTTCTAGCCCCAAACACTTAGAATCATAAAACCCCTCAACATACAATAGATTCAACTCGAAAACACAACCGGAAACATGTCTCAAATCAACAAGAAACTTCAACACAACCACAAGACTTCAACAAACACAACCAATCTTTTTCTCGAAATTAAAAGGAGTTTGGCGTGTGGGGGAATGAACCAACCCAACACTATGATCTCACATACCTTAATAGGGATCACCCCCGACGAAAACCATGACGATCTTGACGAACCTTGCTTCTTCTTCTCTTTCTCCTCTTCTTTCTCTTCACTCACAACCCTAACTCTCACTTTTTAAAAGGGAAAACTGAATTAAAATCAGTCTAGACCCTTAATATAACCAACATAAATGGTTAGGGAAAAGACCAAAATACCCCTACAAAATTCGGGTTGACTTCCCTGTGCCAACAGCCCAACTTCCAAAGGGCATAACTCACTCATACGAACTCGAAATCGAGCAAACTCGGCGGCGTTGGAAAGATCATTCCAAGGGATTTCCGAAAATAACTGGAAATACACCCTAAATCATCTTGAGCTAGGAGTTATGACTGTTTGAAGTTGACCAAAAACTCATTTTTTCCATACTTAACTAAATTTCCAGATTCTGAATTCTTCCAAAAATGACTATTTCCAATTTCAAGCTTCTTCATAGTTATTTCAAATTGTACAATGTTACATGTTTACCCACCACAAAATCGATAGGCATGCAAAAAAATAAGAATCATGGTTTGAGAAATTATTTTTTCTATACTCTTTATCGATGAAAGTGTAGAAAAATAAAAAATGAAATGTCTTAAGCCAACATATTTGTGATGTAGTGGTAGAATACTACCCACTCACGGTACTTATAATCTAGATTGTATTTTTCATATGATGCATTTTATAATTGCATAATTTAGGAAAATTGATAAATTGAATATTATTATTTTTACAAAATCAACCGATAAATGTATTGTTATCTGAGCCAACATCTTAATGGTGTTCCTGAACTCTGCATTCGACACTTCTTGATCAGGGTCTGGAGGAGTTGCGTTTACATTCCTAGCGTTAGCTCTACGAGGAGGCATGATCACTGAAACGTAGAACGTTGAGTTAGAATGGAATTAGATCATACCTTACACACGATAAAAATAACAAGAAAATGAAGATTTTTCCTAAGACACTTTGTAGCCTCCCTCTCATTAGATGTGGTGCGCACTACACATCCATGAAAAGGGCTCTACCTAGTGCGGCTTTTCAGACATCCTAGGACACTTAAACCTAGTGCTCTAATACCAAGTTTGTCACACCCCGAGACTACCCTCAAGATGCGAACACGGGGCCTAGGACCACAAGTGATCTCAAGCTAACCCTGTTGGCATGATCATGAGCATACTAAAGATAATAAACTGATGCGGAAGCTAAATCATATATAAATAAAATGAAAAGATGGGGAATGCTCATATACTATAACTGAGATATATGAAAACTGATGAGTTTAATACAAAGAAGTTATTAACTCAATTGCTATTACGATATCAAACTTTATAAAGGACCTTTTACCCCCTGCACTATTTAATAGTGTATTTTAAAGGTATATATGTGCCTACTTGGACATCATAAATATTGCATCATTATAAATAGTAACGTGTCCACCATCAACAAGATGGAACTCATATTGATCTCCATTACTAGTATAATCTTGTGCTACAATCTTACTGATTGCATGTCCAATTTTCATCCTAGATTGTGAACGAAAAACTTTATACTTATAAAAACCGATGATTTAATACTCTGTGTATAAGCTAAAATTCTATACACTAAATCATCTACAATATACGAATATATGATCGATCTATTAAACCCGAATAAATAATTATTCTATAATAAATATTATATCTGAATACGTGATTATTAGTATATATCTATCCCAACAATCTATTAAGAAATTGACTTGTTTTCGAAAATATTTTTCTTGGTACAAATCACTATAATTATTTTGACTGGCTTTTGGGAGCTGCTGCTGTGGAATAACATGTCATACATCTTAGCATCCAATTCTGGAGAGTTTGCTAACTGCATTTTAAAAATGTTTTGTTAGATTACATATACATATTTTTAAGATAATATATATATATATATCAAACGTACTAGAAAATAAATAAGAAATTCACTTATTTTCAAAAACATTTTTCTTGGTACAAATCAGTATAATTATTTTGACTTACATTTGACTTAGTGAATATTACTGTCTTATTTGTTTTGATGTCAAACCTTGATGCAAACAAGTTTCTCCAAGTTTTTCTTGAAGAACTTGCATAAGATATTTTCCATTATATTTTGGGCCAGAAATTTGACCACTGCATAATATAATGTAACCAAATTAAATATAAGTATAAAGAACAGAAATCTCATATATTTGGGGTTAATTTGTCCTATCTCAGAAGTTTACTCAATTACGTACAAAAATACTAAACATTTCATTGCTCTCGGATATATTCCTTGGTTGTCCGATACATTGCAAATGATGCATTACTTAATGGGAGGGATGTATCTGAGAGGGGATAAAGATGTATCTGAGAAGAGATTTTTGTAATTTTTTAATGGTAGGAAATTTTAGAGAATATAATATCTTAATTAAGTTGTATTTTTTCCTAAATATAATTCATTACTCAAAACATATTCTCCTTCTTTCTTTTGAGTTGTTTGACCTAATTTTTTTTAGTCCATCTAAGAACAATGTACTCCATCTGTCCCATTTTAGGTGGCACTTTTCGGATTTCGAGATTCAAACAAGTCTATCTTTGATCGTAATTTTTTTATAGATTTTTTAAACATTCTGAATTATCAATTATTGTGACTTGTAGTACTTTTTACGTAATTTACAAGTATATATAAATTTCATTTCAAAAAAATTGCAGATTTCATGCGCAAATTCTAGGTCAAACTTAAATTGTTTGACTCTCGAAAAATGAAAAGTGCCACATAAATTGGAACAAAGAGAGTAAGTAATTGTTTTTACTTTATAGTGACTCTTTGATTTCAACTTTCAACTAGATATATTTAAGACCACAATATTAAATATTGATACATTTGACATATCTTCAATTTAATATCTGAAGAGTCAAAATCTTTTTTCACACTCTTAAACTCCGTATCAAATTAAAATTAGATAAATAAATTAAAACAGAGGAATATAAATATGTATATCTACCTAGAATTAAAAATCTGAGGGCCATGTTCGAAGTAAAAGGGTACAATATCTTTGGCAGCAGCAAAGGGCCGATTGTTTTCATTTGGAGTAGTTATCATAGCAGTCAATAAACCTCCTGTATTTGTTCCTCCAATTACATCAAAGTAATCTGCAAATCTTGCATCTGTATTATTGTCCACTTCCTAGCTCGAAAACAAAAGTAAGTCATATAAATATAATTCAGAAATAACTCACTTATTAATCAGATAGTACATTTATATATTAAAAAAAAATAGTAAATAAGTTGTAACATAAGAAAATCATGATTTATTTGAATAATAATTAGCTTTATCATGACTCTATCGATAATAGAAGTACTATTACTAATCATTATCACTAATAAGCATCGAAAAAATACAATTCAAGCGTAAAAAAAGAAAAAAACTATTGTAATGTCACACTTACATACATACACAAAAAAATATTTTTACGATACCTGAAGTTGTCCTTCAAGAAAATCAAGAATGGTACCCGAAATGACTACAGTAGTATCACACTTACGTACATACATTACAAAATATTTTTACGATACTTGAAGTTGTCCTTCAGGAAATTCAAGAATGACACCCAGAACGATTCCCTTGACTGCACCTCCATCAATACTAAGAACAGTCACCATTTCTCCCAACGTAGCAAATGTTGAACTAGTAGTTACTAATATCATAAAAATTAAAATTAAAAAAAGATTTAGTAGTTTTTTTTTTTTTAACCCTCCCTAGGAGCTTCCACCCCTTTTGCTCCCTTGGTGACTCCTCGCAACCTTCGAGTTGGAAGTGAGGGGTGCTTACCATCCGAGCAACTCCCTCTCGTCGATTGAGTAGTTGCCATTTTGCAGATTATAATTAATAAAAACTAATATGTTCAAAGTGTTTTAAATTTTGTTGGTGCTTTGAGCATATAACAAGCATGGTATATATAGGCACGTAAACAAGTTGAGAAATTTTATTTTGAGTTTGACATAACCAATAAAAATTGTATGAAAATCCGTTCAAATTTCGACACATGGATAGTGGGCACAATTGAAGGAAAGTGAATTTATAGTTGGTGTGGGCCCGACTAACACAACACGGAATCGTTTGATAAGAGTGTATTAAAAAAATATATATATGCATTAATTTTGTATAATATTATTAAAAAAAATAATGCATACATTACTAATACTATAAATTTCGATGTATTAGAAATGCTTAGATTGATTACTGATGTTTACCTCTCCCTCGCACCTCACTCACTTTGCACCGCAACTGTCGTTAGTGATGTTTACCTTTCCTTTTTCTATTCTTTATTAGTATTATATAATATATATGTGTGATGAGACTTGAAATTGTTTAGCACACCACCTCTTTATTTTTAAAAGAATAAATAAAATCCTCATTCCGATATAAAAAACGATCTTTGAGCTTGATTTGACAAATTAAGTTAACGAAGAAATTTAAGCTTTGTGGTTTTAAATTAAAAATGTATTAAAATATGAATTTTTTAAATCTTATGATATCAAACATATCAGAGTTGATAAGAAGAGAGATATTTTTTTTTAATGGACTAACATGACAAATAAAACAAACAAAGGAGTAATGATGATAACAATAAAAGTGGCAATGACCCAGATATATATATGGATTGATTATCATATGACAATGAAATTATGGACAGAGATATCGAGAAATTGAAAATAAAGTCAAAATCGTCGTTGGCCAAGGACTTAGAAACCTTGTAAATTGTAATTTAACCCTCCCACACCTAACAATATTATTTCCACATATTTGGTGCCCCATGAGTTACTCCCATCTCCACGTTTTGGGTACGTCTCCATCTCACTAGAGTGTGATTTCGGCTTCTTGTGCATGCGCTAAAGGTTGTTTGATAGTTGAATTAGAAATGAATATACCTGTATTATATTCTGCATAAATAATAACACGTTTGATAATTGGTTAGGAGTTTAGTTTTTCATAAATAAAATTAATAAAATAAATAATTGATCCCTACCTAAAATAATACACAAGTTCTCTCATTACTAATACTTGCATGCTCTAACCTGCAAAGTGTGGTAGGACTCACCCAGGTAAGTGTTGCGGTGGACAAGAGGGTCACTTCATCATGGCTGATTTAGTTGAGTTAGACATGGTAGATTTTGATGTCATTCTAGGTATGGATGTAATGACCCTAAAGGTCATTTTTGGAAATTTTCATAAAATGATCGTTTTATCCCTCCCGATAGTTGCCCCGAGTCCTAATTGTTGTATTTTCGAAGTTGGTTCAAAGGAAAAATTGATGAAAAGTTGAGTTTTTAAGAGTTAAAGTTGGGTTAAAAGTGCTATTTCGAGTCATTTGGAGTTTTGAGACTCGAATCGGATTTCCGTCAATTCCAGCAGTTTTAGAATGCCGAAACGGTTCTATGAGAATTTAAGGAGTCGAATTTGGAGTTAAAACGAAGATTTGAGGTCCTAAGTTGCTAAAGTTGTGAAATTTTGATCAAGAGTTGACTTTGGTCAACAAACGAGGTTCCGGTGCTCGAAATGGAATTCCGAGGGCACCGTTGGATTCAGGGGGTGATTCTAAGTCTAGAATGAGTCTTGGTTGAATTTTTAGAGGCCCCGAGTGCGTTTCGAGTATTTGAGCCTAAAGTTAGTTTCTTGATGCCTTATCGGATACCGGGTCAAGGAGACCTCGAATTCAAATTACGACGATTTCATTGAGTCCGAAATGTCTTTTTCAAGCTAGTAGCATATTTGGTTTGTGTTCGGAAAGTGCCAAATGAGTTTTGGATGAGCTTTTAAGCTTCTTGGATGCTTTGACACTATTTCAGCAAATTGTGGCAGCTAAAGGGTTCATTATTAGTTTTAAAGGTCGAAAAATTATTCCGAAGGTTCTGAAATTTTGAGCATGAATTATAGGACTTATCTGCAAATTTTAGTGCATTTTCGCTAACCCGAGATTGGACTTTTATCGCAAATAAGAAATAATTGTTACCGAGTAGAAATGATATTTGACTGGGCAAACGAGCACGAAATTGAGCTCCAATTGAACGAGCAGGTCCGTATCATTATTTAAGACATTTACAAAAAAGAATCGGGTCATGTCATTATAGTATGAGGAAATTACGGCCTTTTTAGTGAAAGATTAACTACTGTTTTTCTGCTGCATAACAGCCATGTACTGTTATAAAAATCTAAGACTGTTCATTTGGTATTTTGAGCATATCGGGAGTTCTAGAGATCGGAATGGAGTGATTCTTATGGGTTTCTTCTCGTATTAATATGAGGGTTAGTATTCAACCTTCAATTTGACATTTTCTCATAATTTCTTTATCTGGTTTTTTTTCCCTATCCGTAAATCTCTTGGGAAAAATTGGGGTTTTATCGATTTGGACTCCCTTTTTGATGAAAAAGGTATATTTACGATCCTTATGTTATGGGTAAACTGATTTTAACATAAAATTATTGATTCATCGATTGTTTTCATCATATTAACCGCGTACAATTTGGACTTTCCCGGTAAAGTTAAAGTTTGATAAATTGAGAATTTCAAGGTCGATCTTAACTCCGTTTTTGATGAAATTTCATATTTGAACTTATCTAAGCATGGGTAAGATGTTTTTCAAGAGATATTTCATTTT
>NC_064291.1:4655161-4659206 GCF_019186545.1 Solanum stenotomum | reverse complement strand
TGATGACATGTGCATATTCATTATTCATCTCATGTGTGAACTATCTGTTGCATGAGTTCTGAGACACTGATATGAGGATGGATGGATATGAGACACAGTTGAGACTAGCTCCGGCTAGAGATATATGAGATGGACTAGCTCCGGCTAGTGATTTGGATACCGACGGGATCTGGTTCCGGCGGTGATACATGGTCCATGTGTGGCCCCCATGGGTTCTGATTTGAGTATTCAGCGCGGACTGATTACGTCAACAGATGTGTATTGTAGGACAGACATGCATCACGACTACATGACATCATTATTGCATTTTGCATCGCATTTGCCTTATCTTTGTCTGTGATGTGTGGATTGTATCGGTTTACACTTCTTATGTGGAATTTGATCTACTTGCTCTTACTTGTTGATCTGAGGTTGATGAGGATATACTGTTGGTTCTGGCTGTTGAATATGATCTGTTTAATATAGGTTGGTTGGTTTGCTGCTAGATTGAAGTTTCGGTGGTTCGGTTGGGATTGAAAGGAGTGGTTTGTAGCTGCTAGTTTTGCTTAGTTTAGAGTTACTTGCGAGTACCTGTGGTTTTCGGTACTTACCCTTGCTTCTACACAATTGTGTAGGTTGACAGCTCTATCAAATTCGGCTTAGTATTTTCTTTAGCAGATTGAGCTTCGGGACATACTCGAGAGGTAGTGGTTCATTCCAATCGTGCCCTTGAGTTATCTTTACTTTCATCTTTGTTCTATTCGAGAACTATACTTTGAGACTTGTATATTTTTATTCGAATTCTGTATTTAGAGGTTTGTACATGTGACAACCAAATTCTGGGTAGTGTTGAGTCTTAATTAAAGTCTTCCACTTATTTATTATCTTTTATTCTCGTATTTCTACTTCTCTATCTTTGTGGTTGGGTTAGGCTGACGTGTCCGGTGGGAAATGGACACGTGACATCACATCCGGATTTGGGGTGTGACAAAATAGTATCAGAGCCCCAGGTTCATAGGTCTCACGTGTACAAGCCAAGTCTAAGTAGCATCTCGAGGATCGGTACGGAGACGTCTGTACTTATCTTCGAGAGGTTATGGTGACTTTTAGGAAAGATCTTTATTACTTGATTCTCTATCGTGCGTCCTTGGTCCGATCTAATTCTTATCACTTCACTCTGTTCTCTCTCTCATTGTAATGACTCGTGGTTGGTCCTGTGTGGGTGCGAATTTAGGTGTCATCACGTGATTTTAGTGTTAGATCTAGTTTTGATGCGGAGATGATAGGCTTATGGAAAGGAAGTGTGATAAGACATGGAATTCTCTTCGAGACGAGTGAGTAAGGTTGTGGCCAAGGGATGTGTTTTGAGTTTATGGTATAGGAAGATGAACATTTATTAGGAGACTTCAGGAACGTCTTATTTCTCCGGTCATTTATTCAACAACGAGAATAGTGCTTGTGTGACTTATACGACGGAAGTGGCTAGACAATGAAAAATGGTGTAAGTAAGAGAATGACTATGTTGAGAGTGCTGCGACTTTGGAAACTACAGTTTGTGAAGTTCGTCATAAGGGAATGGATTGCGTAGTATACTATGATGATGAAGTTGCACCAACCAAAATCAGAAGTTCTACGGTGGTTTTATAGTGTGGGTGTATATCATTACATGGTCATTGTACGATGGTACTCGTGTTATCTTGGTTAGGGTTATGGGCTATGTTGTTTTTGCCATCGATCGGGCTTACGAAATTGTGCATATCATTTTCGGCCGAAGACTGAAGTGCTTTGGTAATGTTTTGCAACTATTTAATGAGTGTAAATGAACAGGTTGTTTGAGTACGACCTTCTCAATGGATCTGATGTCTTTTAGTAGTGGATTTAGCGGTTGTTCATGATATGGTACTAGTGGTATATGGAAGTGGAGAAATCTGAGTTGTCAGCTGTTTCACCTAATCGGGTCAGAAGGTTGATGTTGCATTCTCGATTGAGAAATCAAGTGGTTGCTACTATGAACGCTTGAGTTAAGCATTAATTATAAGGAAAGTTATAGTGGTGGATCGAGTGAATCGATCCTGTCTTGTTTCTAAGACAAGGTACGACCCTTGAGTGGTTATGATTATATTGGGAACTAATGACTTCATGATGAGTCAAAAGAAATGGGCAACAATAAGCCATGGATGAAGAAAGTTTTAACAAGTATACTCGTGTAAAGGCAATTAAGGATTTTAGCGAGAAGGTACGATTAAAAAAGAATCGGGTTGGTTTTGTCAAGATGTGGGTTGGCAAGGTAAGAGATGATTGGTTGTATCAACTTTTTAGCCATTGGAAGGACTTTTGCATGGTTTGAGTTGTAGCAGTTAAATACTTGTGATTGTAGAAGAGTTCGGTGAAGTTTCATTTGAGAAGTTTGACTTAAGGTAAAGGGTAATATGCGGTGGATGTTTGGCCAAGAAAATATAATGATAAATGATTTACGGGAAGAACAAGAGTCTTGCGCGATGGATATAAGTTAAGAGATGTGAAGGAATAAGACATCACGTGTAGATCCTTAGTTTGAAGTTGAGGATTGTGTAAATTTCTGCTTTTATGTTAGATATGACAATGCAAGGTGGACTGGTTCAGCACAAATGTATGATGTGTTATCAGCTACTTTCTGAACACTTGGTACTGGTGTTGGTGGTAAACGTTGATGTATGAGGAATTCTGCAGTTTTTGCATTGGTTTGAATTGTTCAACTTATGGTAGGTGGCTTACGAGTGTCCAACCGGTAGGACTTATAGCTCTACATGGTTATTAAGGATTTTGAACTGGGTTGATAACTCTATTTATGGAATTATCCAGACTGTTGTAACGCGTTACATAGATCCTTGATGGTAAATAGAGGTTGTGTACTCATAGTATACAGAATTATTGGAGTGACCAAGAACTGTTTCAAGTTTCGGCATGAGATATATGATGGTTTGAATAATAGTTGAAGCTGGGTAAGTAAAGGATCGCGTGTGATCGATATTGGTCGTGATTCAATAGTTCTATCCCAATAAAAAGGTACTATGACATTTAGAACTTGGATTATTAGCGATTGGGTGAGACCCATATCGATCGTGGAATGCTTCAATGGAAGGAGGAAGGACCATAATTCAAAATTTTGGAAGCAACGATGTGTTTCTAAGAATGACTGGATACTAGTGGCCGTTTGAGGGTAAAGTAACTGGCCGTTGTGACTATGATGTTCTGGTAGTATTGATATTGTTGTCTTTAATGGATTATTGTAAAGAGTATGAGAAAATGGATAAATTGAGTATGTCTATGATTGTTATGAGGCCGGACTGGCTGATTGTGAAGTCAGACGAATGGGAAAGTGTGTTATGGATATCGTGGAAGGGATATCTTGGGTTGTTTAATTTCGGTTTTGTATATTATTATGTGACCACCTACCTCATTTCAGACATGGTTTTGGATTATGATTCTCTGTCTATGTTCAGACGTGTTTTTACTTTTGTGGGTGGATGCCTAGTGGTGAATCGGATGGACCGATTCATGCTCTTTTGGCAGAATAAAATACTTGTGTGGGTGGGCCGATTCAGAGATAGTGGGTTCGATGTGGTATTGGGGTGGTGGAAGGTTTTCGAAAGTTCTACAAGTATCATCTTGCTTTTGGAAAGGTATAGAGAGGTTACCGTATGTGGCTACAGTCTTTGGCTATTTTGGTATTTATCTTGCCCCTGTATGCATGGTTCAGCTAGGTGTGCTTAGGTGGCCCGTGGGCCTAGTTCTTCCGTTGCTGGAGTTGTCTACAATCACGGATCCTACTTCAGTGTTTTGGTGGCATCCTTAGAGGTTTTATATGCTTGGATGGGTCGATCATCAGTTGGATACTTGATCATTTCTATTTGTGGGTTAGATAAGCGTGATTATTCCAAGATGTGTGCTCGATGGATATGCATCAGATTAGTATGACTCAGACTTGTGGAAATGTGGTAATGAGAATGGAATTTTTTTCTAGAGTCGGTGATGGTTCGTGTGTTGTGAGAGCTTGGTGGCTGATTTAGGTTCATCCTTGATTTTT
>NC_064291.1:4611701-4655061 GCF_019186545.1 Solanum stenotomum | reverse complement strand
AAGTTGGCTTGGGGACTTCAAGAGGGCAGTGGTAAGAAAGACAAGGGTCATTCTAGATGAGAGTCAAAACACTCATTTGGAATGTACAGGGGTTAAACAATAGAGATGCACCTTGAAATCTCTTATTTATTAATAATAAATGTGGAGCAGACATCATTTGTTTACAAGAAACCAAAATTGAGCGGACCAGCTCTTTAATTAGACAGGTTTGGGGAATAGACTCAAGGCAATTGGAACCAAAGGGGGGATTCCTATTATGTGTGGATTCTGAAGCTGGGATCTCTTCCCTATCTTGCAGATTTGAAAGCCTCAATGAAGATTTTAAATGGGTTCTTTCAGGGGTGTATGGACCTCACACTAATCCGGAAAGAGATGTTCATTCTAGCAGCTATCAGGGGTCTGACTTGTGGTGATTTTAATGTATGCAGATTTGAAGAGGAAAAATTGAACTGTACTAGAAGATCTAGGGCCATGATGGACTTTTCTAATACCATTCAAGACTTAGAATTGATTGACCCGCCTCTTCAAGGAGCTCAATTCACCTGGTCAAGAGGGGAGGCTCATTTCCAAGCCTCAAGAATGGAATGGAGTGAAATGTTCAATGCCATTAAGTAATACCCATCATTGCCTAGAGTGTTCTCTGATCACAAGCCTATTGTTCTGAAAAGTGGGGATTGGGAAGCTTCACCTTCTTACTTCAAATTCGAGTTCCAATCAGATGGATTCCTTGACATGAGAGATTGGTGGAATTCTTACAATGTTTCAGGCACTCCTGATTTATCTTAGTCCAGAAGCTAAAGAGGGATATCACCAAATGGAACAGAGAGGTCTTTGGCCAGATTGAATCTCAACGATACAAAGCACTGATGGAACTAGGAAGGTTGGACCAAATTGTTGAACAAAGAACTCACACCCCCGAGGAAAATGTGAAGTCACTAAGTCTGAAACTTGAGATTCAACAGATCGCCATTGCTGAAGACATCTCATGGAGACAAAAGTCAAGATATTTATGGCTAAAAGAAGGCAATAAGAATACAAATTTTTTCCAGAGAATGATCAACTCTCATAGAAGGAGCAACTGCATTGATAGATCGAAGATTGGGGATGATTTAATTGAGAATAAAGAGCTGATAAAGGGAGGAATCCTAGCATTCTATCTGGAAAGTCAAAATTCCATATAAGGTGACGGTCTTTACTTGGCTGGTAGTTAGAGAGGCGGTATTAACACAGGAGAATCTAATGAAGAGGGGAATACATATGTGTCCTAGATGTTTTTTTTGTGAGCAACAGGCAGAGACAATCAACCATCTGTTTCTTCATTGCAAGGTGGTTAGACAACTGTGGTACTTATTTACCAGCTTCAGGGGCACAAACTGGACCATGCCACAAAGGGAAAGTCAAGCTATAAAAAGCTGGAACAATGAAGGCAGTAGCAGTACAGACCAAAGCAGATGGAGAATTGTCCCAACAGTGATTTGGTGGACCACATGGAAGGAGAGAAATATGAGATGTTTTGAGAGCATTAGTAGTCCTTTGCACAGGATTAAAATGAATTGCATTATCATTTTTTGCTATTGGTGCAGTTCTGAGTATGTAGATGATCCTATAGCTATTATAGATATCCTTTTCTTCTTTTTTTCTGACATAGGTAACTGTTTCTATTTCTGTAACACAGTACATGGGTTGTACTGAAACCATATTTACAAAAGAACTCAAAATCTACTATCCTATCCTTATAATGAGTCTAAGACATCAATGATAGAGATAGTATCATTAGAGTATATCTGGTTACACCAAAAACATGAAGTCAAAATGCAATTCATTTTGACTTGTTCTATAGTATTCTCCATATTCTCAAAGACTCTAAGGTTCCTCTCCTTCCATATTGTCCACCATATAGCTGCAGGTACAATTCTCCAGTTGTTTCTGTTTTTAGCGTGAACTCCTGCTTCTTCCCAACTGTGTAATGCTTCTATGATTTTCCCTGGCATGGACCAAGATATGTTTTTGTGATATCCTAAATCCTTTGTAAGATGAAGTAGGATTTAGTGTAGTTTTGTTTTGATGAGTACACACAACTGTATGTAGCTCCATGATGTAAATTCGGGATCCCAACCTTTAGTGCTGAAGATTAATACACAAAAATGTTACATTTGTCAAAAAAAAAAAAAAGAGGAGCTAGAAGCACCTTTCAATGAACAAGAAGTATTAGATGCCCTCAAATCTTGTGCTCCTGACAAAGCACCAAGCCCGGCCGGTTTTGCTATAGCCTTTTTCTAGAAATCACGGAGCTTTATCAAATCTGACATAATGGAAGCCCTCACTTTCTTCCATCAAAATTTTCAAATGGAGAGGTCCTGCAATGCCATTTTCATTGCTCTCATCCCAAAAAAGAAGGGGGCCCTGGAACTAAAGGACTTCAGGGCTATAAGCCTTATAGGCAGTGTTAACAAACTTTTGGCAAAGATCCTAGCTGAGAGGCTGAAAAGGGTAGTATCCTCGCTAATCTCAGACCAACAAAGTGCATTCATGAAGGGCAGACAAATCACTGATGCATCCATGATCGCCGATGAAGTTTTAGACAAATCTTGTGCTCCTGACATATTTCGATACTCACTTGACCTATACACATATGTTGTAAAATGGAAATAATATGTGACAGCCCAGCCCGTTAGTGATATTGTTAGTTTGTTGGTAAGACCTGTTTACTTATATACCAATATCTTTTCTGTATTTTGTCGATGTGAGATTTTTTATCTTAAATTGGGTGTGACATACATCCCCTCTATGGACTCATTGTCCTTGTTGAGTTTTTCTTATTTGCTGAGCTTTTCTTATCTTAAGTTGGGGTGAACCATACACCCCCTTTTATGGACTCAACGTCCTTGCTAAGGTTTACCCCACCACATGAAATTTTTCTAGACTCAGCACTACGATTTTCCACGCCTTATCGAAATTTGCCTAAACTCAGTTGAAGTCAGGGCCACATCGACAAAACTGATACATGATTGAGTCTGATATCATTTGTGACTACCCAATCTGCTAGTGATATTATCCGCTCTGACTTAGGTCCGGACGACTTTAAAACACATTACTAGTTTGTAAGACTTGCTTAATCATATACCAAATATCTTACCTATGTTTTACCAATGTGAAACTTCTTATCTTAAGCTAAGATATCATATAATCGGATGTGTTTTAATACATATATGTATGTATAAAAGTTAAAGTTAGAATAAAATTGTCAAATAGTATGTAAAAGTAATTATATGTACCTAGGTGGGAAAATCCTTGGGCCATGCTCAAAGTAAAAGGATACAATATCTTTGGCAGCACAAAAGGGAAGATTATTCTCATTTGGAGCAGTGATCATAGTGGCTAGTATTCCACCTGTACTTGTTCCAGCAATGACATCAAAGTAATCTACAACTCTTGCATCTTTACCATACAATTCCTGACTAAAAAATAATCTTTTTCAGGATGATCGCTATAACATCTTTTTCAACACGTAACAAAGTCTAATGATAAATCTAACATGGAAGACAATTAATATTGTTAATTAAACAACATGATGTAGACTTTAAAGAGGATTTTCATGAAGGATTGTGAGATAACTTTTCACTCAGAAGATCGGGTTATGGACATACGAGATCCTTATAATAGATTTATCGTCATAAAATATTTTCAATTATTAGTATTGATTTGTCATCTTGTTATTTCGATCCCAACATGTTAATCATTAAAATAATACAATTCAAATATAAAAAATATATAGTAATGCCACATCCACACATACGTGAAAAAAAAACATAGTTACGATACGTCGATACCTGAAGTTGGTCTTCAAGAAAAGCAAGAATAGTAGCCGGAATAATTCCTCTTATGCCTCCTCCATCAACACTAAGAATTGTCACCATTTCTCCCATCACATGAGATGTTACTACTAAAAAAAGTATAATGAAAAATAATGTTCTAGTTGCCATTGTTAGACCATCTTTTTTGGAGTACAAAAGCATCAACTAACAAGCGAGGGTTTATATAATCGGATGAAAAGTCTTTGGTTCAAGTCCAGAATGATCATTTACTTTTTGTAATCAGATTTGTTAGCAGAGTAATCTCACAATTATGATATTTGTAAGCCGAGTCAGACCCATGTAGGGTCAAAGAGGTTCAAATGAATCCACTTCATNTTTTTGGAGTACAAAAGCATCAACTAACAAGCGAGGGTTTATATAATCGGATGAAAAGTCTTTGGTTCAAGTCCAGAATGATCATTTACTTTTTGTAATCAGATTTGTTAGCAGAGTAATCTCACAATTATGATATTTGTAAGCCGAGTCAGACCCATGTAGGGTCAAAGAGGTTCAAATGAATCCACTTCATCGAAATATTTTATAGGTTAAATTTGATAAATTAAAATTACTCATATCATGTCAAATGAACCAATGTGATCCTATGGTGTGATGATCTAGTAGGTTCAAAAAATTATTGTGATATAATGTTTGAAACGCCTATGCAATATTAAATCTTAGATATTTTTTTACTAATTATTTTTTTGTTTTGTGTTACCATAGATATATTACAAATGTGTGCACATTTGGTCAATTTTAAGGTTATACCTTATTACTTTCTCTCTATGAATTAATTTTCTCTATTTCTTACTCTTGTTTTTTTTTCTATTTTTAAGGGGGTTTGACTAAAGGCTTATTTGGATTGATTTATTTTAAATGCTAAAATAACTTTAAAATATTTTAGTAGTGTTCGAATAAAATATAAAAGTATTATTAGACATTTGTTTTAAAGTCATAAAGACAAAAAATTATCAAAAGTCATAAGTTAGAATTCTTAATTATGACTTTTAAGTCAAACAGACAAAAATAAGTCAAAAGCTATAAATAGAATTTCTAACTTATTATTGTTGACCTATAAGTCATAAATCATAATCTCGTGCAAACAAATTCTAATCATATAAGTTTGTCAAATTGACTTTTAAAAGATATTTGACTTAGCGTATTAGCTGGTCAAAGTGTTGACCAAGCTTATTTTTAAAAATGATGTGTTTGGCTAGATTTTTGGGAGGGAATAAGTGTTTTTTCTTAGTACATAGTAGTTGAAGTTGTTTTCGAAGCTAAAAAAAAGTATAAGTTTTTCCAAGAAACACTTCATAGAAAAATACACTTTAAAAATACTTTCAAAAAGTTTGACCAAATATTAATTGCTGAAACAAAGTTCATTTTTATTTATTGATTAAAAAAAAATTATTTTTCACCAACAAATACTTTTTTGAAAAAAGACTTTTCACCATAAGTTGATTTTAGAAAATGGCCAAACATATTGAGGACGTCTGATTAATTGTCAACATACCTTCTTAATATTTTGTGCAAATGATAAAAAAAGTTATATTATTTGTGTATTTAACTTCACTTATATTATGTAGTTAATTCACCTTGATATCCTTATGTGATGGATCAAATTACTAGCATCAAAATAAATAGTACGATTTTTTTTCTCTCATTCATCTAGGATATCTAAGATCAAGAATCTCTTATATTTATAATAGTTATTTGTATAGTATTAACTTGGCACTTCTAAATCGATACACCCTCTGACTATTTTTATTTGTAAAGTATTAACTTGACACATTTTTTAACGATCAATAAATTACTATATCACTTTTGAATCTAATAAATTCAATGCTTTGAGAAATGAATATAATTAATAGTAAAAAAAAATAAAAACTAAAAATGATTGTTTTATCTAAAAAAAAAAAGAAAAAGTAACGAGTTTTAAAAGTCGCCACTTATTTTTTAAAGTAAAACTAAGAAAACTATTTTTTTTCAAAAGATTAAAAACAAAAAATCTAATGAAATATATTAAAAGGGGTTCGAGGTTCATATTAATGTTTTAGGAAGTGTTTGAAAGCACCTAAGACATCCGCTAACTTGCGGTTATCCGACAATTAAAATATTTGGCTAATTAGTTTAAGAAAAGCATGCTTAATTAAGTTGCAAAAATAAACAATTTAAAACTTAAAATTATTTTCTAAGGGAAGGGGAAATATTGGAGAGATATTACTTAAGTAAATACCTTGCAAATACTCTAAAAAGGGTTAAGTAGAAAATAGATAATCTTATTTAATTTTAGAAAAATATAAGTATTAACTCAAAATGACTTCTTTAGGGAATCAAATTGGGAAGACCTCAAAATCAAATAAAACAAATAAACAATTACCAACAATTAAATAAGAGCAACTTTCACATATAACAAACAAAAAAAATCATAATTATATGTTATAGCAAAGTTTGCATAATTGCGCTTCATAGTAAACATATTTATGTATAATTCGCTAAACATATACAATTGAGAGCTATGACTATTTCTCTATACATATATACAAAAGAAGCAATTGTATAATTTGTTGGCTCCTCTTCAGATTTGTATAATTTCGCTGGCAGGCCATTTGTATAAATTGTTGTAAGCCTCTCGTTTGTATAAATCATTGACAAAAATATTTGTATATCAAAAACTGCTCTCTTTCGCTTTATACAAACATAAATTATACATTATATTTGTATAATCTGTGTTTATATAAAACGAGAAAGAGAGAAAGGCAAAAGAGAACTGGGCAGGGAAATATTTGTATTGTATAATTATAAGTGTATATGACGAATATCTATGTATTTGCATGTGTATATACAATTTTCTTTCGCTTTATACAAACATAAATTATACATTATATTTGTATAATTTGTGTTTGTATAAAACAAGAAAGAGAGAAAGGCAAAAGAGAACTGGGCAGGGGAATATTTGTATTGTATAATTATAAGTGTAGAGGACAAATATATATATATATGTATGTATGTATTTACATGTGTATATACAATTTTCTTTCGCTTTATACAAACAGAAACGCAATTTATACAGTTCTGTTGTATAAAGCGAGAGAGGAGAGCGCAGAGGGAGCGAGCGAGAGAGGGAGAGTGGCGAGCGAGAATCTGGAGGGAGAGAGGCGACTGACAAACGTTTGCTATGGAGTGCAATTAAATCAAACAGTAGCTACCCCATTTATTTTAAATTATTAGTTTGTCATTCTGTACAATTATCCCATTAAATAATAAGGAAGAGAAGGCTTGGGCCCAAGTCTAGTTTCTGTCTGCATGGACCGATACGTGGGCCTAAATTCAAACTTTGGGCTTTTGGTCCATTTATATCTGACCCAATTCTTTCCCTTTTGTATTTATCCTAAACTAACATGGAAAGCTGACCTTTCTTTGGGCTTTTAACCCAATTTTCACCTGCCATACAACTAACAAATAATATAAAAAATAATTAGGCCTTTGGCCCAATTATAATACAACACAAAACTGGAATGTTGGGAGGGCTTTTGACCCATTTTCATGATTGTATATAGTGTATATCTCTGATGTATATAACTGTATATTCTGCATATTTCGTATATGTTATTGTTTACGGAGTGTATACAACCTTTAATTTCGATCCGAACACTGGCATTTTCTATTTTCCAACCCTGCACTTCGGTTTTGACTCAAAAAGAATAAGATTGAGCCTTTTTGGCTCAAGGGGTGAAATGCACAGGAAAAAAATGACTGAAGGAAAACTGATTTAAATGTAATTATCAATCAAATTAAACAAACACACTCTTAGGCACAAATAGATAACTGCTCATACACTTACATTAAGACTTGAGAAAACTATGTTCTAAAAATATAATGAAACAGAACAACGCAAGACACTAGAAGATTAATTTTGTACACTCTTTGTAGAACATGTAATACAATTGTATTTTATCAAACAAACCAACAGTGGATTAAAGAAAATGTACGACTCATATACCATACTTTAACAGTACAGAAATAAAGAGATACAGTTCTTAACAAATTATTTTAAAGAGCCAAACATTTGTATTCATAGCAATTACAAAGGAAATTAACAAGTTAGCCGATTTGAGTTAATTTAGCGGATTTGGCTAGAGAGTTTCTTAATTATTATTATTATGATTAATTTCTATCGTGGAGGGTCAAAATTAGATGTCAACAACCTTCTTTTTTAATTTTCTAAAATAAATTTAAATATTTCTTTTTTCTTTTTGCTTAGAATAGAAGATTCGAATGTCATAACACAAAATCACGATAATTTATCAAAACTTTAAACTCAACCAAAAGGTTACGTAATCCAAAAACACATTATATTACATAGAGAGACACTTCTATTGAAATTTATCCCTCAAACTCCTCTTTTATTTTGAGGTTGAAATACTTAAATGCGCGCAATCATAAATATTGCAAGCGCTTGTTATTTAGCATAGTAAGGTTACTACTAGCTACAACCCGAGACCTTGAATTAATAAGACACTTTGTTTCCTCGGAGTTTCTTCCTATCAGAGAGCTTTATTGCAAACCTATAACAAAATAAATTATTTTAATTAGCAATAAAATAAATTTATTAGAAATTTAATATGAATAATATTGACTGATGAGATATAGTAATATGAAAAAAAAAAGAAAAGAATTATTTCAAGTATCGACAGAATGGAACGCATCTAAGAGTTTTACCCTATTAGAGCGTCCGCATAGGTTTCATCAGGATTGTCTTTGGAAACTTGTTTGTTCAATAAGTTTTCACCAACTTGTTTTAATAATTGCATATTAGCCAGAGTAGTATTATCCCATGTAGTAGTTGAACCTGTTAGTGCATTTTCCTGGAATTAAATATACTCATATCGTTGGCAAAGAAATTAAAATATGACATCATGCCTATTATAATTATAAAATAATAATAATGAAAAAAATTACATACTTTACTATCATATATACTTTTAATAAAGGGAAAAGGGACAAATATACCCCCAAACTATCATAAATGGTATGCACAAAGCCTCCGTCATACTTTTGGGACATTGGTGCCCCTGCCGTCCCAAAACTAGAGCATATTAAGTAACAATTTAACTATAAAATGTCTATTTTACCCTTAGTGAAATGATTTACAATCACACAAATTTCTATCATTCATTTTGGACCACAAATTTTAAAAGTTTTCCTCTCTTTCTTAAACTCCGTGCCGAGTCAGACTAAAATGAGACGGAGGGAGTAATATATACTTAGATACACATATTTTTGCTACCAGATACACAAAAATAGAGAGAAAGGCGAGTGAGATTCGTATGTATCCCATGCAAATCGCACTATCTAGTGTGATAATTCGCATGCATTTGGAATACCAATTAATACATGATGGGAGAGTGGCAAGCGAGATGCATTAGTGATCTAATAAAATAGGTAATATTACAGACTAATATATATATATATATATATATATATATAAGTAATGAGTGAGATTTATAGATATCCAAAATACATGCAAATTGCACTATCTGTATGTGATTCACATGCATTCAGTATACCAAATACATGATGATGGGACTTGAACCCTGAGGTAATTGTCTTGTGAACCAAGAGCTTTAAAAGCAGAAGAAAGGTAATAATCAGTCATGTAAGTACTTCCTGCATTAGTCATTTTCTGTATAACTGACATCCATTTATAAGGACCCCATCTAGCTACCTCTGCTGCTGTATATGTTTCATCAAAATCTGAAGTAGTGCCAGTGCCTAATGAGAGCAACAACATTTTTTTGTAATTCAATGACTTAATGGAAGCAGATGCTGGATCAAATTAAAATTAGACAAATGTTATCAGAAGACTCTAAAAATCTTTTTTCACGCTCTGTATCAAGTTAAAATTAGACAAATAAATTAAAATAAAGGAATATAAATATGTATATGTACCTAGAAGCAAAAATCCTAGGGCCATGTTGTCACACCCCTTTTTACGCATCTACGGCGAATGGGTTTTTCCAATTTAAGTGACGTTATTGATTTAGGGGATTATTTTTTAATTTTCAAAGTCACCACTTGGAATTGAGTTATGGTGTTCCAAGTCACCTTTTCTTTTTAATCCCTAACCAAAAGGAAATGACTCTTTATTATGGTCTGCGTACTAGAAATTCGGGTAAGGATTTCTGTTGACCAAGGGAAAGGTATTAGGCATCCCTCAAGTCCCGTGGTTCTAGCACGGTCGCTTTTATTGACTTCTACCTTCTTTTTTTTTTTTTTTCTTTTTTTTTTTTTTTTTTTTTTGACTTCTTCCTACTTTAAAATATTCTTGGATATATTATTTCAGGCCAATGGTTTGCTCGCATGTTTTAATTGTTGAACTTTATTGAGTCTCAACCTAGATGCGTAATCACATTCTTGATCTTGACATTTAGAGACATAACTGTCTTCTTTGCATCACACCTAATAATCTATTTTTTTCTATAAGGCTCTACTTTAGATTAATAAAAATTAATTATATTATTGGACAAGGTGTATCACTGCATCCTTGATTTTTTTGTATGTTTCAAAAAAGATGCGCAACCGCATTCTTAATCGAAACAAATTAACGTACCTAAAAGTTTGTCTAATGTTAAAAGAAAATACTTAGTCTTTATAAAGAAAATTCAAATAAAATAAAATACTAAAATTCTAGGATAAAATTTTGGATCATATTCATATCTTTTTATTTTATATTTTTATTACTCTTAAAATTAACATCAAAATTAAGTATACATTTTCTAATCAAACAAAACAATAACGAATTGTAAAAAAATAAATCTCATTTTTTGTTTCATAAACTAAAACAACAATAATTTGTTTATTTATTTATTTTTAGCCTAACTATACCTACTTTATCATTATTATCTAAATCAAGACAAGAACAATGTTACTACCCGTTCATTTTTAAGAGATCACAACTAACAAATAAAAATAAATAAATAAATAAAATAATCATCGATTAAAGCTACCTTTATTCATGAAATAGAGATATAACAACTACCTAGTTAATCATTTCAATCAAATTCATGAATGAAACATAATATAAGAAGACTTGTCATAAAATTACATCAAATTCCATAAATAAACTAAAGAGATAAGGAAAAATTGAATACCGCAAAATCTTGATCGAACCTCGATTAGAACACCCACCAAATTTTGTAGGTGATTTGTGATGGTATATGTGTTGTATTTAAATAAATAGTAATGAAAAAGAAAAAAAAATATGTGAATGTCTTGATGAATTTTTGAAAGAAAAGTAGACTAAAACTAAAATAAATTCCTCTTTTTTCTTTTCCTGCGTGAATGTTTGTGTGCGCGCAGCGTGTTTTTCCTTTGTTGCCATTTTTTTTTTGTCTCTTTAAGTGTCCGTTTTGTGTGTATTGTTTTATAGGGGTATGAAGTATTTTATGCTGTGCTGTAGTAGTGTGTGTAGACGTTGGGGTAGTGGGGTGAGAGTGAATGGGAGGAAAATTGGGGGTGAGGGTAACGTGCAGGTGGGTATGGGAATAGGTAGTTTTATTATTTTATTTTATTTTATTTTTTGAAAAAAGAACATTAAATATATACAAAAATAAATTAAATTAATTATTTTAAATTAATAGAATATAAGAAAAGCTGAATAGTTAATCTAAAACTATAATTAATAAACCCTAGCTTATTTATTAAATCTAAATTAAAAGGACATATATATATTTTTTGTAAGCAATTGAAAATAAAACTTACCTTACTATGTGATTCTATTTTTGTTGTTTTCAAAACTTTTAAAATAAACTTAATAAAATAAGATAAAGGTCAAAAATATTTAATTTAGATTTATATAATATTTATGCTCTAAAACTGGTGTAAAATTTTAGGTTCGATCAAAAATTATGTGTCTACACATGTTCGAAGTAAAAAGGTACAGTTTCATTGGCAGCAGCAAAGGGTCTATTGTTTTCATTTGGAGTAGTTATCATGGCAGCCAATAAACCTCTTGTACTTGTTCCTCCAATTATATCAAAGTAATCTGCTAGTCTTGCATCTGGATTATTGTCTATTCTCTGACTCGAAAAGAAAAGTAAATCATATAAATTCAAATAGAATGATTCAGAAACAATGATAGTAATGTCACACTTACATACATACACGAAAAAATATTGGGAAAAAGGACAAATATATTCCTGAATTATCGTAAATGGTATGCAGATACCCTCCGTCATACTATTGGGACATTGATGTCCCTGCCGTCTAAAAACTAGAGCATATACGCCCTTCATTTTAACGGAAGTTTAAATCGGGACACGTGACACAATCATATCTGTCGATTCGATATTCAATTGGCGGATAATATTATGACACGTGTATGTCCGTTAGTTTAAAGGGTATATATGCTCTAGTTTTTGGACGGCGGCAGGGGCAACAATGCCCCAAAAGTATGACGAAGGGTATTTACATACCATTTACGATAGTTCAGGGGTATATTTATCCTTTTTCCCAAAAATATTTTTATGATACCTGAAGTTGTCCTTCAAGAATAGTACACGGAATGACTATAGAAGTATTCACACTTATGTACATACATTATAAAATATTTTTACGATACCTGAAGTTCTCTTTCAAGAAATTCAAAAATGACACCCGGAATAATTCCACTGATTGCACCTCCATCAATACTAAGAATAGTCACCATTTCTTCCAATGAAGCAAATGTTGAACTAGTAGTTGCTAATAACATAAAAATTAAAATTAAAAAAGATTTAGTAGTTGCCATTTTGCAGATTATAATTGATAAAAACTAAAATGTTAAAAGTTTTTTAAAATTTTGTTGGTGATTTGAGCATATAACAAGCATTATATATATAGGCACGTAAACAAGTTGAGAAATTTTATTTTGAGTTTGACATAACCAATAAAAGTTGTATGAAAATCCGTTTAAATTTCGACACGTGGATAGTGGGCCCAATTGAAGTAAAGTGAGTTTATAGTTGGTGTGGGACCGATTAACACAACAAGGAGTCGTTTGATAGAGTGTATTAGAAAAATAATATATGCATTAACTTTGTGTAATATTATTAGAAAAAATAATGCGTGTTTCTAGCTCTCTTTAAAGAGACTGCTTTCAAATTTACTTGCCCTAGAACTTGCTTTATATATATATATATATATATATATATTGATCTAGAATCAACTATTCCTAATTTTTTTTATTATTCATAGCCAGAGAAATGAAACTAATCTCGAGATCCAGAAACCAATCTATACGCCTAGACTTAAGCAAAAGATATCTCGTTAGCCCTACCATAGATTGGTCTGGTGTCCCAGTTTATTCGGACCTGTAGTTAGCTCAGCTTGAGCAGCACTTTACAACTGAAGAGAACAACGAGAGGCGAGCCCTATTAGGATAGGATTTTTCGTGCATTCTTCCTCTTTCTCTTCTTTTTCATTACTAATACCATGAATTTCGATGTATTAGGAATGCTTAGATTGATTACTGATATAACTATCCCTCAAATCTTTCTCAAAATATTTTCCATTTTTCAATGCTAAAGAGTGTAGAAGGTATTTTGTAATTTTTTTGTATAGTAGTTATGTAAGACTTGTTATTTCTAATACATCATATCCAACAATGTGCAAGAAACAATGCAACATAACTAATTCAGCATTATTAATGTAAACAGTACTAATACATTTTATTCAATGTTATTGTTATGCGTACTTAAGGGGTCGTTTGATAGAGTGCATTAGAAAAAAATAATAATTCATACACTTAGCTTTGTGTATTATTAGTACCTTGTTTGGTACATTTTTTTAACCAGTGTATAACTAATGCTTATAAATAATACATGCAAAAATTCATAGCATTAATAATTCAAAGGATTTTAATTCAAAACCTTATATATGTGTGTTAGACACCTTATTACTACGTAGCTAGTTAGTACATTGTACCTAATTAATTAATGGTATTTCAAAAAAAATAAAATTAATTAATTAATTAAAACTTGTAATAAGTGACTCTTATTTGATTAAAGAGTCACTTAAAATTTCATTTAAAATTAAGTGGAATTAAAACGTGTTAGATTTTTAAATTATAAGGTGGTACCATTTACCTTGTTGGTTGTGTCACGCCCCGAGCCTACACCCTGGACGTGACCGGCACTCGGAAATCATCGTTGTCCCCAAGCGAACCCTTGGCCTGGCTTACTTAACTCAACGGAAGACTTAACCCAACAGAATAAACTCAGTGCAATAGTTTAAATAATAACATCTTAGCCAAACTGGCAACTTATGTCTCAAAACAAAGTATCTGCAATTACATAGATAAGAGACTCAATACTAATTGTCTGACTGTCTATGAAGCCTCTATAATAC
Organism: Solanum stenotomum; assembly: GCF_019186545.1. NCBI lineage: Eukaryota > Viridiplantae > Streptophyta > Magnoliopsida > Solanales > Solanaceae > Solanum > Solanum stenotomum. The sequence continues at coordinate 4,640,821 of NC_064291.1, read as the reverse complement.
TGAGATGGATGTTGGGACAGACCCCACAACATCCTAATAAAGAAAAACTAGGAAACACGAAATAAAAGAGTCATCCGGAATGCAAGGAGGCTCACCACTGACTCTGGAGTGCTCAACTGGATCAACGGTGCGCTGATTGCTGATCCTGGTTACCTGCATCTACATCATAATAAGATGCAGGCCAACTGGCATCAGTACATTGAATGTACGAGTATGCGAGTTGGAATGCTAAACAACAATTTAAGCTTGAAAGGAGTACAAAAGAACACTTACCTTGGCTCTGTTTAACTCATGGATAACTGAACTCAATATAAAGCAATAAGACACATGCAATATATATAAAGCTTGTATAACAATGTAAACAACTTAATTAGTTCGTTAAAGATAAGGCAACTTTACTTAAATATAAAAGTAATATAACTTTTGTGGGAGATTCTTTAATCGACAACCACCACTATGAGCCCTAGTGATGATACAACGTTTTACCTCACGTTGCCCAAGGACCATCCTATACCTTGCCTTGATATAGGACCTTACTTAACTTAATGGATCCACTAGCTTAACTTACGTGATCATCTAAAAAGTATAACCCGTTAGATCCCATATTGGTCACATGGTTCTTATGGAAATTTGAGTTAATATGAACTCGCATCCCCAACTCGGTGCTCAATACTACTCCCAAAATATACTTTAGCGCATATGTGTTTTAAACACCTCTTTATTTAGTTTGAGATAATTGCTCAAAGCTTAGCCAAAGGCTCTTTTGGAATCGATGTTCCCTTTTCTTTGCTCAATTGTGAAAACATTTATAAACTTCTTTGGGAATACATAGTTCCCTAATAACTTTTGAGAAATGAACTCAACTCTTACTCTTTGCTTTACTTGAAACTTGAGCCTTAAAACAAAGTTAAAACGTTTAATAAAGACTCTTGACAACTTTAAGAAACTTTGCTTTGACTTGCTTCTTAACTTCTAGACTTGACTCTTAACTTTTTTTACTTTGATCTTAACTTTCTTTGAATTGGATTATGGATTCAAGGCTCATGATCTCATGTTTATGGATGATTTCATGATGTTTAGATGTACCTTAGAGTGTTGGAATCGACTAGAAAACGTAGGTACATCGCTTAGAAATGAGTACGAAAAGATGGGGAACGAATTGTTCTTCAAGAACTTCACTTCTTAACATGTAAACAACTCCAAATTGCTGAATTGAAACAAGTTGGTGTGTGGGTGAACAACACGAAAAGATCTCACATACCTTAATAGGGATCACCCCCGACGAATTCCACTCGCAAGCTTGAATGATCTTGGCGAATTCTTGCCTTCTTCTCCCGTTCTTTCTTTCTTTCTCTCTTCTCCAAGCCCTAAGCGTATTCTAACTTTTCAAAACTGAATTAAGTTCTGTTTTTACCCCAATAAATCCCTAAAAACGAATTAGGAAATTAATTAGAGAAAAGACTACTTTGCCCTTCTCTAAATCCGGATTGAGACTTTCCTCGATCCAACAACCCAATTTCCGGAAAGCATATCTTACTCATACGATGTCGAAATTTCGCAAACTCAGTGGCGTTGGAAAGATCTCTACAAGGGCTGTCCAACCATATCAATAACCTCTCCTAACTCATTCTGATATAGGAGTTATGACCGTTTGAAAATGGCAAAAACTCACTTTCTTAACTTAGACAGAATTTTCCAGATTTCCTTATTCTTTCCAAAATTCATTATTTTCAGATTTTAAACTCTTTCTAGTCGTTTCTAGGTACGAGATATTACAGGTTGAACCCATATCTATATTATTATGAGTCTTGGGAATCAAAGTTGATTTTATAAATTGAATAGATAAGATCTCTTACACATATTTAAATGCATATCACATGCGCTTGGAGGAAATGCACTGTAATTAATACCAAAATTTTGTATTAAAACATATTTCGATACTGACTTGATCTATATACATATGTTGTAGAATGAAAATAATATGTGACAGTCCAGCCCGTTAGTGATATTGTTGGCTTATTGGTAAGACATGTTTATTTAAATACCAATATCATTTCTGTATTTTATGAGACTTTTTATCTTAAGTTAGGGTGTCACATACACCCCTCTGTATGGACTCAACGTCCTTGTTGAGGTTTACCCCACACTGCATGAGATTTTTCTAGACTCAACACTATAATTTTCCCCACCTTATCGGAATTACCTAAACTCAATTAAAGTCAAGATCATATCGACAAAACTGACACATGAATATTAAACAAATTCTCTCCCTCACACCTCACTCACTTTGCTCCGCAAGAGTCGTTAGTAATGTTTACCTTTCCTTTTTCTATTCTTTATTAGTATTATATAATATATATGTGTGATGAGATCTGAAATTGTTTAGCACACCACCTCCTTATTTTTAAAAGAATACATAAAAACAAAAATTGTATCTAATAGCAAATTATTAATTCAAATTAAATGTTATAACCATAGTTTAATGAGACGTTTTATTTGCTTGAAGTTTCTTTCTCTCGGAGAGCAATTTTGCAAACCTACAAAAAAAATATATTATATGTAGCTTATACAAGCAAAAGTCTACATCTACTCCCTTCATTTCATATATGCGTCTTAATTTGACAGAAAACAAAGATAATATAAGAAATATTTTTGAAAATAAAAACGCGTATAACATACTCTAAAGACTAATTACACTGAGCATATATATGTATATACCTCTTTAGAGCTTCCTCATTAGTTTCAGGATCCTCTTTGGAGTTTTGTTTCTTCAACAAATTTTCACCAACGTGTACCAATAATTTCATATTAGCCTCTGTAGCAGCCTCTGTAGCATTATCCATTGCAGTAGTTGAACCTGTTAGTGCATTTTCCTGTTATTTTTTTTTATCATATATAATAAAGAATAATTAATTATTTAAGAACATACATAAAATATACTCAATATTTATACCATGTATATAAATTGGTTCTACACTTATTATATTCCTTGTATACACTTTAGATATCCATCCTATTTAGCGATGAATTATCACAAAATTTTATTGGCTACGAGGGTATATAGAACTATAACTTTTGACAGGGATTTATACATACAAAAATTGTATTGACCTTATATATACATAATAATTTTTTTAACATAAGGAATTTAATTAAACGTATACCCCCCTTGCACCCTCATAAATAGTTATTTCAGACTTAACTACGAGTAATTTAGTGATCGATAAAGTAAATAATTAAGTGACATGGTCTTACTTGAATCCTGAGGAAATTTTTTTGAGCATTTTGAAAGACAGTAGCATTGTAATAATCATTCATGTAAGAACTAGTAGAAAAGGACTTGAATGTTTATTATGAATTAGCCACTCAATAGCACCCCATTTAGCTGCTTCTTATGCTGTATATGTTGTATAAAAATCTACAGCATTGCATGTGCCTAATGAGAGTAGCAAAATTTCATTGTAGTTCATTGATTTACTTGATGACAATTCTGGATCCGTTTGCGTCGAATGGTTGGTTGCCACGCTAAGTGCAACTAAGGCCTGTATGTATATTTACTGTCATATCAAATCTCTCTATATCACTCATTCTTGGTAAGAACATATTTGCATCATTAATAATATAACAAAAAAATAGATAGCTAGAGACCATGTTTTTAATGAGGATATATTTAGTCTCACTAGTTTAGGGAACTAGTTGGATTTGAACTTTGGTCTTGCGGATGATTTCCTAAGCTTATACCAACAGCACAAAGAAACTCATATGTTTTTCATGGATGTATGGTTAATATACCAGTTTCTCAAAGATAGATATACATATATAGACCTGATTTTTTCCGAACCACCAAACCATGTGGGTCCGCCTCTACTCTAGATACATGTATTTCAAATACATAGGATCAAATTTAGGTGTAATTTGTTTTAGATACATTGTATCTAAGTGGATTCACATGTATCAGAGATACATATATAGCAAACCTCGCACACTCCCTCGCCTCTCTCTTATCTCGCTCGCCATTCCCCCATGTATCTGGTAATCCAGATACATGTGAAGCACTCCAGATACAACATTAATATACATGTATCTAGTGTGATTCACATATATCTGAGATACATACGAATCTCGCTCGTCTCCCTCCTTACCTAATCTCGCTCGCCTCTCTCCCTATTTTTATGCATCTGGTAGCAACTAGCAAAAGTACATGTATCTAAGTGTAAGATACGTATGAAACTCTTAATTAGTAATAATATACGTAATATTTTGAAAAGTACAGATAATAACAATATATATGATAGTGAAGTATGTCTAATTACGTACCAGATTGACAGCCGCAACACTACCATCAATAAGATGAAACTCAACTTGATTTCCTTTAGCATCATTAGTGACAAAATAATGTGGTGGAAAATATGTTGGAGCTGCGGCCGTGCTGTAGCATATGTCACACATCTTTGCATCCAACTCAGGAGAATTGGCTAACTGTGTATAAGTTTGTCTTATTAGATAATTATTTTTAAAATTAGCTCATAAAAATATAATTTACTCGGTTCGTTCAAATTTAGACAAATCATTAATCCGTCCATTTATTGACTCGTCCTATTGAAAAATTGAACTGATATAGAAAAATTGACCCAATCTTGTTAAAATATTTTTAGAAAATACATTTTAATTCATTATAACTTAACTCATTTTAATTCGAGTAAATTTTAAATCGATTAATAAGTTAATATAATATATTGAAAGATTTACCTTGGATTTAGTGAATATTATTGGTTGATTTTTCTTGATGTCAAAGGTTGGAATGACAACATTTGTTAAAGCTTGATGCAAACCAGTCTCTCCCAACTTATCTTGCAAAACTTTGTGAAGATATTTTCCATCATATTTGGGAGCAAAAATTGGAGGCAATGCACTGTAATTGAAACCAAATTTTTGTATTAAAACATATTTCGATACTGACTTGACCTATACACATATGTTGTAGAATGGAAATAATAGGTGACAGCCCAGTCCGTTAGCGATATTGTTAGCTTGTTAGTAAGATCTGTTTACTTATATATCAATGTCTTTTTTGTATTTTGTTGATGTGAAACTTTTTATCTGAAGCTGGGATGTCACATGTATCCCCTCTATGGACTCAATGTCCGTGTTGAGTTTTTCTTATTTGCTGAGGGTTTCTTACATACACCTCCTCTATGGACTCAACGTCTTTGCTGAGGTTTACCCCACCGCATTAGATTTTTCTAGACTCAGCACTACGGTTTCCCCACCTTATCGGAATATGCGTAAACTCAGTTGAAGTCAGGGCCACATCGACAAAACTGACACATGATTAACTCTGATGTCATTTGTGACGGTCCAACCCGCTAGTGATATTATCCGCTCTGGACTTAGGTCCGGACGACTTTAAAACACATTACTAGTTTGTAAGACTTGCTTAATTAATCATATACCAAATATCTTACCTATGTTTTACCAATGTGAAACTTCTTATCTTAAGCTAAGATGTTATATAATCGAGATGTGTTTTAATATATATATATATATATATATATAAAAGTTAAAGTTTAGAATAAAATTGTCAAATAGTATATATGTAAAAACAATTATGTACCTAGGTGGGAAAATCCTTGGGACATGCTCAAAGTTAAAGGATACAATATCTTTGGCAGCACAAAATTTAAGATTATTCTCATTTGGAGCAGTGATCATAGTGGCTAATATTCCACTTGTACTTGTTCCAGCAATCACATCAAAGTAATCTACAACTCTTGCATCTTTACCATCCAATTCCTGACTCAAAAATAATCTTTTTCAGGATGATCGCTATAACGTCTTTTATAACACGTAACAAAGTCTAACGATAAATCTAACATGGAAAACAATTAATATTGTTTCGTAAACAACATGACATAGACTTTAAAGATAATTTTCATGAAAGATTGTGAGATAGCCTTCCATTCAGACAATTTTTTATATATAGATCGGGTTGTGGACATATGAGATCCTTATAATAGATTTATCGTCATATAAAGATTTTCAATTATTAGTTTTGATTTGTCATTTTGTTATTTTGATCCCAACATGATAATCATCAAAATAATACAATTCAATTATAAAAAATATATAGTAATGCCACATCCACATATGTGGAAAAAAAAACACTGTTATGATACGTCGATACCTGAAGTTGATCTTCGAGAAAAGAGGAAAGACTCAAAATAGTCCTTCATCTTTGGATTAAGACTCAAAGTCATCCTTGAGTTTTCACATGGAGCACTAATAGTCCCTCATGTTTGCAATATTGGTGCACTTTTGGTCCTCCCCTAAAGTTTTGCCTATTTTTTAACATTAATTTTGTCCACAATTTTATGTAAGGAATGTCCAATCGTGTTTTTATCTATTTAGTAGAAATAATAACTCTATGTGAGAGAAGATGATAAGAAGAACACATTGTTCTGTTCAGTAGAAATATTACTACAGCTAAACTAAGAACATCTTAACTATGACGTTGGAAGAAACGAAAAAATTTGTACGATTGCACGTGAAATTATCGTGATGAACCTCTTGACTTAACCTGCAATACGATTTCTACTAAACAAAACAATGTGTTTTGCTTCTCACATTCTCTCATTTGGAGTTATTATTTCTACTAAATATATAAAATGACGATTGAACATCCCATACATAAGTTATGGATAAAATCAATGTTAAAACATAGGTAAAATTTTGGAGGAGGACCAAAAGTGCACCAATATTGCAAACATGAGGGACTATTAGTGTTCCATATGAAAACTCAAGGATGACTTTGAGCCTTAACCCAAAGATGAGGGACTATTTTGAGCCTTTCCTCTCGAGAAAAGCAAGAATAGTACCCGGAATAATTCCTCTTATCCCTCCTTCATCAACACTAAGAATTGTCACCATTTCTCCCAACACATGAGATGTTACTACCAAAAAAAATATAATGAAAAATGATGTTCTAGTTGCCATTGTTAGACTAATCTTTTTTTAGTACAAAAGCATTCACTAACAAGTGAGGGGTTTATATAATCACATGAAATGTCTTTGGTTCAAGTCCTGATCATTTACTCTTTGTAATCAGATTAATTTGTTAGCAGAGTAATCTCACAATTATTATATTTGTAAGCCAAGTCAGATTCATGTAGGGTCAAAGAGGTTCACATGAATCCACTTGATCGGAATCTTTTACAAGTTAAATTTGATAAATTAAAATTAATCATATCATGTCAAATGAACTAATGTGATCCTATGGTGTGATGATTTAGTTGGTTCAAAAAATTATTGTGATATGATGTTCGAAACGCCTATGCAATACTAGATCTTAGATAGTTTTTTACTTAATTTTTTGTTTTGTGTTACCATATATATTATTACAAATGTGTGCACATTTGGTCAATTTTAAGGTTATACCTTATTACTTTTTGTCTATGAATTGATTTTCTTTATTTTTTGACTCTAGTTTTTTTTTTCTTTCTATTTTAGTGGGTGTTTGACTTAGAGTTTATTTGAATAGATTTATTTTATATGCTAAAATAACTTTAAAGTATTTTTTGTAGTGTTTGAATAAAATATAAAAATATTTTTAAACATTTGTTTTAAACTCAAAAAGACAAAAAATTGTCAAAAGTCATAAGATAGAATTCTTAACTATGACTTTTAAGTCAAACAGACAAAAAATAAGTCAAAAACTATAATTAGAATTCCTAACTTATTATTTTTGACCTATAATTAGTCAAAATCATAATCTCATCCAAGCAAATTCTAATTTTATAAGTTGGTCAAATTGACTTTTAAAAGATATTTGACTTAGAGTATTAGCAAGCCAAAGTGTTGACCAAACTTATTTTTAAAAATGATGTGTTTTAGATAGATTTTTGGGAGAGAATAAGTGTTTTTCCGTAGTACATAGTAGTTGAAGTTGTTTTTCGATGCTAAAAATGTATAAGTTTTTCCAAGAAACACTTTAAAGAATAACACACTTAAAAATACTTTCAAAAGTTTGACTAAATATTAATTGATGGATCAAATTACTTGCATCAAAATAAATGGTACTATTTTTTTCTCTCATTCATCTAGGATATCTAAGTTCAAGAATATCTTATATTTATAATAGTTATTTGTATAGTATTAAGTTGGCACTTCTAAATTGATACACCCTCTGACCATTTTTATTTGTAAAGTATTAACTTGACACATTTTTTAACGATCAATAAATTATTATATCATTTTTTGAATCTAACAAATTCAATGATTTGAAAAATGAATTTAATTAATAGTAAAAATAAAATTTAAAACTAAAAATGATTGTTTTATTTTATTTTTTTTAAAAAAAAAGAAGAAACGAGTTTTAAGAGTCGCCACTTAATTTTTAAAGTAAAATTAAGAGAACTATTTTTTTTCAAAAGATTAAAAACAGAAAATCTAATGAAATATATTAAAAGGGGTTCGGAGTTCATATTGATGTTTTTGGAAGTGTTTGAAAGCACCTAAATCATCCGCTAACTTGCGGTTATCCGACAATTAAAATATTTGGCTAAACTTTAAGAAAAGCATGCTTAATTAAGTTGCAAAAATAAATAGTTTAAAACTCAAAATTATTTTTTCAGGGGAGGGGAAATATTGGAGAGATATTACTTAAGTAAATACCTTGCAAATACTCTAAAGATTGTTAAGTAGAAAGTAGATAATCTTATTTAATTTTAGAAAAATATAAGTATTAACCCAAAATGATTTCTTTGGGGAATCGAATTGGGAAGACCTCAAAATCAAATAAAACAAATAAACATGTACCGACAATCTCAATAAATAATAAGGAAGAGAAGACTTGGGCCCAAGTCCAGTTTCTGTCCGCCTGAATCAGTACTTGGGCTTAAATTCAACTTTGGCTTTTGGCCCATTTATATCTGACCCAACTCTTTCCCTTTTGTACCTATCCTAAACTAACATGGAAAGCTGACCTTTCTTTGGGCTTTTAACCCAATTTTCACCTGCCCTAAAACTTTCAAATAATATAAAAAATAAATAGGCCTTTTGCCCAATTATAATACCACACAAAACTGGAATTTCAGGAGGGCTTTTGACCCATTTTCATGACTGTATACAGTATATCCCTACTGTATATCACTGTATATTTTGCATATTTCGCATATATTGTAGCCTTTAATTTCGCTTCGAACACTGGCATTTTCTATTTTCCAGCCATGCACTTCGGTTTTGACTCGAAAGAATAAGATTGAGCCTCCTTGGCTCAAGGTGAAATGCACGGGAAAAATCAACTGAAGAAAAATTGATTTAAATATAATTATGAATCAAATTAAACAAGCACATTAAGACTTGAGAAAACTATGTTCTAAAAATATAATGAAACACACCAATGAAACAAAACAACGCAAGACACTAGAAGATTAATTTCGTACACTCTTTGTAGAACATGTAATACTATTGTATTTTATCAAACAAACCAACAGAGGATTAAAGAAAATGTACGACTCATATACCATACTTTAACAGTACAGAAATAAAGAGATACGGTTCTTAACAAATTATTTTAAAGATCCAAACATTTGTATTCATAGCAATTACAAAGGAAATTAACAAGTTAGCCGATTTGAGTTAATTTAGGGGATTTGGCTAGAGAGTTTCTTAATTATTATTATTATTATGATTAATTTCTATAGTGGAGGGTCAACAACCTTTTTTTTAATTTTCTAAGATAAATGTAAATATTTTTTCTTTTTGGTTAGAAAAGAAAATTCGAATGTCATAACACAAAATCACCATAATTTATCAAAACATTAAACTCAACCAAAAGGTTACATAATCCAAACACACATTACATTACATAGAGAGACATATTTCTATTGAATTACTTAAATGCGCGAATCATAAATATTGCAAGCGCTTGTTATTTAGCATAGTAAGGTTACTACTACTACAATCCGAGACCTTGAATTAATAAGACGCTTTGTTTGCTCGGAGTTTCTTTCTATCAGAGAGCTTTGTTGCAAACCTACAACGAAATAAATTATTTTAATTAGCAACAAATTAGATTTATTAGAAATTTAATATGAATAATATTGACTGACGAGATATAATAATATGAAAAAATAGAAAAGAATTATTTCAAGCACCGACAGAATCGAATGCGTCTAAGAGTTTTACCTTAGTAGAGCGTCCGCATAGGTTTCATCAGGATTGTCTTTGGAAACTTGTTTGTTCAATAAATCTTTACCAACTTGTTTTAATAATTCCATATTAGCCGGAGTAGCATTATCCCATGTAGTAGTTGTGCCTGTTAATGCATTTTCCTGGAATTAAATATACTCATATCGTTAGCAAAGAAATTAAAATATGACATCATGCATATTATAATTATAAAATAATATAATGAAAAAAACTACATACTTTACTATCATATATACTTTTAATAAAATACTATGTATCTTACCACTTATTAAGAATTTTCTATTACTCTGTCTGTCCCAATTTATGTGACTTACATTCTTCTTTAGTCCGTCCCAAAAAGGATGACACATTTCTATATTAAGTAACAATTTAACTATAAAATGTCTATTTTACCCTTAATGAAATGATTTATAGTCACACAAATTTCTATCATTCATTTTGGATCACAAGTTTTCAAAGTAATTTCTCTCTTTCTTAAACTCCGTGCCGAGTCAGACTAAAATGCGACGGAGGGAGTATATATTAAGAAAAATATACTTAGATACACATATTTTTGCTACCAGGTACACAAATATAGAGAGAAAGGAGAGTGAGATTCGTATGTATCCCATGCAAATCGCACTCTCTAGTGTGATAATTCGCATGCATTCGGGATACCAATTAATACATAATGGGAGAGTGGCAAGCGAGATGCATTAGTGATCTGATAAAATAGGTAATATTGCAGACTAGTGTATAGATATATATGTAAGTAATGAGTGAGATTTATATGTATCTCAGATACATGCAAATCGCACTAGATACATGTATCTGTATGTGATTCACATGCATTCAGGATACGAAATACATGATGATGGGACTTACTTGAACCCTGAGGTAATTGTCTTGTGAACCAAGAGCTTTAAAAGCAGTAGAAAGGTAATAATCAGTCATGTAAGTACTTCCTGCTTGAGTCATATTTTGTATAACATCCATCCATTTAAGAGGACCCCATCTAGCTGCCTCTGCTGCTGTATATGTTTCACGAAAATCTGAAGTAGTGCCAGTGCCTAATGAGAGCAACAACATTTTTTTGTAATTCATTGACTTAATTGAAGCAAATGCTGGATCCTCATTTTCTGCATGTTTCATTGCAACGCTAACAGATAATAACGCCTGCATGCATGTGTTGGGTAATGAAGGAGATTAGGGCGCCATACGGAAGCTTACAATTGCAAATTATATAGTTGATAAATCAGATAACAGAAACTTATACTAAAAATCAAAATATTATTATATTAAAACTAATAGAAAGAAAAACATTGAAACTGTGGAGATAATAAATTTCCCCATAAACAAAAGTCTCTAAACGACTACATTTATAGTGTCCTAAAACCTCTTCTTACTAGAAAAGGACTAACATTTTCCTAAAAGGAAAGAATAAACCAAATATGAAAGATTATTATATTTTCCTGATATTTTGTCTTTTCTTTAAAGAAAAATAAATTTTAAATTATGGTAAGAAAATCAGGGCAAAACCCTAACATCATGCATCCACACATAATAGATCAGATATATATATCTCAAAAAGACATATATATATATGCATGATCGATAAAAAATTACCGGATCACCAACAGTAGCAACACCACCATCAACAAGATTGAACTCATAGGGATCTCCATTACTAGTAGTAGTAGCAAAGTAATGTGGAGCAAAATATGTTGGAGCTGCTGCTGTGGAATAACATATGTCATACATCTTAGCATTCAATTCTGGCGACTCTGCTAACTGCGCGCATTTAAAATAAAAATTAAAAAAAATTGTATGTATTTACCAAACGTACTAGAAAATAAATAAGAAATTCGAAATAATTATTTTGACTTACACTTGACTTAGTGAATATTACTGGCTCATTTGTTTTGATGTCAAAGGCTGAGATGACAACTTCTGTCAAAGTTTGATTCAATCGAGTTTCTCCCAGTTTTTCTTTAATAACTTGCATAAGATATGTACTATTATATTTTGGGCCTGGAATAATTGGAAAGAGCGGCCTGCATAATATAATAATGTAACCAAATTAAATATATATATATATGTAAGTATAAACAACAAAAATCTCATATAGTTGGGTTTAATTATATTCTATCTCGGAAAATTACGTACAAAAATACTGAATATTTCATTACTTGATTGTTCGACACATTGCAAATGATGCACTGTTTGACTCTCGAAAAATGAAAAGTGTCACATAAATTAGAACAAAGAGAGTAAGTAATTGTTTAAGACTAGCTAGACATGTTTAAGACGATAATATTAAATATTATCAGAAGACTCAAAAATCTTTTTTACGCTCTATATCAAGTTAAAATTAGATAAATAAATTAAAATCGAAGAATATAAATATGTATATGTACCTAGGAGAAAAAATCCCAGGGCCATGTTCGAAGTAAAAAGGTACAGTTTCATTGGCAGCAGCAAAGGGTCGATTGTTTTCATTTGGAGTAGTTATCATAGCAACCAATAAACCTCCTGTACTTGTTCCTCCAATTACATCAAAGTAATCTGCTAGTCTTGCATCTGGATTATTGTCTATTCTCTGACTCGAAAAGAAAAGTAAACCGTATAAATCCAAACAAAATAACAATAGTAATGTCACACTTACATTACATACACGAAAAAATATTGGGAAAAAGGATAAATATACCTCCGAACTATCGTAAATGGTATACAGATACCCTCCGTCATACTATTGGGACATTGATGCCCCTGCCGTCTTAAAACTAGAGCATATATGACGAAAGTATGACGAAAGATATTTACATACCATTTACGATAGTTCAGGGATATATTTGTTCTTTTTCCCAAAAATACTTTTATGATACTTGAAGTTGTGCTTCAAGAAAATCAAGAATGGTACCCGGAATGACTATAGTAGTATTCACACTTACGTACATACATAACAAAATATTTTTACGATACCTGAAGTTCTCCTTCTAAAAATTCAAGAATGACACCCGGAATGATTCCCCTAATTGCACCTCCATCAATACTAAGAACAGTCACCATTTCTTCCAACGAAGCTAATGTTGAACTAGTAGTTGCTAATAACATAAAAATTAAAATTAAAAAAGATTTAGTAGTTGCCATTTTGCAGATTATAATTAATAAAAACTAATTTGTTTAAATTTTGTTGGTGCTTTGAGCATATAACAAAGCATGGTATATATAGGCACGTAAACAAGTTGAGAAATTTTATTTTGAGTTTGACATAACCAATAAAAGTTGTATGAAAATCCGTTTAAATTTTGACACGCGGATAGTGGGCCCAATTGAAGGAAAGTGAATTTATAGTTGGTGTGGGCCCGGCTAACACAACAAGGAGTCGTTTGATAGAGTGTATTAGAAAAAATAATATATGCATTAACTTTGTGTAATATTATTAAAAAAAATAATGCATGCATTACTAATACCATGAATTCCCATGTATTGCGAATGCTTAGATTGATTACTGATATAACTATCCCTCAAATCTTTCTCAAAATATTTCCATTTTTCGAAGGTATTTTTGCAATATTTTTTTTTATATAGAAGCTATGTAAGACTTGTTATTTCTAATACATCATATCCAATAATGTACAAGAAATAATGCAACATAACTAATCCAACATTATTAGTGTAAACATTACTAATACATTTAATTCACAATTATTTTTATGCGCACTTAAGGGGTCGTTTTAGAAAAAAATAATAATGCATGCACTTAGCTTTGTGTATTATTAGTACCTTGTTTGGTACAATTTTTAACCAGTGTATAACTAATGCTTATAAATAATACATGAAAAAAATTCATAGCATTAATAACTCAAATAATTTTAATGCATGCATTAGCACGTTTAAAGACATAATTACTCATCAAAACCTTATATGTGTGTTAGACACCTTATTACTACGTAGCTAGTTAGTACATTGTACCTAATTAATTAATGGTATTTCAAAAAAAAAATTAAATTAATTAATTAAAACTTGTAATAAGTGACTCTTAGTTGATTAAAGAGTCACTTAAAATTTGATTAAAATTAAGTGGAATTAAAACGAGTTATGATTTTATAAATTGATTAGATAAGATGCTCTTACACATATCTAAATGCATATCACATGCGCTTGAAGTCAATGCACTGTAATTGAAACCAAAATTTTGTATTAAAACATATTTCGATACTGATTTGACCTATACACATATATTGTAGTCCAGTCCGTTAGTGATATTGTTAGCTTGTTGGTAAAACCTGTTTACTTATTTATCAATATAGTTTTTGTATTTTATGAGACTTTTTATCTTAAGTTAGAATGTCATATACACCCCTTTATGGACCCAATATCCTTGTTGAGGTTTATCCCACACTGTATGAGATTTTTCTAGAATCAACACATGGATATTAAACAAATTCTCTCCCTCACACCTCATTCACTTTGCTCCGCATCTATCGTTAGTAATGTTTATCTTTCCTTTTTCTATTCTTTATTAGTATTATATTTATTTATATAATATATATGTGTGATGAGATCTGAAATTGTTTAGCACACCACCTCTTTATTTTTAAAAGAATAAATAATATCCTCATTCCAATATAATAGATGGATCAATTATGGTGCTGTATCATATGGCAATTAAATTATGGACAGAGAAATTGGAAATAAAGTCAAAGTCGCTGGCCAATTAGGACTTAGAAACCTTGGAAATTGTAATTTAACCCTCCCACACCTAACACTATTATTTCCACATATTTGGTGCCCCATGGACTCACTCCCATCTCCACGTTTTGGGTACGTCTCCATGTGTCATTTCGGCGCGCTAAAGATTGCTTGATAGTTGAATTAGAAGTGAGTTATACATTCCGCATAAATAATAACACGTTTGATATAATTGGTTAGGAGTTTAGTATTTCATAAATAAAACTAATAAAATAAATAATTGATCCCTACCTAAAATAATACAGAAGTTCTCTCATTACTAATACTTGCATGCTCTAACCTGCAAAGTGTGGTAGTTTTCACCCATATAAGTATCGCGATGGCTCCACATGTTGTTTCAAGTGTGGCCAAGAGGGTCACTTCATGAAAGAGTGCCCTAAGTACCGGCAAGGTGATAAGTCCTTTTCACGATCTCGCTTATCAAGACACTACCTCCAATTCGAGTGTCCAACGGTCGTAAGCAGTAGTATAATCCAACCAAGGGTTGGAGTCGAGTCCCAAGGGAGCGGTTCAACAGTTGAGAGTATAATAGCAAGTAAGAATTTAGTTCTAATCAACCATGGCTATAAACATTAACGATTAAAACAAATCAAATTAAGGGGTGACACAAGCGTCAATTAACTATGGGGGTTTGTAACAAATAAGCAAAAATGGCAAAAACACAAAAAGTACTAATCAAGGAGACGGGATTCTTGGGATATGATAGGAATACGGGATAAACTAATGTAATGGGTACATGCTATTGATAGAGAGTTCATAGAGTAATTGTGACTAGACTACACTTTAAGGGGGATAAGCTCTCTCTCGAGCAACTTACCCCGTTTCAAATGGGTTCCTCTCGGACACCCACTTGCCTCATGAAGCACAGCCTACGCCTTAACCTACTCACTCTCTCGAGCTGAGTGTAGGGGAATGAGACTAGGGCTCACCCTCTCGGGCTAAACCTCATGTCGATCCAATCCCACCGGCCATCAATTTAGTAGTCTTAGTTTACGACCTCTCTCTCGAGCAAGTCAAAAACACATAGGTGAAATTGTATTTGCAACTACAATCCCATTAAATTCCAACACAACTACTAAACGAAATCACATTTAAACTACGATTAAACCATCAACAAGCAAGACCCATTAACTAATTTAACCCATATTCACAAAATCACACCCCAAGAATTGGAGTTTTAGCTAGACATGTAAAATAGATAGAAATTTATACCAAAATGAGCTTGCATTCAAATGGGTATGAAGATTTAAGTCTCAAACAAGCTAAGAATGAAGAATCCACAGGATCCACTTCCAAATCTTAGAGATGAAACCCTTTTTGATTTTTCAAAGTCTTCAAAAACCCTCTCCAAACTTAGAGCTAAAAGATAGAAACTAAATTATGAAAAAAATAATGTTTTACACTGAAAAATCGATACTAAGTTAAAACTCTCAATGAATATTTATAGTTTTCAGAAAGTGTGATGCGAAGGATCCATTCAGAGCAGTTAGTCGGGATCGCTGAGTGATCAATGACTCCCCGATTCTTGTTCGTCTCGCCTTCGATGTTCATCAATTCTCAAACTGGACCACTGTAACAAAAGGCGATCTTGATCGAGGTTCGTCAATCCGTTCCGCAAATCACCCTCTTCCTTGGTGTTTCGCCCATCAGTAATTGTTTGTCACACCCCAAATCCGGATGTGATGGCACGTGTCCATTTTCCACCGGACACGTCAGCCTAACCCAACCACAACGATAGAGAAGTAGAAATACGAGAATAAAAGATAATAAATAAGCGGAAGACTTTAATTAAGACTCAACACTACCCAGAATTTGGTTGTCACATGTACTAACCTCTAAATACATAACTCGAATAAAAATATACAAGTCTCAGAGTATAGTTCTCGAATAGAACAAAACTGAAAGTAAAGATAACTCAAGGGCACGTCTGGAATGAACCGCTACCTCTCGAGTATGTCCCGAAGCTCAATATGCTAAAGAAAATACTAAGCCGAATCTGAGAGAGAGCTGTCAACCTACACAATTGTGTAGAAGCAAGGGTGAGTACCGAAAACCACAGGTACTCGCAAGTAACTCTAAACTAAGCAAAACTAGCAGATACAAACAACTCCTTTCAATCCCAATCGAACCACCGAAACTTCAATTTAGCAGCAAACCAACCAACCTATACTAAACAGATCGTATTCAACAGCCAGAACCAACAATATATCCTCATCAACCTCAGATCAACAAATAAGAGCAAGCAGATCAAATTCCACATAAGAAGGGTAAACCGATACAATCCACACATCACAGACAAAGATAAGGTAAATGCGATTCAAAATGCAATAATGATGTCATGTAGTCGTGATGCATGTTTGTCCTACGATACATATCTGTTGACGTAATTAGTCCGCGCTGAATACTCAAATCAGAACCCATGGGGGCCACACATGGACCATGTATCACCGTCGGAACCAGATCCCATCGGCATCCAAATCGCTAGCCGGAGCTAGTCTATCTCATATATCTCTAGCCGGAGCTAGTCTCAACTGTGTCTCATAACCATCCATCTTCATATCTGTGTCTCAGAACTCATGCAACAGATAGTTCACACATGGGATGAATAATGAATATGCACATGCCATCAACCACAATCATATCACGATGACATCATAGTATTACACATCATCTGTCTCAATCACAACCATATCACGGCCACATCATAGTATTACACATCACCTGTCTCAATCACAACCATATCACGGCCACATCATAGTATTACACATCACATGTCTCAATCACAACCATATCACGACCACATCATAGCATTACACATCACCTGTCTCAATCACAATGTCTGTATCAATCATAGCCTACTCATGCTCTTCTATCCCCTCAATATCAGTTATCACATGACTTATTCAACAAATTCAAGTCACATATAACACATTTAGCTCGTTTTATTCCCCATCTTTCATTTACAACAATTTCAATCAACAAATAAAACCCATCCTCAATCCCCATTACTCCCCAACACAATTAGGAAAGTAGTCATGCGTAGTCTAAGAGTTTTACAAAGTTTGGAAGCCACTTGCCTTAAAACGAACTCCAAAAGTTACTTGACTTGAGCCTTTCCTTTCCGAGTATAATCCGGATCACGATAATCTATTCAAACAATTATTCACAATCACAATTCGAGTCCAATGACACCAAAATCAAGAAATTTAGGGAAAAAGGGCAAAACGGTCCAAAAGTCTCATACCGGAAAACGATACCCAAATCTGGAAATTTTTGATGTAAAATGATCCTTAAAGTATTTGGAAGCTAATGGTGAAAACCAATTTGAAAACGGAGTTGAAATCAATTCACAAACTCAATTTGAAGGAAAATCCACGTTCTTGAAGAAGCCTAAAATATTCGGATCCGAAACCCCGACTCGAAAATGAAATATCTCTTGAAAAACATCTTACCCATGCTTAGATAAGTTCAAATATGAAATTTCATCAAAAACGGAGTTAAGATCGACCTTGAAATTCTCAATTTATCAAACTTTAACTTTACCGGGAAAGTCCAAATTGTACGCGGTTAATATGATGAAAATAATCGATGAATCAATAATTTTATGTTAAAATCAGTTTACCCATAACATAAGGATCGTAAATATACCTTTTTCATCAAAAAGGGAGTCCAAATCGATAAAACCCCAATTTTTCCCAAGAGATTTACGGATAGGAAAAAAAACCAGATAAAGAAATTATGAGAAAATGTCGAATTGAAGATTGAATACTAACCCTCATATTAATTCAAGAAGAAACCCGTAAGAATCACTCCATTCCGATCTCTAGAACTCCCGATATGCTCAAAATACCAAATGAACACAGTCTGAGATTTTTATAACAGTACATGGCTGTTATGCACCAGAAAAACAGCAGTTAATCTTTCACTAAAAAGGCCGTAATTTCCTCATACGATAGTGAAATGACCCGATTCTTTTTTGTAAATGTCTTAAATAATGATACGGACCTGTTCGTTCAATCGGAGTTCAATTTCATGCTCGTTTGCCCAGTCAAATATCATTTCTACTCGGTAAACAATTATTTCTTATTTGCGATAAAAGTCCAATCTCGGGTTACCGAAAATGCACCAAAATTTGCAGATAAGTCCTATAATTCATGCTCAAAATTTCAGAACCTTCGGAATAATTTTTAGACCTTTAAAACTAATAATGAACCCTTTAGTTGCTACAATTTGCTGAAATAGTGTCAAAGCATTCAAGAAGCTTAAAAGCTCACCCAAAACTCATTTGGCACTTCCCGAACACAAACCAAATATGCTACTAGCTTGAAAATGACATTTCGGACTCAATGAAATTTTCGGAATTTGAATTCGAGGTCTCCTTGTCCCGGTATCCGATAAGGCGTCAAGAAACTAACTTTAGGCTCAAAAACTCGAAACGCAATCTGGGCCTCTAAAAATTCAACCAAGACTCATTCTAGACTTAGAATCACCCCCTGAATCCAACGGTGCCCTCGGAATTCCATTTCGAGCACCGGAACCTCGTTTGTTGACCAAAGTCAACTCTTGATCAAAATTTCACAATTTTAGCAACTTAGGACCTCAAGTCTTCGTTTTAACTCCAAATTCGACTCCGTAAATTCTCATAGACCCGTTTAGACATTCTAAAACTGCTGAAATCGACGGAAATCCGATTCGAGTCTCGAAACTCCAAATGACTCAAATAGCACTTTTAACCAAACCTTAACTCTTAAAAACTCAACTTTCCAAAAACTCAACTTTTCATCAATTTTCCTTCAAACCAACTTCGAAAATACAACAACTAGGACTCGGGGCAACTATCGGGAGGGGTAAAACGGTCATTTTATGAAAATTTCCAAAAATGACCTTTAGGGTCATTACATTGTTTAAAGATTTTTACTAGCACCTTCGGCGACTAGGTCCTTTAACGTCGAATTGATCGGCGATTCGCCGAATAAGTTTGCTACTCACCGTCATTTTTCTCATTTTTACTCCAGCGTTCTATAACTTTCGGAGGTTTGGTGACCTATTTAGCGTGTCGCCGAATAATGTTGGCCGATCTCTAATGGTCACTTTGGTGGATCGCCAAAGAGGTTTAAGCAATCATTAAGGGGTCTTTTTCGTGCTCTTTCAGCTGCATAGTTCCTTTTTGCTCATGTGTGTCCGTGTTTTTGTCTCCAAGTCTAAATACCTGAAACTTAATGTATTTGATCAGTTTTTTAGACGACATATACAATTATAGGACACGAAACCAATCAAATTATAGACATAAACGAGTCCAATTTGTGGACTCATCACAAGGTAAGGGGAATCAGGGCAATAGGGCCCAATCTTCATCAGTTGCTCCACCAGACATGGCTATACCTAGAGGAGCTACTTCCGGTACTGGCGGAGGAGCAAAACGCCTTTATGTGATCACTAGTCGTCAAGAGTAAGAGAATTTTCCAGATGTTGTCACTGCTATGATCAAAGTCTTTACTCTTGATGTTTATACTTTGCTATACCCAGGAGCAAGTTTATCTTTTGTGACTCCTTATGTTGCAATGAATTTTGATGTCTTTCCTGAGAAACTTTGTGAACTTATTTTGTGATTCTACACCAATTGGGGAGTCTATTCTAGCTGAGCGAGTATATCGTGATTGTGTCATTTCCATCAATCACAAGAACACCATGGCTGATTTAGTTGAATTAGACATGATAGATTTTAATGTAATTCTAGGTATGGACTGGTTTCATGCCTGTTATGCTCTATTGATTGTAGAACTCAAGTTGTTATAGGTTCCAAATTCCTAATTAGCCAGTTATAGAGTGGACCTAAGGGTCGTTTCATTTCGTACCTTAAGGCGAGAAAGTTAGTTTTCAAGGGGTGTGTCTATCACTTAGTCTGAGTTAATGATTCTAGTGTTGAGACACCTCATATTGAGTCATTCTCAGTTGTGAATGAGTTTCCAGAAGTCTTTCCAGATGATATACCTGGAGTCCCTCCTGAGAGATCAAATAGACTTTGGTGTAGATATTCTTCCGGATACTCGTCCTATATCTATTCCGCCATATAGAATGACACTAGCAGAGTTGAAAGAGCTAAAAGAACAGTTGAAGAATTGTGAGATAGACTTCCACTCGAACAATTTTTTTATATATAAGATCGGGTTGTGGAAATACATGATCCTTATAATATAGATTTGTTGTCTGATTTATCATCATAAAAGATTTTTAATTATTAGTTTTGATATGTCATCTTGTTATTTCAATCTCCACATGATAATCATTAAAATAATACAATTCAAATATAAAAAATATATAGTAATGCCACACAATGCATACGTAAAAAAACATAGTTACGATACGTCAATACCTGAAGTTGTCCTTCAAAAAAAGCAAGAATAGTGGCCGGAATAATTCCTCTTATCCCTCCTCCATCGACGCTTCACCATTTCTCCCAACACATGAGATGTTACTACTAAAAAAAAATGAAAAATGATGTTCTAGTTTCCATTGTTAGACTATCTTTTTTGGAGTACAAAAGCGTCGACTAACCAACGAGAGTTTATATAATCATATGAAAAGTCTTTGGTTCAAGTTTAGGACAGTCATTTACTCTTTGTAATCGAATTTGTTAGCAGAGTAATCTAGCAATTAATACATTTGTAAGCTGAGCCAGACCCATGTGGGGTCAAAGAGATTCAAATGAATTCACTTGATCGAAATATTTTAATATTTTATATAGGTTAAATTTGTTAAATTAAAATTAATCATATCATGTCAAATGAACTAATGTTATCCTATGGTGTGGTGATATAGTACGTTCAAGAACTTATTGTGATATGATGTCTGAAACTCCTATGCAATATTAATTATTAGATATTTTTTTACTTAAATGTTTGTTTTGTGTAACCATATATATTATTATTACAAATGTGTGCACATTTGGTCAATTTTAAGGTTATACCTTATTACTTTCTGTCTATGAATTAATTTTCTCTTGTTTTTTATTTCTATTTTAGAGGGCGTTTGACTAAGAGCTTATTTGAAATGATTTATTTTAAATGCTAAAATAAAGTTAGAGTAATTTGGTAATGTTTGAATAAAATATAAAAGTATTTTTAGACCTTTATTTTAAAGTATAAAAGACAAAAATTTGTCAAAAGTCACTATGACTTTTAAGTCAAACAGATAAAAAATAAGTCAAAAATCATAATTAGAATTCAAAACTTATTACTTTTGACCTATAAGTCAAAAATCGTATCTCATCAAGCAAATTCTAATCTTATACGCCCCGAGCCTACACCCTGGACGTGGTCGGCACTCGAAGACCATTGCTGGTCCCCAAGCGAACCCTTGGCTTGGCTTACTTAACTCAGCGGAACAACTCAACAGAATAACTCCAGGCAATGAAAGGTCATAAAACAACCTAACTGATAAAAACTGGCCAAAAAGGCAACTCATGTTTCAAAATAGAATATATTTACATATATGTATACAAAGATGACAGACTCAATACTAACTGACTGACTGTCTATGAAGCCTCTAATACACTGAGATGGATGTTGGGACAGACCCCGCAACATCCTAATAAAGCAAAACTATGAACACAAAATAACCGAGTCCTCTGGAATGCAAGGAGGCTCACCACTGACTCTGGAGTGCTCAACTGGATCAACGGCGTGCTGGATGATGATCCTGGATACCTGCGTCTGCATCATAATAAGATGCAGGCCAACTGACATCAGTACATTGAATGTACGAGTATGCGAGATGGAAAGCTAAACAACAACTTAAGCTTGAAAGAAGTACAAAGGAACACTTACCTTGGCGCTGTTCAACTCATAAGTAACTGAACTCAATATAAAGCAATCAGGCACATGCAATATATAAAGCTTGTAAACAGTGTAAACAACTTAGTTCGTTAAGGATAAAACGATAATAAACTCAACTTTACTTATATAAAAGTAATATAACTTTTGTAAGAGGTTCTTTAACCGACAACCACCGCTATGAGCCCTAGTGATGATACAACGTTTTACCTCACGTTGCCCAAGGACCATCCTATACCTTGCCGTGATATAGGACCTTACTTAACTTAGTGGATCCACTAGCTTAACTTACGTGATCATCTAAAAGTACGACCCGTTAAATCTCATGTTTGGCTACATGGTTCTTATGGAGAGTTGAGTTAATATGAACTCGTGTCCCCAATTCGGTGCTCAATACTACTCCCAAAATATACTTTGGCTCATACGTGTTTTAAACACATCTTTCTTTTAGTTTGAGATAATTGCTCAAACCTTAGCCCAAAGGCTCTTTTGGAAATCGTTGTTCCTTTCTTACTCAAATGTGAAAACATTTATAAACTTCTTTGGGAATATTTAGTTCCCTAATAACTTTTGAGAAATTAACTCAACACTATACTCTTTACTCAACTTGAAACTCTATACTCTTTACTCAACTTGAAACTTGAGCCTTAAAATGAAGTTAAAATGTTCAATAAAGAGACTTGGAAAACCTTAAAAACTTGCTTCTTAACTTCTAAACTTGACTCTAACTTCACTTGACTTGGATCCTAACTCTCCTTGAATTGGATTATGAATTCAAGGTGTATGATCACACGTTTATGGATGAGTTCGGGATGTTTAAAAGTACCTTAGAGTGTTGAAAACAACTATAAAACATAAGTACATTACCAAGGAGCATGCATGAAAAAGTGGGGAATGAAAGGGAAGACTTGGAGTCCTTGGCGCTCTGAGAGGCGTGGGGCGCCAGCCCTCAAACTTCAGAGGGTTGGCTGGGGTGCACTGGCTGGCGCGTCGCCCCAAGGGGGAAACTTCAGAACCCCTTTTGGGGCGCGCTGGCAGGTGTGACGCCCCACCCCTGTCCCCAGAAAACTCGACTTTTCTCCTTCATTTTTCCAACTCTAAACCACTTTAACTTCAAAGGTTCCAGCCCCAAACACTTAGAATCATAAAACTCTTCAACATACGATAGATTCAACTCAAAAACACAACCGAAAACATGTCCCAAATCAACAAGAAACTTTAACAAACCAACCAATCTTTTTCTCAAAATTAAAAGGAGTTTGGTGTGTGGGGGATGAACCAACCCAACACTATGATCTCACATACCTTAATAGGGATCACCCCCGACGAAAACCACGACGATCTCGATGAACTTAGCTTCTTCTTCTCTTTCTCCTCTTCTTTCTCTCTTCACTCACAACCCTAACTCTCACTTTAAAAAGGAAAAAAAAACTGATTTAAAATCAGTCTAACACCTTAATATAACCAAAAGAAAAGGTGAGGGAAAAGACCAATATAACCTTATAAATTCGGGTGAACTTTCCTATGCCAACAACCCAACTTCCAAAGGGCATAACTCACTCATACGAACTCGGAATCGAGCAAACTCGGCGGCGTTGGAAAGATCATTCCAAACATAACTGGAAATACACCTAACTCATCCTGAGCTGGGAGTTATGACTGCTTGAAGTTGACCAAAAACTCACTTTTTCCCATACTTTGCCAAATTTCCAGATTCTGAATTCTTCCAAAAATGACTATTTCCAATTTCAAGCTTCTTCATAGTTGTTTCAAAATGCAAGACGTCACAATAAGTTAGTCAAATTGACTTATAAAAGATAATTGATTTATAAAAGGTGTTTGACTAAGCGTATAAGTTGGTCAAATTGTTAGCCAAGCTTATTTTAAAAATCAGGTGTTTGGTCAAACTTCTGGGAGAAAATAAATGTTCTTGGGTAGTATTAGTAGTAGAAGCTATTTTCGAAAGCTAAAAAATTATAAGTTTTTCCCTAGAAACACTTCTTTGAGAAAATACACTTAAATGTACTTTTAAAAAGCTTGACCAAATATCAATTGTTGTTAAAACGTACATTTATGTTGTTGTTGTTTGTTGTTAAAACGTACATTTATATTTATTGGCAAAAAACAAACCATTGCTCACCGACAATACTTTTTGAAAAATACTTTCGAGAATTTTACTAAGTTTATAAATTTGACCAAACATGCTAAGGGTATTTTACTAAGCTTATAAGTTCTCTTCTACCAAACACTTTTGGTACATGCTTTAGAGCTCTCTTATACCAAATTTTTACCCCCTTGCATATAAGTTCACATTAATATGAAGAAATTAACAAGTATTGAATAATTTTTTTAAAAAAAATAAATCAAAATGCTAGTCGTCAATCTTTTATATCCTTTATCTTCACTTATGTCATATCATAATTATTTGTATAGTGTTAACTTGGCACTTCAATTTTTGTTTTTTTCCTTTTGCTTTGAAAAGAAGATTCAAATACCATAACACAAAAGAACGATAATTTATATAAACATTTAACACAACCGAAAGGTTACATAATTCAAACATACATTACATAGAGAGACATTTCTATTGAAATTTATCCCTCAAACTCCTCCTTTAATTTTGAGGTTGAAATACTTAAATGCGCGCAATCATAAATATTGCAAGAGCTTATTATTTAGCATAGTAAGGTTACTACTACAACCCGAGACCTTAAATTAATAAGAAGCTTTGTTTGCTCGAAGTTTCTTCCTATCAAAGAGCAATTTTGCAAACCTACAACGAAACAAACATTTTAATTAGCAATAAAAATAGATTTATAAGAAATCTAATACGAATAATATTGGCTGACGAGATATAGTAATATGAAAAAAAAAGAAAAAAATTATTGTAAGTACCGACAGAATCGAACGCGTCAGAGTTTTACCTCTTTAGAGCATCCTCATAGGTTTCAGGATTGTCTTGGGAAACTGGTTTCTTCACTAAATTTTCACCAACTTGTACTAATAATTCCATATTAGCCTCAGAAGCATCATCCATTTCAGTAGTTGTGCCATTTAATGCATATTCCTGGAATCAAATATACTCGTATGGTTAGCAAAGAAAGTATGAAATGCATATTATAAAATAATACTCCCTCTGTCCCAATTTATATGACACCTTATATGTTTTAAGAGTCAAACAATTTAAATTTGACCGGAAATTTGCGCATGGAATCTTCAATTTTTTTTAAATGAAATTTATATATTTGTAAACTACGTAAAAAGTACTATGAGTCACAATAATGAATAATTCAAAATGTTTAAAAGATCTATGAAAAATTAACGGTCAAAGATAGACTTGTTTGACTTTTGAAATCCGAAAGGTGACGTATAAAATGAGACGGAGGGAGTAATAATGAAAAAACTATCTAATTAGACATACTTAACTATCATATATATTTTTAAAATATTATGTATCTTACCACTTATAGTTAAGAGTTTCCTACCATATATATATTAAGAAAAATATACTTAGATACATGTATTTTTGTTACCAGATACACAAAAGTAGGAAGAACATATGGTGAGTGAGATTTGTATGTATCCTAGATGCATGCAAATCACACTAATACATGTATTTGTATGCATCTGGTGTAAGTTATCGTAGGAACTATAGTATATCTAAGTAATAATTGATAATAATAATTTATAAGTTGGGACTTACTTGAACCCTAAGGTAATTGTTTTGTGAATCAAGAGCTTGAAAAACAGTAGAAAGGTAATAATCATTCATGTAAGAACTTGCTGCATTAAACATTTTCTGTATAACTGACATCCATTGTAAAGGACCCCATTTAGCTGCCTCTTCTGCTGTATATGTAACAAACTCTGAAGTAGTGCCAGTGCCTAATATGAGAGCAACAATATTTTTTTGTAATTCAATGACCTAATTGAAGCAAATGCTGGATCCTCATCTTCTGCATGCCTCGTTGCAATGCTAATGGATAATAACGCCTGCATGCATCCACACATAATAGATCTAGATATATATAAATATATATCTCGAAAAAACATTGAATTCAAAAATTGAATCGAAAGTAGTATTAGTACCGGATTACCAGCAGCAACACCACCATCAACAAGATTGAACTCATATTTATCACCATTACTAGTATGAGTAACAAAATAATGTGGAGGAAAATATATTGGAGCTGCTGCTGTGGAATAACATATGTCATACATCTTAGCATCCAATTGGGGAGAGTTTGCTAACTGCATTTAAAAAAAAATTAGTCGAAATATTTTCTTTACGAACATAAGTTAAGTGAAAGTAAAAAAAAAAAAAAAGTTTTATAAGCGATTTTAAAGTTTATAGGCGTATGCAGGAGGGGGTCACCTGGTTCACGTGAATCCATTATCCCCTCTTGAAATCATATATAGTAGTGTTATATTTTTAATTTTTTTTAATATTAAATATAGATGTGTGAACCCACAATCGAAGTATCATATAATGCAATGATGATTGATATTAGAATTTTGAATTTTATATCTATCTTGATTTATTTTTCTTTCTAAATTTAGCTAACACCTCTCTAAGTGGTTATTGGTAGCGATTTTGGCGTTTTAATTAATTAATCATTTGGATGTATAGACTTAAAATTTTAACTGTTTTCAATGATACGAACCTAAATGTCAAACTAATTAGATCCACTTTTTCATAATAGTGCAGTCATCATTCCGAAATCCCAGTTCGTCGGAAAATTTCATTGTGTATAAGTTAGAATAAAAATATTTTTTTATGTATGTATATTACATATTGACACTTTTTGATTTCTACACGATTTTACTTTTTTTATATTTTGACACACATAATTATTCGATATTCTGGCTATACGCCACTGAATCATCGAACCCACATATTTTAAAGATAATAAGTATATATTTTTGTATTTGTTTACTAAACGTACTAGAAAATAAGTAAAAAATTCACTTATTTTGAAAAAAAAATAAAATCACTTTTCTTGATACAATACAAATCACTACAGTTATTTTAATTTACCTCTGACTTAGTGAATATTACTGGCTTATCTGTCTTTATGTCAAAGCTTGAGATGGCAACTTCTGTCAAAGCTTGATGCAAATGAGTTTCTCCTAAATTTTCTTGAGGAACTTGCAAAAGATATTTTCCATCATATTTTGGGCCTGATTTTTGATCTGAACCTCTGCATAATATAATGTAATTACCAAATTAAATCTAAGTATAAAGTACATAAATCTCATATATTTAGGGCTAATTACATCCTATCTCAAAAATTTATTCAGTTACTTACAAAAACATTGAATATTTCATTGCTCACAGATATATTCTTTGATCATTCAATACATTACAAAATGGGAAGAATGTATCTCAGAAAGAGAAAGATAGAGATGTGTTAAAGAAGAGATTTTTGTAAATTTTTAAAATAATAGGAAATTTTAGAGAGTATAATATCATAAGTTGTGTATTTATGTCATATTTTCTAAATATAATTCATTACTCAAAACATATTCTTCTTCTTTCTTTCTGTCCGTTTCGAGTTGTTTGACATATTTTTATTTTTTTAGTCCGTCTAAGAAAAATATAATTTCTTTTACTTTTTAGTCTCTTTGATTTCAACTTTCCACTTGATATGTTTAAGACTATAATATTAAATGATATTTTGATAGGTTTAACATATGTTCAATTTAAAACCAGAAGATTCAAAAATCTTTTTCACGCTCTTAAATTCTATATCAATTCAAAATTAGATAAACAAATTAAAACGGAGGAGATACAAATATATATAATGTACCTAGATTCAAAAATCTTAGGGCCATGTTGGAAGTAAAAAGGTACAATATCTTTGGCAGCAGCAATGGGTCGATTGTTTTCATTTGGAATACTTATCGTAACACTCAATAGACCTCCTGTACTTGTTCCTCCAATTACATCAAAGTAATCTGCCAGTCTTGCATCTGTATTACTGTCCAATTCCTGACGCATAAAGAAAAGTAAGTCATATAAATTAAAACAAAAATAATTCACTCATATGAGTGGACCTACGTGGGTGGCGGGGGTTCACCTGAACCCCTCGACAAAAAATTACAAGGTAGATTTTCAACATCTCTATATACAGGGGCGGAGGCAACATACATTCAGGGGTTCATACGAACTCCCTTAGGTGGAAGTATTACTATTTATACATGGTTAATTTTTTTTAGGTATATAGGGTAGATGTCGAATCCTCTTCAATTAGTTCGTGTGTTTACTTCTTCAGATTTTGAACCGCCTTATTAAAAATTCCCACTCCACCACTGTTCACTCATTAATCTCTCTCTCTCTCTCTC
>NC_064291.1:4600924-4611355 GCF_019186545.1 Solanum stenotomum | reverse complement strand
AAGGGTTGTGAGAGGAAGTGATGGAGTGGGGTAAGAAATATATTTTACATTTTATTTTATAAAAGAAATATTATTTTTTGGATGATAATTTTTTAATTTTTAATTTTAACTAATATTAATAATATATTTAATTTTTGTCAAGATTGAATGTTTTGTCCGTGTAGAGTGTGATGTGACAATTTTTTTAAATAAAAGAGAGTCTATTACACACACCATGATGAGAGTGGTATAAAAGAGAGATGTATGTTTCTCAAACTAAAAAGTGATAGTTTAGGTATAAAACTCACACTCTCAATAGTTTAGGTATATATGACACTTAAAAAAAGTGTATAATTTTTAACAGTTATCTCTATATATGTTATGTTATCAATATTTTTGCGAGTATATATGTTAAATATCAATATTTTTGATATATACTAATTGTTGAACACCATTGACATAGCAAAGAAAAATAGCCCAGTAGTTAATGTTGTTCAAATTTGCCTTGGAGGCTTGGGTTTGATCCCCGACTTAGGCATTTTATTTAAAAAAAAATTAGTTCCGTTTTTCTCTTAAAAAAGAGAACAAAAGTTATAGTTCCGTTTTGATAATCTGACCAGCAAGGTTTTTTTTTTTTTTACTTGTCTTAAAGTATGAACATCCTTAACGAAAATCCTGATTCCGCCTCTGCAACACGCCAATAGGTAACTACACTCAATTAGTAGTGTCATTTCGTTAAATATATATATTTAGTAAAAAGTTTCGAGGAAAGGGTAACGCTTGACACCCCTTTACTCAATGTGGGTCCACTCCTAGCCATGTCTACTAATTCAAAAAGTGTACAAAGTTGGAAGAGGAAATGAAATAAATAGCTAGGTTAGGGTTTTGTTTTGTACCATCTTGTTTTCATATTAAATAAATATCTGTGGAAATATACATACTTCGATATTAAAGTCAATGAATAAGTCAAAAACAATTACTACAAAAATAGTAAATAAGTTGTAACATACATAAGAAACCCATGATTTATTTGAATAATAATAATTTGCTTTATCAGGACCCTATCGATAATAGAAGTAAAATTATCAATATTATCACTAATAAACATCGAAGTAACACAACTCAAGCTTAAAAAAGAAAAGCGAGAGTAATGCCATACATACATGTTGACACCCGATTTTGACCCTTCCCGATAGAAATTAATTCACGAGCTTCTTAAATTCCAAACGATTTGTAATAATTGGTTTTTATAAAGTTCAAAATATTTTTTTTTAGGGTTACTTTCAAGTAATTTTAGCATCCTTATAATTCCTAAGTTTGTATATAATTATCGTATTTTATAAACATTTTGAAAATCATCTCAAAAAGATTTTAATTTTAGTAAGTAAGTTATTAATTTATTTTTGTTTAAGTTTTGGTTATAATTTTAAATCGTTAGTTTACAATTAAGTTAATTATGTTATTTCGTTAAGGTCAAGAAGTTCGTTAATTAATTAGCATTAATTCGTCTTATTTAGGTTTTAGCCGAATATGTTAATTTAATTAAATTTGGCTATTGCTTAAACTCCGAAATCTAACCAATCTAATTCTATCTCTAACCCATTTAAAAGGGCCCAAATTTTGGGCCATTCCACAATTTCCAGCAACAACAATTCCATCAGCCCAAATCAATTATGCCCAACCCATACCAAATGTTGACAACCGACAATACATACAGTAGTACACCAAACTACTGCTGTACGTTTCTTCTTCTCGAAAAAATGACAAATTCCAGCTCCAGCAGCTCGATACGACACCAGCAGCAGCCCGAAACGACGCTATTTCAGCAGCTCACGGCGTCATTACACGGACAGCGTAGGAGCAGTACGATTTTGTTGTCTTCTTCTTCATGTCCCTTTCAAATTCGTACCAACAGGGCAGTAAAAGTAAGCACGCACTCCGTCCCCCTTTTCCCTTTGGGAATGAGTCAAAACCTCAAGGAAAAGGTGTTTGTCCGAAGGGGTGAAAGTTTATGGGATTTTGAATTTCGAAATGGGTTCTTTCTATCCATTTTTTTTCCTTTTTCCCCCGTAAACCCTAATCTCCGGATATAAGTATTCTGGTTCTTTTCAGTAAAAGGGAGATTTTTTTTTATTTGGAAATTCTCTACTAAGGCAAGGGGAAAAGATTTTTTCCGATTGGAAATTTTTTAGAACAAAACTACATCTAATAGCTTGAACAAAATTACTGAAGTGTATACTAAATACACCAAGGAAACAGAGAAAATACTTAATTTTGGTGTTTTGAGTTTGATATCACTGTCCAAACATTCTGATTTGCTGCTTGTGTTTGAGTCTCGGTGTGGTGAAGGTCGTTGTTTTGCTCCCACTTCTCTGTTCCAAGAAAGGTAAATCCAGTTCCCTTTTTATTTCCTCACATTGTCCTGTTTTTTTATTCGGCTTTAGATATGTCCAGATTTTCGTATATTTTTGAAGTATTGCACATTCATGCTTTTATTTCTCTTGTATTGTGGCCAGTTGACGAAGTGTTTGTATAATGAAATTATTCGCATGTAGTGGGTTGCAAAGATTCGTGATTGTTCATTTTTATTCTTGCCTTGGTTTTAGTTAGCTACTGTGGTTATTAAGGCTCAAGGTAGTTTCTTCTTGTATACTCATTATGCTGATTTTCTTTTACTGTTGAATAGATTCATTAGTATCTGTGCTTCCAATATCATTGATTGGAGGTTTTGGGTTAGCTTGAGTTTAATATAGATTAGTGATTTGATTTTGAGTTGACTTGCTTCATTCTATCTATTTAGTCACTTGTTTTGCTTCTATTGGTAGTGATAAGCTAACTTTAGCCGAAAAATCCATGTCTAGTTTTTTGTGTAATTTTTATCCTAGTTGGACAGTGGATGAGTATGTTATTTCCGTATTTGCATTTTTGTTGGGTTGTCTCTCGTAATTTTGAAATTCACTCGTTTTGTTATATCGCGTCATGTGCATCGTAATTTTCCAGCATGCCTTAGTTTTATTTTGCATCTCATTGTTTTGGATTAGATAATATTCCATTGTTTATTGGTTTTTCTTGAAATCCGAAAGATGTTGGAATACTTTGGTTTACATTGCAAATTGTCTACAATATTCATTATATAGTATTTTAAGTAACCAATTTGCTTATACCATTATGATTTCTTTTATGTTTTATCTATTTATTTATTTTTATTTATTTTCTTTTAATTATCTTTTGAACCTATTTGAAACAGTAGCTCAAGTACAAAACTTAGTTTGTTAGTATCATGATTTGAGGCCATCAGTTTCTCTCATAAATTTGTTCCATTTTATTTAGATCCTCGGCATTTAGTTTGATCAAGTTCATTTTGCTATATTATTCTAAGGGGTCGTTTGGTTTGAAAATGAGTTATGATAAATGAGTTATGATGGGATAAGTTATGTTGGGATTAGTTATGATTGGATAAGTTGTGTTGGGATTATTTTTTATTGAGTGTTTGGTTTGTGGTATTCAAAATAATAAATTTTAAGAACAATTTATTTGTTTACAAAAATGCCCTTCATTAATGTAAAAAGTGATATAACAAAAGGGTTGAAAGAGACATTTTTTGTCATTTACCTATTTTATCCCGGGATAAGTTATCCCGGGATTACCACCCAAATAGAGGGATAACTTATTTTGGTACTAATTATTAATCCCGAGATAAGTTATCCCGAACTTGTCAACCAAACAACAAAATAAGCGGTATTATAATTTAATCCCGGGACTATATGGTATTATCCCTCACACCAAACGACCCCTAAGAGTCTTTGTGATAAATTGTCTTAGATGTGTTATTATTCTTGTTATTTCGAGGCTCTAGCTCCTCTCTTCTATTTTGTTTTCGCATGTGAAATTTGCCCGAGTTCACTACGAACTCACTCCTTTCCCTCACATTTCGAGAGAGCCATAAAGGCTCAAAGTCCTTTATCGAGTCAACCGGCAATTGAAAGTCGACGTACAGGTCCCGGAGTCGAAAAAATATTGGAGCAGATTAGAGAATTGAAAAGATTGGACCAAAGGCCTATTTTTAATTCCAAAAAAAATTGTATTTTGTTATCTATTGGGCCTAAGCCCATTTAGTCGTTATTCTATATTTTGTTAGAAGCCTAGGACAGGTGAAAAATTGGGCCTAAGGCCCAAAGAAAAATATTTCTTTATGTTAGTTCAGGACAGGTGCAGGCGACTTAAATGGGTCAAATGCCCAAAACGAAAATAGGCCCAAATACTGGCCCAGGCGGATATGAAAATCAGAT
The DNA here is from genome assembly GCF_019186545.1 of Solanum stenotomum. Lineage (NCBI taxonomy): Eukaryota > Viridiplantae > Streptophyta > Magnoliopsida > Solanales > Solanaceae > Solanum > Solanum stenotomum. Next base: position 4,607,087 of record NC_064291.1, on the reverse strand, counting down.
TTAGGCCTAAATCTCTTTCCCTCTTTGTTTTATTTACTTGTTAATATTTGCAATTAACCTTAAGATCAACAATTCAAATCCTCGAAAGACGTTCATTTCGCTTTAAAAAATTAACTAAACCAATCATCACTTAACAAGGCTTAAAGAAATAATTTTATAAGATAGTTCAATTAGATAGTATTTAAATATTTCCCCTTTCCCCTTTAAAATAGTTCTAACTATGAAATAGTCCAATTTTGCAATTCAAGTTAAGTTAATTTATTTTAGCCAAATAATTTAACCGTCGGATAACCACATTAGTGAATGTTCTAGATGCTTTAAAACTCTTCCTAGAACACTAACAAGAACCTCGAACCCCTTTTAAGTTTTCACTAGATTTCTGTTTTAGTCTTTTGAAAACAATAGTTTTCTTTATTTTTCTTAAAAATTAAGTGGCGACTCTAAAATCAGTTTAAAATATATTTTCTAATAAAACAATACATACATACATAAAAAAAATATTTTTACGATACCTAAAATTGTTCTTCAAAAAATTCGAGAATGATACCCGGAGTAATTCCCTTGATTCCACCTCCATCAATGCTAAGAACAGTCACCATTTCTCCCAATGTAGCAAATGTTGAACTAGTAGTTGCTAATATCATAAAAACTAAATTGAAAAAGATTTAGTAGTTGCCATTTTGCAGATTATAATTAATAAAAACTAATATCTCAAAGTGTTTTTTAAGTTTTTTTTGGTGCTTTGAGCTTATAACAAGCATGGTATATATAGTCACGTAAACAAATTGAGAAATTCTATTTTGTGTTAGACATAACCAATAAAAGTTGTATGAGAATCCGTTCAAATTTTGACACGTGGATAGTTGGCCCAATTGAAGGAAAGTGAATTTATAGTTGGTGTCAGCTCGGCCAATACAATAAGGAGTCGTTTGATAGAGTGTATTAGAAAAAAGAGAATTTCAAAAATAGCAAATATAATAGACATAATAAGGTTGTATAACTATAGTTTCGGTAATTGCATCCAGATCTGTATTTTCATTTGTTATGGAGGCTGCTGTTGTATATTTCACTTTGCGAACGTACAAATAGGGTAAGTATATACAAATTATGTATTTATACATTTAGGAATTTTTTTAAAACTTTTCTTGTCAATATATAAATAAGGTAATTTATTATGATTTTTTTTATATATCGTATACAAATAGCTAGGGTACACATATATCAAATTTTGGATTTGTATAATCAAGAATTATACAAATTCTAGATTTATACAAATCAAGCGAATTATACAAATCAGACGAACAACAAGATTGAGAGAAATTATAGTTGCGAATTAGAATTATTCTAAACAGATATAACATTTTATATGATTTAAATGTTTTCTATTCTGTACAATTTTTCTTGAGAAGAATTAATGGATGCATTACTAATACCATAAATATATAAAAGGCGAAATAGTCTAATGGACCTCATACTTGTATGTGTTTGTATTTTAGACCTTTTTACTTGGAACTTTGTCAACTGAACCCTCTAACCCAATGAAATTTAACATTTCAAATCCCTCTGACTATTGACCAGGCCTATGTGGCAACTTAACTAATGAGTTGAAATAAACACGTGATTCCACGCACAAAAAAGAGCGTAGCCCTAAGAATTTTGATTAAATTTTTTTAAAAAGAAACAGAAAATTAGAATTAAAAAAAAATTAAAAAATGTTTCACTTCTCTCTTCTTTCCCCCACCCATCCCCGTTTCTTGTCCTCTTCAACCATCACTTTTCCCATTCTTCCCCACCAAGACCTCTATTTCTCTCTTTCTCCCCTTCCCTGCTCCTTTCCAATTTCTTTTTCTGTTTTCCTTTTTTTCGTTTTGTGTTCCCCCAAATTAAAAACGAAATAGTGCGAAAAAAAATGAATATAGCGAAGGAAAATTCAAAAAATTGGTGGGACAAACCTAGTTATCGAAAGAAATATTTCTAATGAGTATCTTAACCTCTTTTGTTGTCAAAGTTGTTCTTGTATCATTTTATTTTATTTTTCTAGGGTAAAGTGACAAGATATGATAGTTTTGAATACTAAAAAGTAATTGTTGAATATCTTTATGAAATTAGATGAAGTGTTGTAAAATTGTATGCAAATATTAAGATATGTTAAGCTATTTAATGGTGATTCATTGGTATCAATGGAGGAAAGGGTTTTAGAAGTTGCTCAAGTAACAATGAAGAGAATAATGGAGTGAAAAAAAAGAAACAATTATTTAAAAAAAATAATAACAATAAATGATGTGTCATATAAAATCTGATGTGGATAGTGACATGTCATTTTCATTGAGCGTTTGAAGTTCACACAAAGCCAAAGGGGTTTAAAATATTGAGTTAAAGGGTTCAGTTGACAAAATGCTAAGTTAGATGGTCTAGAATGCAAACTCATACAAATATAAGGATCCATCAGGCCATTTCACGTATATAAAATTCCTTTCTTTCTTTTTCTTAATTAATCAATTAATATAAATTTCATGTGATATAAAATTTTGTTTTTTCAAAATTTTTATTTAATATAAAATTATTTTTAATTTTAAAATTTTAAATAAAATAAATTGCAAGCAAATAGTATATGATATACAAATTAATGGACAATGCAAATAAAACTGAGATCATTAATAAAATACAATTACACAAACATTATATAAATACTCAACTTTCAAGATTTTTATGTTGCTCCCATAAATGCTCTATTTACATGGTTTAAAAAGAGCATTTTTGTCCTTAATTTTTTATGTCTAACTAAAAATTGTTCAAACGAGAGATTTTCATCTACTACCAATTTTGTCGTTGCAGTAACAACTTCTACGACATCTTGAATTGGTGCATTAAGATCACATTGATGCATTGTGCAATATAATACATGTAGTCATTATATTATGTAGCACTTCCTTTCACCAAAAACGTGACTGTCCTACAATAATTGTAAAACGTGATTGCAAAACTCCGAATGCACGTTCAACATCTATTCGGCACGATTCTTGTTTCATCGTGAAATATTTCTTCTTTTGGGAACTTCGATCACGAATAGTTTGAACAATTGTAGACTATTTAATTTTGTGCATTCTTTATAGTGAATATTAATAATAAATCAACTTATATTAAGTGACGAAAAAATTAAAAAAAATTGAAAGATTATTAATTCGAGACTAAAATAATATATATTATATAATATATTTTTTAAAATACTATATTACATTTAAAAAGAATTACGAATACTAGAGATTTAATTAATGGTCTTATACAAAATAATATGTTAATTACAAAATAATAGAAATAATAATAAAATAATAAAAAAGTAAAACAAAAAATATAAATAATAATTCTCCAAATTCGAATAACTACTATTCAACTCTCTAAAGAATAAAAAGTGAAATTTACCGTTCACCTAATACACACATTTAACACATTTTCTACCTATTCACCAACCCAACGACAAAAATTAAAGCTCTGACACTTGTGAAGATGAAATTCATCTTCTCCTTTTTAACAAAAGAATATTAATTTTTTTGACAAAAAAAATCTTGTTTTATATAATATATGAGAAAATCTAAAAGTTATATCTTAATTATATTTTCTTAGTTATTCATTTTTATTCAGTTAAAAAATTAAAATGTTCAAAAGTTATTGTTACTCTCTCCTTTTTTTTAAAAAAACAATTATTGATATTGTCAATTTTATCATTTTACCTATATTAATTAATAGAGTTTCGAACATATCACTCACTCCATTTTTCAAAGGCATTAACTTAATATAAATAAATTGAGGATATAATTGGAAAAATAATAGTGTCCTTCATTGATTTGTCAAAAATGACAAGTACAAAGAAAAAACAAGTTATGAATTATTTAACAAGTAAATAAGGACGAGGGAGTACACCCTCCGTTCCAATTTATACGTCATCCATACTACAAATATATGATCCTTAATATTTGTCATTTAACAAACTCAATGCATAAATAACACTATTCTTTCTATTTTATCCTCGAGAATTATTAGCCTTGAGAGTATAAATTTGATCAACATAAGAAAATTAAATGATTAATTCATATTCATTAGTCAATTTAATTAATATATGTTCATGTATTGAAAACTTGATTTCAAGAGAATACTAAATAAAAGCATAATGATAAACTTACATAATTTGTTAAGGAATGTGAAATCTAAAGTGGTGACATATAAATAGAAATGGAGGGAACATTAATTTTGGTGGTAATTCATTATGTAATAAATAACATAAATTAATCTATATATCAATTTCATATTTATTTTGTCTCATTTTTGGACTTTTTTTTTGTTACACACTAACATCTTTGGGATAAGGGTCTGAAAAATATCTCAATTTTGGTTAAATTTGTTGTTGCGATACTAAACTTTCATGAGGACCTATTACCTCCCTAGACTATTTAATACCGAATTTTTTACCTCCTGAACTATTTAATAGTGTATTTTAAAGGTATATATGTGCCCACGTGGACACATTACTATTTATAATTTTGCATTATTTTTTATGTCCACGTGGGCATATATATATGTTTAAAATACGGTATTAAATAGTCTAGGGAGATAATAGATCCTCATGAAAGTTTAGTATCGCAACAGCAAAATCGATCAAAGTTGAGGTATTTTTCAGACCCTTATCCCAACATCTTTTCTTTGTTTTTCGCATTAAATTTGAATTTTAAAACTCCGTATCAATTATCATTTGACTAATTTTATTAATCATAATTAATAAACTTTTAATTAAAAAAAGTTAATTTTTTTCCACTTATGTTATAGAAAAAATATAGGGAAAGGGTCTGAAAAATACTTTAATTTTAGCCGAAATTGTTGTTACGATACCAAATTTTATGAAAGACCTTTTACCCCTCTGTACTATTTTAAAGTGTATTTTAAAGGTATATATGTGCCCACGTGGACACATTACTAGTTATAATTATGCAATATTATGATGTCCATGTGGACACATATATACCGTTAAAATACACTATTAAATAATTCAAAGGGGTAAAGGTTTCTTTCCAAAGTTCGGTATCATAACAGCAATATCGGCCAAAATTCAAATATATTTCAGTCTTTTTTCCCAAAAATATATATGTAAGTCATTTGTGTAACAATAAAGATATGTATGAGCCACTTTCATGATAAAAGATATATCAACACTACATGTCAAAATTGAGGACTATGTCAAACTTGACTCTACTTTTTATTTGGTGACCACAACAATCAAAGAGAAAAAAAAATATAACCACATTTTTCACATCTTAGTTATTTATGATATTTTTCTTTCGTTTTAAAGGTTCATGCCAGCGATGTAGACAAAGATGGCAAGTAATTTCGGTCATGGACCGCAATATAAAATATGATCCACAAATTTATATTTTATACCTATGACAATATAAATGATATTATTTTTTGTAAAAAAGATTCATGCTTGATGTGAAGAAATTATTCTGAAAATTTTTATCAAAAAAATAATAAGTTACCACCACAAGTTTATATTTTTTACGTTTAGCCCAAAAATATTTTTAAAACTAATGAACGATTAAAGATGAGAGAAAAGGCCAAAAATTCCCCTAAATTATGGAAAATGGAACAATTTTGCCTTCCCTTTTAGTTTGATTTTAAATAGGGAAATGCATAAGTACCCCCAGCCTATGCCCAAAATTCCTGAGACACACCTAACCTTTACTAAGGTCCTATTACCCCCCCGAACTTATTTTTTAGTTAATTGTTTACCACTTTTCAGCCTACGTGGCTGAGTCCGTGATTTCACCTATGTTAGGCGCGTGGGTGCAGCTTTTAGACAGCACTGACCAATAAAAATTGGTCATGTGTTAAAATAAACTTGGAAAAAATAAATATTAACTCAATTGTCTTCTTCTTTATTATTGTTCTTCATGTTTGGAAAAAAAACCTCCATTATCATAACTTAAATTGCTCCTTTCTTCGAAAAGCTAACAAAATAAAATCAAGAAAAAACTAACCTTTGAACTCAACCACGATTCTTGATGACTTAGAAGTAGGGGTGTACATAGGTCGGTTTGGTTTGGTTTTTCATTAAAAAAAACCTAAACCAATTATGTCGGTTTATTAAATCTAAATATCAAATCAAACCACGCAA
>NC_064291.1:4593115-4600740 GCF_019186545.1 Solanum stenotomum | reverse complement strand
TATAAATAAAATAAAATTATGTATATAATATTTACAAAATTTTACAAACCCAAATTTGAAATAAAATATATAAACTAACTAAAAATATATTAACAAAGTTATAATATTTTTTTGCCTATAAATAAAATAAAATTATATATATAATATTTACAAAATTTTACAAGCCCAAATTTGAAATAAAATATATAAACATTGAAAACTATAAACTAACTAAAAATATATTAACAAAGTAGATTATAAATAGTTTTTTTATCTATAAACAAAATAAAATTATATATATAATATTTATAAAATTTTACATGCCCAAATTTGAAATAAAATATATAAACATTGAAATCTATAAACTAACTAAAAATATATTAACAAAGTAGATTATAAATAATAGGATAGCTTTTTGAAATTTTGGGAAGTGTAAAAGCTACTTTTTAGAAAGTTGAAAAAGTGGGGCCCGGCGCGTGTTGAACAAAGCTTTCAACCTATTTGGTTTATATTGCCACGTAAGTCGAAAAGTGGTAAACAATTAACTAAAAAATAAGTTCGAAAGGGTAATAGGACCTTAGTAAAGGTTAGGTGTGTCTCAGGGATTTTGGGCATAGGCTGGGGGTATTATTGGTGAATTGATTCAAATTTGCCCCTCAACTATTAGAATGTAACAAGTTTGCCCTCCGTTTAAAATTTGGTCTCAAAATTGTTTTCATCCATTATCTATTTATCTATCTAAACTATCACCGTCTTTGTGTAAAACACAACTCAATGCTAAGTTAATCTACTCACGACTATTATTGAGTGAGAACAATATTACAATATAATAATTTCCTTTGCATATATGTAGGTTTGCATTCAAAAATCAAATCCCTCTAAATAAATATTCAAGCTAATAAGGTCTTGATTTTTATTACTACTTAGTTAAATAATATGCCAAAATAAAGAATAAAGGGTTGTCTTTGCCCATCAAGTTTTCTGTGTTGTTTATTAATCACAAAAATAAAGAGAAGAGGGATAAATTTCAATAGAAATATCCCTTTATGTTTGTTTTTTCCCTTGTTCGATATTTTTTTGGAGTTCGATTATATTCGGGCAGTGCATTACAAGGCCTATTTTTGAAGTAACGCTCTAAAAAAGATGAAGGAATTTCAACCGTTCCACCATAACTAAGTGAAATATCCTTTTATGTAATATGCTAAGAACTATGTAATCTTTTGATTATTGAGTTGTATGTGTAAAATTATCCTTCTTTCGTATTTAATAAACAAATTGGCACCTAGCTTGACAAGAGTTATATGGATTTTTTTTTTTAAAACAAGGTAACTTGTTGGTAATACAAAATATATGATTAAATATTTGACTATGACAATTTGAGGTTATTGAAGAAATTTATAAATTTCAAATTTTGGATACGTCTGTCTATTAGTTATACAAGTATGTTGTTATCTGTATATTTTAAGGTCCGCGTGATTACCATTTCTGCAGAAAAAAAAAGTGAACTCACACAGACATGTGTTATCATATCATTACCTAAATACGAAATAAAAATAAGAAAATTACCAAACGGAGCAAACATATGTCCTCTTGACAAAACAAAAATAGGAAAATTATTATTATTTGAATTTTTAGTCTTATTTTAGTTTTTTTTTTCATTCTTTAGTGTAAATGTAAAAATAAGAGAAATAAAAAGAAAGAAATGTGACAAAAAAAAAAGAGAAGAAAAAGAAAATTTTAAAACTATATTTTTGCAGCTATATTGTAATTTAAAACTATTTTTTACGATCATATTATAATATAGTTTTGTATCTGTGTAAAAAATTGGGGCATAGATATTAATTTTATAAAAGAATTAGTGAAAATAAATAAATTTGACCATCAAAATAATCTATTCGAATTAGCCGTTGAAGCAAAGAACTTAAAAAAAATACACCACTACATGAATTATTGATTTTTAATTAAAAAATTTTTATATAACTTTTTCACTTCTGATATAGGAAAAAAATATATGTGAGTCATTTGTTTAACAATAAAGGTATATATACATTATTTTCATGATAAAAGACAATCAACACTAAATGACAAAATTGAGGAGTATATCAAACTTTTCCCTACTTTTAATTTGGTGACCACAACAATCAAAGAGAAAAAAAAAACATTATAGCCACATTTTTCACATCTTAGCTATTTATGATAGTTTTCTTTGTTTTAAAGGCTCTTGCCAGCGATGTAGACAAAGGATGGCTAGTAATTTCCGTCATGAACCGCAATATAAAATATGGTCCATAAGTTTATATTTTATACGTATAGTGATATAAATGCTATTAATTTTTGTAAAGAAGATTCATGCTCGATGTGAAGAAATTATTCATAGCATGTGAAAAATTTATCAAAGAAATAATAAGTTACTACTATTGGTGATTTATTATATTAGTGAATCTTAGTAAATTATGTGTAATAAAAAATTTATAATAACATGTAATCACATATATTTATTTATAAATAAAATATGGATATGTCTGATTTATTAATTAATTCAACGTCTTAGGATATTCTAATTATGGGTGAACAAAATTGAATCGAAAATTAAAATAAATCACAAGTCAAGTTAAATAAAAAAAAATGATTAGTGATTAGATTTGATTTGACATTAAAAAAAATTCGAGTATACTTGGATTAGTTTGGTTTTAACGAAAAAAACTCAAACCTGACATTGTAATATAATTTTTAAAATTTATTTTATACATAAAAGTAGTTACTTTGATATAATTTATAAATATTTCTTATACTTTTCAAAGTTTTATCTTATAATATATTATTTCAAGTTTGGGACTTAAAATTTTGAATAGTCTGATAATAAATAAGGGTTATAGTCCATAGAATTTTGAATGGTCCAATAAAATTTTAAATAGTCCATAAAGGTTGCCTTATGTGTTTTTGTATTCATATATTGCCATTTGTATCTGTTGCCTTGTGTGTATTTGTATTCATCTGTTGTCATGAGTGTTTGTATTTGATATTATTGATTTTTTTATATATAATTGACAATTATCATTTGTATCACATTTGTATTTGTATCACTGATTGTTAACATTTGCACTTGCATCATTGACTATTACTATTTGTATTTGTATTGAGAGGGAAAGGGGATGTGGCAAGAGAGAGGCGAAAGGGCAAAGAGATGAGAGACGAGAGAGAGAGGGGGGAGAGAATGCAAATACAGGAGAGACAGGAGAGAGGTGAGCGAGAGTGCAGAGAGAGGAGAGAGAAATTGTTATAAAATTTTAACAATAGATATGAATCGAAATTCTTTCGAACTATTATTTCTATAAGTGATAAGTACTCCTTCATTCTTAATCAAAAGGTCTCGGGTTCGAGCTTCCTTGGATACATAATCGCCTTTGTTAGAGAGCGTTTTACGCCTTAATGTGGGACTTTTCGGTGCAAATCTAAATTTAGTCGGGCTTCAATGTGAGTACTGAACATTGAACGGAAACCCAAAAAAAGAAGGTGCAAATGCTGTGGATTCTGTGGTACCATTCTTAATTTTTATGGCCAAACAAACCTGCTATAAACTTTGAGAATTTTAACTCTCAGAACAACCAAAACCCAAGAATTAATATCAAAACAAACTGTTCACCTAGTACACACACATTCATTACATATATACAATCCACCCAACTACCAAAACAAAAGCTCCAAAACCTAACAACGAGGTTGCGGTGGAACGATAAGTATTTTTTTATTTTTGGGTTCGAGTTCCCTTGAGTATATATATAATCGCTTTTATTAGGGAGTGTTTTACTCCCCCATATAAAACTTTTCGACGCGAATTCAAATTTAATTGAATTTAATATAAAAATACCCTCCGTCCCTTCACCGTTTTCGTTTCGCCCAAAAATGTTTTTAAGCTAATGAACGATAAAAAAATAAGAGCAAAGGTAAAAAATTCCCCTAAATTATGGAAAATGGAACAATTTTGCCTTCCCTTTAAATAAATATGCGTTTATTATTGGTGAATTGATTCAAATTTGCCCCTCAACTATTGGAATGTAACAACTTTGCCCTCCGTTTGAAATTTGATCTCAAAATTATTCTTATCCATTATATATTTACCTATCTGAATTATCATGTCTTTATATTAAAACACACCTTAATATTAAGTTAATCTACATAGGCCTATTTTTGAGTGAGAACAATATTCAATCACCTCACAATCAATTCACAGCCACAATGACATGCTTGTAAGATTATAATTAGTATCAATAATATAATAATGATCATTTTTGCTTTGTAAATCTTAGGATTTGTTTGAAGAAATATATAAGTTTGGTCAAGCCTTAATAATACCAATACAATATATATTTATTGATTTAGTATTAGTTAAACGAAATTATCAGTCTTAATGATATCAATACAATATATAATACTAATTTAGTATCAGCTAAGCGAAATCAATGGATATTATATAGTGTAATTATTTAGTGGGATATGAATATACGCGAAGGAATATATATTTGTAATTATTTTATTTTTATGGGGTATTTGCTTAGTTTCATAAAATAATATGCCAAATTAAAGTATAAGGATTGTGCTTGCCCATCAAGTTTTTATGTTGTGTTTATTAATCACAAAAATAAAGAGGAGAGGGAGAAATTTCAATAGAAATATCCCTCTATGTTTTTTTTTTCTTGTACCATTTGATGTTTGATATTTTTATTGGAGTCCGACTATGTTAGAGTTGTGCATTACATGACATATTCTTGGAGTGATGCTTTAAAAAAAAGGAAGAAATTCCATCCATTCCACCACAACTCAAGGAAATATCCTTTTATGTAATATGCTAAGAACTATGTATTCTTTTGATTATTGTGTTGTATAAATAAAATTATCCTTCTTTCGCATTCAATTAACAAATTTGCACCTAGTTCAAAAAAGAAAGTAACTTGTTGGTAATACAAAATATATGATTAAATATTTGAATACGAATTCAATCATTATCATATATCAATTTGAAGTTAATTGAATAAATTTATAAATTTCAAATCTTGAATACGCCTGCTTATCAATTTGACAAGTATGTTGTTATCTGTATAAATAGTGAATTCACATGGACATGTTGTGTTATTGTATCGTTACCTAAATACGAAACAAAAATAGGAAAATTACCCGACGGAGCAAACATATGTCCTCTCGACGAACCATCAAAATCAAGATGAGAAAATAACGCAAGAATATATTGAAGCAAAGAATAATCAATCAACACCTTGCCAGTTACCACCTAAGTCTTCACTTTCGATTGCCCATCCATGTCGGATTCTCCAAAAATAGTATATTTTTGGAGAAACCGACACACACCCATTGACATTTTTGAAGAGTCTGAGCAAACATAGGTTGCCACCATCCAAGTACAATTCAAACAAGGAAAAGATATTGTGGTTCTTGAAGACCAATTACTGAGTCACTTGTTAATTTCACTCCTCAAACTATCACAAGGTAAAACTGTCATGAGCCCCGGTACACAGAGTTACATACACGTCCTGGTGCGTGCAAGTTATTCTAGACACCGTTGTTATAAAAAGAAAAGAAGAAAGAAATTAAAAACATGGTATCTTACATTTGGCTCTCCTTTCAAAGACCAGTTATGAGCTTCCCTTGGGAGGCAGTGAACCAAACAACAAAAGTCCATCCCCCTCATCGCCTCTCCCCCCCAAAACGAGAGGAAAAGTTTTAGTATGGAAAAAGCTTCCGGCAAGAAAAACTGCATTCAAGTAGTATGTCATACGTGCTGGTCTAGAACTTGTAATCTGGGTTGTCTCGGAGGCCAAGCTTAGGCAGTAAGAGTCCCAATCTGTCCTTCAATAACTTCTTCCTATTTTGAACCATTTGTTGTAGACCCTTACGAGAGTGCTTATCCTTAAAAAAATGATAATTGACGACAATGTATAAAAAAAATATTAGCCAGCAGATGTATAATATAACAATTCATGCATAACCATGTATAATCTATGTATACCAGCTAGAAAAAGAAAACAGTGAATCCGTCTAGCTACTTATGTAAAGATCCCTATAAATAACCAGCTCACAATCTAAAGTAATAAAGTTCTATGACAAGATACTAGATAATGATTAATGGACCGTCTTATACGACAAGTGTTGGCAATTCATTGACGACAGCCATCTATTCTTTTTTTCCTCTGAGTTGGCATTTCAAGAACAATCATGCTTTACCATATGACAATGACTAACAATGTGCTATAAATGGAGTTTTCGTGATATGCGTAATCCTACAAAAGATGCTCAATTGGGTAAATCTAGCAGAAAACTCACCTTTTTGTGAAGAACTGAAGATAGGTGCTTTATTTTTGTTGTAAGCTGAGCCACTGAAAACAAAAAAAGGGATATACAATGTAAGAAACTATAAACATCATTGGAGCAGCGCATATGTGGCTCGAACTTCCATTTGAGTATCAACTTTAAACAAAATCAAATTCAAGCAACTTCCTTACATATGTTTCTTTGACAAGTTCAAGAGAAATAACATCCATCAACAGCAAAATTAAGGAATTAGAAGCTGGAGGACAGGAGATCTACAAAGAACTTTGAGGTCTCTCTGCACATGTTGCCCAAAAAAAAAGGTATAGATTGCAATATCTCGCTTAATCCCACAAGGAAAGACTATGCTTGCTGCTTAGAGAATTGTTGAAGGCAAAAGACCATTATGATTTCTGAAATGAATGCGACTCTGTAATCAGAACCAAACACTTAAAACTATTCAGTGAAGGCAGGCTGGAAATCAAAAAGGGTTTATCAGAAGGAGACATTTGCCATGAACAATAGAATTACAAGTAAAATGCTATTTTTCTTATGACTGAAAAGTTCATTTGAGATATCAGTGTGAAGGCTTTGCACATTTTCAACAATAATGTTACATTTTATAAGTAACATTGTGTAGGTAAGAACATTTTATTTGGTCTTAGTTTGACTTCAATTGGTGTTTATTAAAGTTATCATTATAGGAATGTAATTTGAGTCGTTGTTGCACAGGAATCGAACTGCTGAAAAACTATATGGTTATTCAGCTGCAGAAGCTCTTGGAAGGGACCTCATTGAACTCCTAACCGATGATCGGGATCATGATGCTGCTAATAACATAGTATACAGAGTGATAAGGGGTGAGAGTTGGACTGGACAGTTTCCAGTTAAGAATAAGTAAGGGGATAGATTCCTAGTTGTTGCCATCGATACCCCTTTTTATGATGATGATGGTACTTTGCTTGGTGTTATTTGTATATCAAGTGACAAGGGGAAGGCCATTAAAAGAAGTACTCTCAGTGATTTAAACACCAGCTTCTATTCTAAAGGCCCAGTCAGAAACAAAAACTCTCAGCATGCAAGAGTGATGCAACAATGGAAAACAACCGCATCCAAAGTTGACCCATGCATCTCCAAACCTCCTTCTTCTTCCTCACACGAAACAGACTCATTCAATCCAGTGGAATTGGAAATTCAAGCTTCCAAACTGAGGGATTTGGAACCTCTGATGATGCACTTTCACAATTAGAGGCAGATGACAAAGTTAACCATATCAATTTGCCCTTGCAGCACCAATTCGTCTCACTTCTGTGATTCTTATCATGAGG
>NC_064291.1:4578075-4593015 GCF_019186545.1 Solanum stenotomum | reverse complement strand
CCAAGGACGCGGATACGGGACCTAGAATCACGAGTGACCCCAAGCTAACCCTGTTGGCATATATAAGCATACTTAAAAGAAATACTTTGCGGAAGCATAAGACATCAGATAAACTGAAAAGATGGGGAATACCCATATACTGTCTGAATATATGAAAACTGAGAGTTTAACAACAACTGAAAAGTCAAACTCAAATACCAAAGCTGAAACTAACTGTGTCTGAAATAGCCTCTAACTGACTAGAAGTGTTGGGACATGCCCTAGCTAAATCTAGCAAAAACTGGAACTAAAACTAAAAGCAAAGGAAATAAGTATGTCGTCCTCGAGAAATAAGGACTCTGATGCTGCTAAACTGGAGACCGAGAATCGATCTATGCGTGATCTGGAGGCTGAGGGCTTGAACCTACATCACAAAAAGATGTATCGCAGAGTATCAGTACTTGAAAGGTACTGAGCATGCAATATAGAATAAAATTGAACAATAAACATAACTGAACAAAGCATATATCTGAGCAATGATAAGAGATAATCATGATACTAAACTGAGAATACTGAATGTGAAATGACTGAATGTAATGACCAAGTTTATAACATGCTGAGACTGAAATCTAACTGTAACTGTAAGGGAGCTACTAATAACCGACATAAAACCACATGAGCTAAATGTGGAGTCCGATGTATACGCCCCATCAAGAAGACCCAATATACCATGCCAGAGGTATAGAGGCATGACTGGCGTGATCACTAAAATGTAATGCCAACAAAGGGGACTTATAAACCTATGGGGCATGTAGTTCTGGGACTTGAAGGTGATTGACCCTAGTCCACTCGGTATTAAGCTACTCCCAATTGATTATGTAATTAACAATTTATGACTGAATTTATGTAATATTGGATAGGTCAAAATATTGACATGCTAACTAAAAATGCAACATTAATGTACTAATAATGAAACATTCAANTCTATGCGTGATCTGGAGGCTGAGGGCCTGAACCTACATAACAAAAAGATGTATCGCAGAGTATTAGTACTTGAAAGGTACTGAGCATGCAATATAGAATAAAACTGAGCAATAAACATAACTGAACAAAGCATATATCTGAGCAATGATAAGAGATAAGCATGATACTAAACTGAGAATACTGAATGTGAAATGACTGAATGTAATGACCAAGTTTATAACATGCTGAGACTGAAATCTAACTGTAACTATAAGGGAGCTACTAATAACCGACATAAAACCACATGAGCTAAATGTGGAGTCCGATGTATACGCCCTATCGAGAAGACCCAATATACCATGCCAGAGGTATAGAGTCATGACTGGTGTGATCACTAAAATGTAATGCCAACAAAGGGGACTTATAAACATACGGGGCACGTAGTTCTGGGACTTGAAGGTGATTGACCCTAGTCCACTCGGTATTAAGCTACTTCCAATTGATTATGTAATTTACAATTTATGACTGAATTTATGTAATATTGGATAGGTCAAAATACTGACATGCTAACTAAAAATGCAACATTAATGTACTAATAATGAAACATTCAAATCTGAGGCATGTATATCTGAAATAACGAACCTAGTATGTGTAATTCATGAACTAAAAGAACTACATAACTAGGGTTCTGAATTTATGAAATAATCTACACAAATCGATACCAAAATCATGACAATCTGATTTGGATCATTCTAACAGCTAAAACCCAAGAATTTCTAATATTCAAGAAACCCTAGGTCTAGATGATATTAAGGGAATCAAGATTCTGACTGAAATCTAGGGACCTAATGGGTGAAAGGAACCCACTAGTGAAATTCCACATACCTGATGACGAATTCCACCGAGAAATCTTCCAATTTCGGAGATGGAATTGATGAAAACTCGATGCATTCTTGTAACATTCGACAATTTAAAATGAATATGAAGAAGCTTGAAATTTGGAAATAGTCATTTTTTGGAAAAATTTAAAATCTGGAAATTTGGCAGTCCAGAATCTGGAAAATTTGGCTAAGTTCAAAAATCTGGAAATTTGGCTAAGTGTGGAAATCAGTGAGTTTTTGGCCAACTTTGAACAGTCGTAACTCCTAGCTCAGGATGAGTTAGGAGTAGTTCTAGTTATGGTTTCGAAGCTTGTGGAACGATCTTTCCAACGCCACCGAGTTTGCTCGATTCCGAGTTCGTATGAGCGAGTTATGATCTTTGAAAGTTGGGCAGTTGGCAGGGAGTCCGTTCCGGAAATTTAAGGGCATTTTGGTCTTTTCAAAAATCAATTGTTTTGGTTATATTAAAGTGTTAGACTGATTTTATATCAGTTTGTCTCTTTTTTTTTAAGAGTAAAGAGCTAGGGCTTGGGAGAGAAGAGAGAAAGAAGAGAAGGAAAAGGAGAAAGAGAAGAGCAATCAAGGAGATCATCGTGGATTTTTCGTCGGGGGTGATCCCTATCAAGGTATGTGAGTTCTTTAGTGTGGGTTGATCCTTTCCCCCACACACCAAGCTCATTTCATGATTTGAGAAAAGATTGGATTTGTTGTTGAAGTTGTTGAAGTTGTTAGTTGTTGTTGATGTTGTTAGTTGTGTTGTGGAAGTTATTGTTGGTTGTGGGACAGGATTTGGTTGTGTTCTTGAGCTGAAACCTATTGTATATTGAGGGATTTTATGATCCTTAGTGTTGGTTGGTTCATACCCCCACACACCAACTCGTTTTTAATTCCAAGAAAAGATCTATTTTGGTTGTTGAAGTTGTTGGTTGTGTTGTTGAAGTTCTGGCTGTTTTGGGACAGATTTAGTTGTGTTTTTGAGTGGAATCCACTGTATGTTGAGGGGTTTATGACCCCAAGTGTTTGGGAAAAGAACCTTTGAAGTTAAGAGGGTTTAGATTTGGCAACATGAAGGAGAAAAGTCAGGCAGCTTGCCTCTGTGAACAGAATCTGATCTGTTTTCAGAATTTAATTTCGAAATTTTCTTAAGTCTAGATGTCCTAAATTATTCCTAATCATCATGGGGTCCTTCCAAACACAATCATTACCCTTGAATTCATAATTCCAATTTAAGGAGAGTAAAGTTAGAATTCAAGTGAAGTTAGTTTCCAATTCAAGTGAAGTTAGTTTCCAAGTCAAGTCGAGTTAGAAGTCAAATGAAATTAGAAGTCAAGCTTAGAAGTTAAGAAGTTAGTTCAAGCAAGTCCTCCAAGCTTTTCAAGAGTCTTTATAGAACGTTTTAACTTCATTCTAAGGCAAGTTGCAAGCTAAGTAAAGAGTTTCAAGTTTCAAGTTTAGTAAAGAGTAAAGAGCATATAGTTTCAAGTCGAGTAAAGAGGATTGAGTTTCGAGTTAAGTCAAGAGTCAAGAGTTGAGTTCATTTCTCAAAAGTAATTAGGGAACTAAGTATTTCCCAAAGAAGTTTATAAGTGTTATCACATTTAAGTTGAGAGGAAACCGAGATTTCCAAAAGAGTTTTGAGAAGTTTGAGCACTATCTCTTTTTAAAAAAAAAAGAAAAGATGAGTTTTGCAAAAGAGTTTCTAAAACATGATTAGTATGACAAATCGAGTATGTCATCAATGTTTAAACAGTATGGTCTCTAGATATACCATCAATGTTTAAGCAGTATGAATATCCCGAGTCATCAATGATCATATTAAAAATATGGTTTTGAGATGTTCTTTTTAGAAAGAGTTTTTCAAGAGCCTTTGGGCTAAGTTTTGAGTAATTATCTCAACTAAAGAAGGATGTATTTAAAACACTTATGAGCTAAAGTATTTTTGGGAGTAGTCTTGAGCACCGAATTGGGGGAGCGTTCAAAGAACCCACAGCCCCCATAGAACCATGTTAGCCACCATGGGTAGAAAAGGATCATACGTTTTTAGATGAATCCTTTTCCAGATAGACTAGTGGATCCATTAGGCAGTTCAGGTCTTATACCTTTGGCCGGGTATAAGATGCTCTGGCAGCGTGAGGTCGATCGCTGTATCATCACTGTAGCTCTTATGTGATGGTTATCGGTTAGAGAACTCCCACAGCAGTAGAAAGACCTTGGTTCCTCGATAAGTTCTGCTTAGTATGGATGAGGGTATGGGACTTCATTCATGCATTGCACAAGTAGACTTTGAGAGGAAGCATGATATTTTCATGATATTATAAATATGATTTTTACGTCATGTTTTAAATAGTTTTACAAAGCTTTATATATATTGCATGTGCCTTATTGCTTTATATTAAGTTCAGTTATTGTTGAGTTGTACAGAGCCAAGGTAAGTTCTCTTTTGTATCCCTTTCAAGCTTAAGTTGTTGTTTAGCTTTCCAGCTCGCATACTCGTACATTCCATGTACTGATGCCAGTTGGCCTGCATCGTTTGATGATGCAGATTCAGGTACCCCGGATCAGCATCCTGCACGTCGTTGATCCAGCTAAGCACTCCAGAGTCAGTGGTGAGCCTCCTTGCATTCCGGAGGACTCAATTATTTTGTGTTCTTAGTTTTTGTTTTATTAGGATGTTGCGGGGTCTGTCCCAACATCCATCTCAGTATTTTAGAGGCTTCATAGACAGACAGTCAGTCAGTTAGTTTTGAGTCTCTTATCTATATATATATGTAAATATCCTATTTTGAGATTCAAGTTGCCTTTGCGGCCAGATTTTATAAGTTAAGTTGTTTTGTAATATTGCATTGCATTGAGTTATTCTGTTGAGTTAGGTTTCCGCTGAGTTAAGAAAGCCAGGCCAAGGGTTCGCTTGGGGCCAGAAATGGTCTCCGGGTGCCGGTCCCGCCCAGGGTGTAGGCTCGGGGCGTGACATAATCCCTCTCCTCCTCCGTCTTAAATGTGTCTTGTCTCTCCTGTTGTTTTCTTCACCTTGTGTCTTTTGTTGTTTTGACTAAACTACAGTGGTCAGTATATATGATATGATGCTTTCTTTTTGTTAAGTGCCTTGTTCATGTGTGGCTTAATATTCTCTTTATGCTTACATACACATGTTCTGTGTGGACAAAGGCCTTGAATTCTTTATTGCCTTGCATTTAACTTGAATATGTTTACTGCTTCACCTTTTCGATGATGTCAAAAGGGGGAAGTTTTGTTGTAAAGTTGGTTGATTGTGGAATAGGGGCACTAAACTGAACTACTGAACTGAACTAAGGGGGAACTGTGGTTGTTAGGGGAATTGAACTAAGGGGGAACAAACTGTGGTTGTTACGCACTAACAAAGGGGGAATTTGTTATGTATTTGAATGAATGTTTGTTCCCTCACGTGAGGAGTTATGCAGGTTGTTTGTCATCATCAAAAAGGGGGAAATTGATAAGAGCTTATGCCTTTTGGTGTTTTGATGATCTTCTCACAAGTGCAGGGACCTGGTCCTCTGCAGAGTATGAATACTCGTCCAGCTGTTAAAGTGCGGTACAACTGTAAAAGTTGTCTGCGTCAGAAAGTTGGTGAAGCTGCAGAGTGCTTCACCAGTTAGAAGCAAGGAGGTTGCTTGTACGTTTGGTAATAACTTTTCATGGTATATACCAAACAAGATACAACAATATTACTTATTCATTCAAAGAGAGAGTCTTTCAAGCTTCAAGAACAGCAAGGGACTTGATCGATTGCTTCAAGAGCTTTTTGTACCAGCTGTTATTTTGTTTGCTTGTAATATTTCTGATATTGTAAAATCCGTTTCACTTGTGAAAGAAACGTTTCAAACTTGTTTGAATCATTGTAAGAACTAGGTTAAGGGTAACTTAGGTTCTTGCTCTAAAAGTCTATATTAATCGGTTAGGATTAGTATAGTGGGCGGTGTTGTATCCGCTTAGCAAAGTCTAAGTTATCTAAGGGTGATAGCTTAGTGGGCAGTGTTGTATCTGCTCTGGCTCATCTAAGTAATAGGAGGTATTGCTTAGAGTTGGGATTAGTAGGCTAATTTCGGTTTGTAAACTTGCTTTTACTTTTTCTTGGAGAAGATTAGTGAAAGAAGTTTGAAAAGTCCTGGCAGGCCAGGTCGTGGTTTTACTCCTTTGAGCAAGGAGGTTTCCACGTAAAGTTGTTGTGCAATCTTTACTTTCAGCACGTTGTTTATTTTCTGTTATTTTAACTGTGCTGAGGACCTGGTCCCATCTATACCAGTGGACGCATACATTCCAACAGGTCTTAACAGGCAGACGAAGAACAAATCTGACTTTTGAAAGGCCACATCGTGAACATGCCTGAAGAAGGACATCGATAAATGTTAATTCAAACAATGTATCTTGTTTGTAAACTTTAAAATCAACAATTAGAGTCCAAACTTAAGCAGCTGTGTACATAGCATGAGTTAGAGCATGAAACTGAATAAAACTTGAAATATCCTAAAGATGACAGTAAAATCAAGAAAATAGCAACTCTACATTCTCTGTGTCTAAGCCAAGTTACTTGGATACTTATGGTATCAACATTTCGTGTTCTTATAAGATTTCTAATACAGCTCTTCATATCGATAAAAAAGGTGTAAAATAAATCGCTGTCCATTATGATAAACTCATGGTTCTTTGAAGAGGGAGAATTTTTTTACCTGAAAGCCATAACCTCCACAAATTCAGTATCAATCTGGAAAAAGTAATTAGAACAAACAAACATCGTTTAGATAACGATTGGTCGTTATGTGTTGCTAATTTAGGAAGGCGATACGTTTAAGTGAAAATTGCTTACGCCAGTTTCCTCCTACACTTCTCTCACAATTCCTGTAAAGATCTCCTCGGACTGAGTTTGACGCAAAAACTAAACTAAGTATACAGTTCAATCTTTAACTAAATCAAAAGAACCAAAATGGTAAGGTGAAATTGCAATACAGGAACATACCTCATGAATAAAACCAGTTGGTATTTTCCATAAGGCTGAAAGAGCCGGCGTAAAATGTTTCTCTTGCACGACAAGCACCTAAAGCAAGAATTTATTAGCCTAAGAGACTACACAAAGAATTTAGAAGCTCATAAATATTACTACTAATTAGGAAGGCATTGCAAACAGAAAAACACACACCTCATTTTTATCGTTGATCACAAAACCCCCAACTCCAACTTGATGCGATGCATTCGAAGGAAGCATACTGTCACGACCCGATTTCTCAAGTCATGATGGCACCTACTATAACCCACTAGCAGGTAAGCCAACCCGTAACCCGGAACAACAAGTAATGGGTCTGAGGGTAGAAACTAAACAAGAGTAGGCAAATAACAATATACACAGGCGGAAGCAAACCAAAACATAAATACAAATAAAGATCCCTCCCAGAACCTGGAAGTCACTAGTACAGAGCTACTAACAAAATGAGTACAAGTCCCAAAAGTGGACAACAGAGACTGGATACTCTCGAAAGGTAAAAGACAAGTCTATATATACAGATGGAGACTGAAATAGTACAAGACGCCGTGTGCTCACCCCTGTCTCCGGATCAGACTACTTCAAGCTTGATCAACGCTGGCTACTAGTGCCCGGACTTGCATCACGAAATAGATGCAGAGCGTAGCATGAGTACCAAAATATTTCAACTTGACAGTTAAAAATCATATTGAAAAAATAAACCACTTAGACTATGGTTACGAAAAATAGTGTGAATGAAAGTCACATGTCTTACATTTTTTTTGTTTGTTTGGTGTAACCATCTGATACAGAGATTATAATATATATAGATTATACAGAAAGAAAAATTCCATATGAATTTGTGTATAATGTAACTATATCCTGAGCTAAAATGGCGTTAAATTTTTGAATTTAAATCACTTGAATGCATGCATCAAGAGACTTCCCTTGCATACGATAATAATGTGGATAATTAAATGAAATAAAAAGAGTATAAGCAAGACGATATTAATTATTTTCTTTCATATTTACCCTTATTTAAGTAAATGGGCTTTTATGAAATCAAGAAACTTTACTAATAATAAATTAACTAACTAATTAATTTTCATTACTCTTTGTTGGAAATTAGCAGATGAAATGTTGTAAATAATTTGATTTATCCATCCATAGACAAACGTTAGGCATAAACAATATGCCATTTTTTCCTCTATTAATTTTTAGACTTTTTCTCCATTTTCCCCTTATTTTTCTATTTACAATTATTGCATACCCAAAAATGGTTACATATACATTTATGGTGGTTATTACAACAACATTTTAGACCTTTTATTTTCTTCATGAAACGTTTCTAAAAAGTCATGGTTTATTCATTTATTTTCCTCCAGCTCCTTGTAAGTCTATTCTTATTTTACATTATGGATACTTTAAATATCAAATATTTATATTATAAATTACCATCCATTTATCAATTTTCAACATTCTTGTAAACATTTGTGCATTTATGTCTATGCACTCCATGAAGCCTGAAGGTAAGCACATACATTATCTAATCTTCTTTTCTCTTCTCGATTCAGACTTTTTTTTTTCTTCATCTACACATTTTTAAAAATTTTTGTGTCTTTCTCAATTTTTGCTATTTTCCCGTTTGACTTTCATATACTATTGTAAACTTATAGGTAAAGGTAATGTTAGAAGAAAAATACTACCTTTGATGATGAATTGAAAATGTCAATCCAATATATGTTTTTCTACGTAGAACCAAATTTAAGGCCAAAATATGGGGTACGTGAATTTAAAGTCTCTAAAAAAATGGTATTTTATGTGTATGATTTTTAGAATTAGTATAACATTATATGTTGACATTCATGCTATAAGAAGGCTAAATGATTCACTTGATTGAATGTTGAGTTATTCCCCGAGTGGTAGGATCAATATAATCCCGTCCTAAAACCCTTAGATAAGTTGAGTTGAGGAAAAAAAAATGTCTATATCAAGAGTGGTTCATTTCATTATGACTTATAATAAATTTAGCATGAAATAGTAAGAGATGCTCTCTCTTTGGGTATGCTATGTAATTAATTACTTCTTCTTCTTTTCTTTTTTTCATTTTTCTCCTAATATAAAATAGTGATGTTATATTTTATTTGGTAATTACTAATTTATTTGTTGCTGAAAATTGTATTCTATTATTAATTCAGTCTTTGAAATCACTTAGGATGGCTTGTGATGACAAACCTACAATTTCTATGCGTACTTGAGATGAATAATCAAATGTTAAAGTAGTGTTCGTAGAACAGAAATTCTTTTCTATCCCTATGTCATCTATCTCTACAATAATTAGTGGAAGACTAAAACAATATTTCTAAAGTGAATAGATTATAATAAATGACATTAAATCATTGACATTAAAAATATGAATAATAATCTTCTTCATGTTTTTGCAAATTTCATTAAAGGCAATCCACATGCATTTATCATTTTTTTCAAGCAAAGATTTATCAACATTCATATCATCTTAAGTAGCTTCACATATTTTTGTTGGAAGTACATTGTCCTGCTTTTATGAATTTTATCAATGAATAAAATTCATATTGTGTATTTCAACATTATCTATTTTATAACTCAACTTTTTAAATATATCAACATTCTATAATAATGATAAGGGACAAACGTGCAACGCACGTTCCCAGAGACTAGTATTATTAAAAATGGGAACAAAAAAAGTTAAAAGTTGAAATACCATTTTACCCTGACACTAAATAAAAATATTATAAAATAGCTAATCAATTAAATCATTATCATCATCATATATATATATATATATATATTACTAAAAGTGGGAACAAAAAAAGTTAAAAATTGAAATACCATTTTACCCCTACACTAAATAAAAATATTATAAAATAGCTAATCAATTAAATATTAAATAGTAATTATATAATTTGATTATTATATTATACTAAATTCTCTAAGTGGAAAGGTGT
The DNA here is from genome assembly GCF_019186545.1 of Solanum stenotomum. Classification (NCBI taxonomy): domain Eukaryota; kingdom Viridiplantae; phylum Streptophyta; class Magnoliopsida; order Solanales; family Solanaceae; genus Solanum; species Solanum stenotomum. The sequence continues at coordinate 4,583,218 of NC_064291.1, read as the reverse complement.
TACATCAAAAATTAAAAGAAGAGAATATTCATAGAAAATTGTTAGACATTTTTATCCTTTTAAACAATAAATTAGTTACTCTACATTTTTTCAAAAAAAATGTATTTTTTTTCTCCTTCGAGTGTAGACATTTTAATAATCTATTTTAAAGTATCTATTTTAAAATATTAACTCCATAATTCACACCTTTTCATTTTAATAACCTCCTCATCATAGTAAAGGAGGGTGAATTAGAAAGACTTTAGTGTTTTCATGAAGTAACATACATTCATCTTAATGCATTTATGGATTACAAATTTTGATGAACTTTATAATTGGAATATACACAAGCCTTAAATTCCAAAAACCAAAACCCCTCGTTTCTTGGTTGAATTAACACTTAGAAATAACTACAACCCCCCAAATTCTAATAACCTAATTTATGATTTTAAGATAACTTTTGGTGTTCCTCCAATTTTATTTATATATATCATCTTCTTTGTTTCATGAGATCCTTAGGTATCCTTTCATTCTATAGTTAAATTAGTGAAAAATTTATATCATTTTTGTTCTTTGATTCATTCTTTAGTTTGGCTCGACAAAGAAGGATCTTTAACTTTGATTGACTATGATAGAAGAAGTCGATAAGAACTCAGAAAATTATGTACTATTTTTGTATTTATTTTTACATCTATATTGTATGATTAAAGTTTTAAGAAAGATGAGTACATTGAATTTTTTTGTATTTTCAATCTATTAGACTTTTTAAATTTAATTTTCTATGAATTTCTGATTGATTAGTCATTTGCAACTTTATTGAAAGTTTGCTAACTACTAACCAAATTTCAAAACTTACTGTTGGTTGCTTAAAAAAACTTGATTTTAAACATTAAAATACGGTCCTTATTTGATACTTTTTGCCATATTTTAAAGATATATTAGTAATTATTGCATTTTATTACTCACTACATGTTTGGATATAATTTTATATTCTAATAGATCTATGAAAATTCTCACGGAACACACGTGCAACACACGTATCCGGAAACTAGTTAGTTAATTAGGGTATAGTTTAATTTATTTACTGTCAGTAAATATAGTTTCAGTTTTTTGTCATAATTAATGGGACCCATCACCTCTTTGTATACCAAACCAACAAAGTCCTTCAATGCTTTTATATGTAATTTTATACAAAATCAAATTTATCTCTCCTATCCTCATTCCATATCTTTCTCATTAAATCAATCTTCCACTTCTAATTTGAATTTCGAATTGGGAAAATTTTCACCTTCTCCCTCCTAACCGCTAAATTCGTGGGTGAATCTATTTTTTTTCTTCTTTCCTTCTTCAACAATTGTATATGTATTATGCTTGTTAGTTTTTTCATATTTTTTAAAAAAATAAAATTATTTCTTACTTATCAGATAATAAGTTTTTCAAAATCAGAATGGATGATTCCTCTCCATCTATGAGGATTACGAGAGGTATGCCATTGCATGTCGATGTTGTTGATAATCCACCTTTGTTATCAATTGGTTTAACTCGGGATTTTGGGGTCAATGTAGGGTCTATGACAAAATCTAAACAAGTTCAAGTTGAACAATCTATTGATGAATTGAGATCCAAGAAAAAAAATGACCCAATGACAATTCAGAAAGTCATCAACAGCGTGAAGGCTAGCGGCATTAAAATTGTTGAAGGTGGAAGTAAGAGAAAAGTCCTAAACAGTGATTCAGAGGAGATTGGATCTGCTTCATCAGAACTGGACAAATCTGAAGAACATCAGGTAGTGGCTTAAAACACAATTTTAGATAGTATATTTTGTTACTTATGTGCAAATTTTGGGTCTGAAGAACATCAGTTTGCTTCAGATTTGCAATTGGTAGATTGCATGGGTCTCAGTAAGTTGATTGCGAACAAGAAGAGTACTTTTAATGGATTAAAATCACTATGCATTGAAAAATGTTGTTGTGATTTTGGACCAGCGGAAGAAGGAATTAGTGGACAGATCGACCCTCTTCCAAATCTGGAATATCTCAGCTTCATTTCTGTAGATCATTTAAAGAGTGTTTCTGATTTCGGTCATTTTCTTGGTCTAAGATTTTCTGAATTACGCCAACTGGATATATCCCATTGTGATAATTTAACATGTCTTTTTGACACGGTTGGTTATGCACCCAAGCATTTAGTGCTTGCCATCTCAGAAACTCCGAGGGTCCGGAAGTTATCTTTGAGAAATTTGCCAAAATTAGCAACTTTTGGGGAGGCACAGAGTATGTGGGAACACCTTGAGGAACTTGAGGTGGTCAGATGCAATGGAATAAGGAAGTTGCCTCTCTTTATTCAAACCTCCAAAAACATCAAACTAATAAGAGGACAATCACAAGAATGGTGGAGCCAACTGGAATGGGATGATGACAACTTCAAGTCAAATTTAGAGCATTGTTTCAAGGACTTGTACTATACAAAAATAGTGTTTTATTATCTTATATCTTGCTAGTGACTTTCCTTCTGTTCTTTTTCCTTCCTATCTATGAATGTCAACTGGTTAAATATAGTAGGAACTGAGAAGGGGCAAATATATCTTTGTATACCCCTCTCAAATATGTCATCGAATTTTGAGAAAAGATTCATCCATGTTATTATTTGGCTCATCTGTACCATTTCACTTAATAAATAATGACATGGTCAATCATGGTCTATTAAGCATTTAATGGTCAATCATATTGCATAAACTCCATTAATGAAACATGATAAGTAATCAATGTTTTCTCCAGGAGATACATCCGATGACAATTAATTTATACATATGCTTACCTTGGCAATCTGAATTTCAAAATCATCAACCATGATCTGAGAAAAGTGTAGATGTTCTAGAGAATTAGATATTTGTACTATGGGAAAATGCTTTGAACTACCACATCTAATACACTTACTATACTTAGTAAAGGACCTTAATATATATATATATATATATATATATAGATAGATAGATAGATTAGAAATCATCGGTTTTGGGCCTATACACATACGGAGGATGGTTCAAATATTTGCTTAAAGGTGTGGGGTGTTACAACTACTCTCATACATAGCATGGGACCTGATCGATGAACCACTCACGTACTTATTGTGAGGGCTCCACTGGTTGTTTCAAGTGTGGTCAGAATGGGCATTTCATGCGAGAGTGTCCAAAGAACAAGCAAGGTAATGGTAATGGGGGCAACAAAGCTCAATTTTTTTCAGTTGCTCCACCAGACAGAACTGCACCTAGAGGGGCTACTTCCGGTACTGGCGGAGGAAAAAACCACTTATATGCTATCAACAGTCGCCAAGAGCAAGAGGATTTGCCAGATGTTGTCAATGGTAGGGTAATTTGAACATTCTTCATGTTGTGTCCCTCTTGACGAGATGCACTGCACGTTGCCTTAGAGCTCTTGAACTTCACATCAGCAAACTCTTTCCAATGTTAAAGTTGTGGTTTTCCTATCGTTCTTTTTGAACCAGGTGGCAATAATTTATGCTTCGATACTTTTTGAATTGCACATTTTCATGTTCCATCATAAATTATTGTGTCGGTATTAGAGGATACAAAAGTACAAATAACTTTTATACATATGTTATATTAGTACACGAATTTCATACCCTTTTTATGCTTACTTGTTAGACCTATTTCATGCCAAAGTAAGCACTGATTCATACAAAAAATAATACGAAATCATACAATTTATAAATAGTAATTATTTTTTATTAAATAAACAATAGACCAATTTCATCCCACTATTATGCACAATTCCAACCAATATAATGTCAAAAATAGAAATTGAATCATACCAGATTCAGGCTATAAAAAAATATAATTTTTCATACAAATTTGATCTTATTATTATACCAATTTCATACAAATTTATGCCAATTTTTATACCAGAATCATACAAAAAAATTAATAATATTCTAACAATTAATTATCATTTATTAGATAAACATTATACTAAATTCATTCCAATATAATGTCAAAATCGTACCAACATGGTATAATCAGTATACTATTTTTTAAAAAATTATGTAATTTTCTTAACCAGAAACATACAGAAAATTAATCTCTATATCAGTAATATTAGCATCAATCCTAAGTTGCGAAGTTATCGCATTTACTAGACCACTATACAGACTAGAAGATTTGTCATTTGAGCTTAATGTCTTGTACTCTCATATTGTAGATCTATTCCTATATTATAAAGGATAATAGATCATGTCAATTCATATCATTGTGAGTTGAGTTTGTGGCTACAGTTAGCCTAGTCGTGTATATTTCAAGTCTATGTTAACTAGAGGTATATAGTGGGTAATAGGGTTATTTCTTCATGTCTTGTAATAGAAGAGTTACAAGGTGTGTAGGATTATGAGTTTAATCCTTGATAAATACTCGAGTTTGTATTTACGTGTTGCTTGAAGTTATTGGAGTTTTGAGAAATCATGTGTGACAGGTCGTGATTTATTCCTCCCTTGAGCAAGGAGGTTTCCACGTAAACATTTGTGTTCCTTAATTTAAGCATTTACATTACTTCCTGTTAATAGTAACGTCAAGGGACCTGGTCTCGTGGCTAATGGTGGACTCATATAAACCAACAAGACCGTATGCCAAGTGTAACATCCGACAATTTAAAAATGAATATGAAGAAGCTTGAAATTTGGAAATAGTCTTTTTTTTGAAAAAATTTAAAATCTGGAAATTTGGCAGTCCAGAATCTGGAAAATTTGGCTAAGTTCAAAAAAATTTGGAAATTTGGCTAAGTGTGGAAATCAGTGAGTTTTTGGCCAACTTTGAGCAGTCATAACTCCTAGCTCAGGATGAGTTAGGAGTAGTTCCAGTTATGGTTTCGAAGCTTGTGGAACGATCTTTCCAACGCCACTGAGTTTGCTCAATTCCGAGTTCGTATGAGCGAGTTATGATCTTTGAAAGTTGGGCAGTTGGCAGGGATTCCGTTCCGGAAATTTAAGGGCATTTTGGTCTTTTCACAAATCATTTCTTTTGAGCTTATATTGTTGTATTAGGCTGATATTTGGATCATTCTGTCCCATTTTGAAAGAGAAAGAGTTAGGGTTCAAGAGAAGAAGAAGAGAAGAAGGAGAAGAAGAAGAGAAGAAAGAGGAGATCAACAAGATT